>NC_139990.1:51236921-51291461 GCF_964263955.1 Coregonus lavaretus | reverse complement strand
TCCACCACTCTCTCCTCTCCTACTTTCTCCATCTCTCCATCTCTCCCCTCTACCCTCTCCTCTCCTTCTCTCTCCATCTCTCTCCTCTACTCTCTCCTCTCCTCTCTCCATCTCTCTCCTCTACTCTCTCCATCTCTCCCCTCTACCCTCTCCTCTCCTTCTCTCTCCATCTCTCTCCTCTACTCTCTCCTCTCTCCATCTCTCTCCTCTCCTCTCTCCATCTCTCCCCTCTACCCTCTCCTCTCCTTCTCTCTCCATCTCTCTCCTCTACTCTCTCCTCTCTCCATCTCTCTCCTCTCCCCTCTCCTATCCTTCTCTCTCCATCTCTCTCCTCTACTCTCTCTCCTCTCCTCTCTCCATCTCTCCCCTCTACCCTCTCCTCTCATTCTCTCTGCATCCCTCTCCTCTTTTCCCCTATCCTCTCTTCCTCTCTTGTTAAATCTGCATCATATGTCTGGTGGGTTGGATAATCCTTACAGTTTACTGTCACTAAGCCCCTGTCATCATCTCTCCCCCTATTGCCTCGCCACCCCATTTATAGTACACTGTTAATGTGCTGGGAATGAGATGCTCTCTGTCGCTCCCTCTGTCTTCCTCTCTCACCCCTCTTCTCTCTCTCTCTTTCGCTCCACCTCAGCCTCTCTCTTTATCTCTCCATCATTTTTTCCTTTCCTTTCTTTAATATATGCCCCCCCCCCTCCCTCTCTCTCTCTCTCTCTCCCGCTCTCTCTCTGGTTATTTCCTCCCCTGTGTGTTCTCTCGGTGTGTCTGTGCTTAAACGTTATAATCCTCATCACTCTCTATCTCTCTCCCCCATGTGTCTTTTCCCCCTGAAGTGTGTAAATCTTCTTTCCCTCTCTCTTTCTCTCCTCCCATCTCTTTTCTCACAGTACTATATAAATCCTTCTCTCTCCACCTTCCATCCCCTCTCTCTTTCACTCTCTTCACTTTTCACTCTCTTTGGCACTTTCTCCCTTTCTCTCTCCTCCCCCTCTCTCGTCCTAACTTCAGATCTCTCTCACTCTCTTTGGCACTTTCTCCCTTTCTCTCTCCTCCCCCTCTCTCGTCCTAACTTCAGATCTCTCTCACTCTCTCAACTCTTGCCTTTCTCTTTCTCTACCCCTATCCCTCTGTTCTATTAACTCTTTCACTCCCTCGCTCTCTCTACAGGAAGTTGGATGCCTTTATCTACGATGCGGCTGTGTTGAACTACATGGCCAGGAAAGACGAGGGTTGTAAGGTGATGACCAGACAAGTTTGACTTTATTTATTCTATTTATTTACTTCTTTATAGTTTATTATTGTCAGCTAGATAGCGGATTGCTGTCACTTTGTGAACATTGCGTTTGTGAAAATAGCAATACAAAAATGTGATGTATTGCTTGGTTGATTGGTTGAGTGAGGGAGTGAGTAAGTGATTGAGTGAGTGATTAGTTGCTTGCTTGATTGATTGATTGAATTGATGTTTGCTTGTCAAAGGTGATGACCATAGGCTCTGGGAAGGTATTTGCCACCACAGGCTACGGTATCGCCCTGCACAAGAACTCCCGCTGGAAACGCCCCCTCGACCTGGCCCTGCTGCAGCTGGTGGGAGACGGTGAGGACAGGGGAGGAGGGGAGGAGGAAGGAGGGAGGGAGACGGTGAGGACAGGGGAGGAGGAAGGAGGGAGGGAGGGCAAGGATGTAGAGAGTGAGGGGAGACTTGGGGAAGGTCTAAGGGGTGGTAGGGGGTAAAAAGGAGGGGGGAGGAGAAAGTGGGAGATGGAGGTCAAAGGGCAAAGGGTAAGGGATAAGGCAAGACTCCCTACACCTACCCCTTGGTCCTAACCATTTGATGTTTGCAGATCTGTAAGGTCTGGATAGGTATCAGCAGTTTAGTGGTAGAGCTTCCACCATATTGCTTCCACCTTACAGATCTGCGAATATTGGAGGGTTAGGGCCAAGGGGAAGGGGGAGGGAGTGAATTGGGACTGGCTGAGGGAATATGGTGGGGTGCTGTTGGGGGGAGATGGTGATGACTTGTCTGATGGGGCCATAGGAATGAGGGATCTTGAACTGGGGATGGGGGCATAGGAATGAGGGATCTTGAACTGGGGATGGGGCCATAGGAATGAGGGATCTTGAACAGGGGATGGGGCCATAGGAATGAGGGATCTTGAACTGGGGATGGGGGCATAGGAATGAGGGATCTTGAACAGGGGATGGGGCCATAGGAATGAGGTATCTTGAACTGGGGATGGGGCCATAGGAATGAGGGATCTTGAACAGGTGATGGGGCCATAGGAATGAGGGATCTTGAACAGGGGATGGGGCCATAGGAATGAGGGATCTTGAACAGGGGATGGGGCCATAGGAATGAGGGATCTTGAACTGGGGATGGGGGCATAGGAATGAAGGATCTTGAACTGGGGATGGGGGCATAGGAATGAGGGATCTTGAACTGGGGTTGGGGCCATAGGAATGAGGGATCTTGAACAGGGGATGAGGCCTGAGGAATGAGAGATCTTGAACAGGGGATGAGGCCTGAGGAATGAAGGATCTTGAACAGGGGATGAGGCCTGAAGAATGAGGGATGTTGTACTATGGCTTTCAGGCATTAGGAGCAGCACTTCAGACTATTTTTGAGAATCTCTTTTGATATACCTTCCTCTCTTCCTCCTCTCTCTTTTTTCTCTCGCTCTCTTCCATCTGATGAAAGGAAAGATTTAGTTTGTGTGTGTCAGTGTTGTTTGGAGGGATCATCACAACTTGTACTGCGACAGTTTTATAGTCATTACAGATAAGCTGAGGAACAGAGCGAGACAGAGAGACACAAAGAGACAGAGAGAGGGAAGGACAGAAACGGACTGCAAGAAATAATGGATGAAACGGACAGACTGACTAAAACTAAAGGAATAGGAGAGACACACATTTCAGTAGAAATAGAGATGACATAGTGAGCCAGATAATTCAATAATTGAATTCTGATAGGGTGTTATTATAACACTATGTTTGTCCATTGTCTATTTCCAATGTAGGGGATTAGAGAGAAAGAGAGATTTAGCCTGTAATAGAGAGAAAGGCTGTTTTTAGCAGAGGCTGTCAAAACACTAATGCTTAATTGTCATTTTTACAGGCTGCCTCACACAGACACACGCACACAAACACAAACACACACACACACACACACTGTATTGTCTCAATCGGATGCTCCTTGTTTGGCTTTACTCATTTTTTAAATCGGCTTTGCTCATGGCGTGGCGGACAAAGCCCTTTAGCTGCCTCTGGCACACTGCGCTTTAGCTGCTTACACACTGATAATGCCAATTTGGTGCCAAGATCTATTAAATAACATCCTGGGACCACGTGGGAAACAGTCTATGCATGGGAAACGGAGCGTTCAGACCTGCATTAACAGGTTTTATTTGTTGTTGCTTTTATTTATTTGATTTGTTGGTGGAGCATGCCCTTGCTCTTACCTCTGTGTACCTCAGGCTGAACAATGGTGCTGTATGGTGGAGGGCTCTAGGAACAGGAAGTGTTAAGTGAGGATGGATCTGCTAATAGTAAGGTATTATACTGTATGTGGGGATTACTAAAGAAGAGGATTAATTCCTAGAGGATAGGAGATGTTTCTCACATTCACGTTTCCTTAAGGGCCGCTTCTCAACATCCATTCTGACGCTCTGTTCTATACCATTATTCTTCTTATATCAGTTTATGTTATGTCATGTCATAACTTCATTCAGAAGGAGAGATACTGACCGATGATTTGATGAACTGTAATAGTTGTGTCGTTACACACGGCCTCATGTGAGATCTATAGCATCTATCTAAAAAATTTCTGGATAATGATTGCACAATGTGTGACTCTTTGAGATCTTATTGATCTCTCCACAACCAGCACCTCTGCAGTGCACAAAGGTTTCCTTTCTCCTTTTGAGTGTTGCCTACAAGCAGTAGTAGTTTGTATAAGGTTTGGTGAGCGTCTGCTAAATGACGTAAATGTATAAGCAGTAGTTTGCATAGGGTTTGATACAAGCAGTATGAGTTTGTATAAGGTTTGGTATAAGCAGTAGTTTGTATAGGATTTGATACAAGCAGTATTTGTGAAATGTTTGATATAAGCTGTAGTTTGTATATGATTTGAGAAGCAGTTGGTTGTTTTGTCTAGGGTTTGATAGAAACAGGGGATTATATATACTTTGCTGCCCAGGCAGCTACCATGTACCCACACGTCTGTGGACATGTCTGGCATGATGTCACGGGTGGCAGTTTGACAGAATTGCCCCTAGCCTCTACTGCCCATGTTTTCCCTAAAACCGCCTCGTTGGAACATGCCATCTGTGTGGTGACAGCGCCAGCTCTACCTGACCTCACCTGCCAAGTAGGTCAGGCTGGAGCTGGTTGGAGCTGGCTGGAGGCGCGGAGAGAGAAGGCTGCCATCTAAACATAAACAGTCTACAGCTATGGTCTGAAGGAGGGAGAAAAAGGAGAGAGAGAGAGAGAGAGAGAGAGAGAGATAGAGAGAGAGAGAGAGAGAGAGAGAGAGAGAGAGAGAGAGAGAGAGAGAGAGAGAGAGAGCAGAGTCACTCTGAGTCAAGTGGAGAGAAATCCCCAGGGATGAGACAGAGCTTAGAAAATGGGTTTTGTTTGGAGGGACGTGTGTGTGTACCACTATGTCTGCTGTCTACCTGTGGAAGGGGGAAAAGCTTTTCCTATTCCGTGTCATTGTGTATCAATATGGCAGTTAACCATATCAATTTGTCATTGGTGAAGGTCAAGCCTGAACAGACACACTCAAAGTCAAGTGGAAAAAAGGCACAGAAAGCGCATTGGAGCGGTGATTTTTCTAAAGATTCTCGTCTTCTCTTTGAGAAGGCAGCTTTAAACAGGTACCTGTGTCTGTTGTTGCGTTCCAATATGCCCTGGTCCATCTGTTGCTGTAGCTGTGGGCTCTGGCTAAATGGCTAATGATGTTCAACAGAAGTCCCATTAGTCAAATCACAGCTGACTGGGCCGGCATGATTTAAGCAACGACAACATAGGAGGTAGTAGAGAGGTCATTAGAATAGCAGGGTCAGTTCCATTTCAATTCAGTCAGACAATACTATGAGGACTTTTCAACTCCATGGCTTGAATTTCAATTAATATCCCGAAGTGATGCAATTAAAATAGACTTGGCACTATAACCCTGGACAGTAGTAGTAGTAGTAGTAGTAACTGCTGTAGCAACACTGGTGGTTGTTATGATAGTAAAACAGTAGTAGTACTGTAGTGGTTGTTATGATAGTAGAGCAGTAGTAGTAGTGGATGTTATGATAGTAGAGCAGTAGTAGTGGTGGTTGTTATGATAGTAGAGCAGTAGTAGTGGTGGTTGTTATGATAGTAGAACACTAGTAGTAGTGGTGGTTGTTATGATAGTAGAGCAGTAGTAGTGGTGGTTGTTATGATAGTAGAGCAGTAGTAGTAGTGGTTGTTATGATAGTAGAACACTAGTAGTAGTGGTGGTTGTTATGATAGTAGAGCAGTAGTAGTGGTGGTTGTTATGATAGTAGAGCAGTAGTAGTAGTGGTTGTTATGATAGTAGAAAAGTAGTAGTACTGTAGTGGTTGTTATGATAGTAGAGCAGTAGTAGTGGTGGTTGTTATGATAGTAGAACACTAGTAGTAGTGGAGGTTGTTATGATAGTAGAGCAGTAGTAGTGGTGGTTGTTATGATAGTAGAGCAGTAGTAGTGGTGGATGTTATGATAGTAGAACAGTAGTAGTAGTGGTTGTTATGATAGTAGAACAGTAGTAGTGGTTGTTATGATAGTAGAACAGTAGTAGTACTGTAGTGGTTGTTATGATAGTAGAACAGTAGTAGTGGTGGATGTTATGATAGTAGAACAGTAGTAGTGGTTGTTATGATAGTAGAGCAGTAGTAGTGGTGATTGTTATGATAGTATATCAGTAGTAGTAGTGATTGTTATGATAGTAGAGCAGTAGTGGTTGTTATGATAGTAGAGCAGTAGTGGTAGTGGTTGTTATGATAGTAGAACTGTAGTAGTAGTGGTTGTTATGATAGTTTGTTATGATAGTAGAACAGTAGTAGTAGTGGTTGTTATGATAGTATATCAGTAGTAGTACTGGTTGTTATGATAGTAGAACAGTAAGGGTGGTTGTTATGATAGTAGAGCAGTAGTAGTGGTGGTTGTTACGATAGTAGAACTGTAGTAGTAGTGGTTGTTATGATAGTAGAACAGTAGTAGTAAATTTTACATTTTCATTTTAGTCATTTAGCAGACACTCTTATCCAGAGCGACTTACAGTTAGTGAGTGCATACATTATAATTGTTTTATTTTTTCATACTGGCCCCCCGTGGGAATCGAACCCGCAACTCTGGCGTTGCAAACGCCATGCTCTACCAACTGAGCTACATCCCTGCCGGCCATTACCTCCCATACCCTGGACGACGCTGGGCCAATTGTGTGCCGCCCCATGGGTCTCCCGGTCGCGGCCACGACAGAGCCTGGATTCGAACCAGGATCTCTAGTGGCACAGCCTTAGACCACTGCACCACTCGGTTGTTATGATAGTAGAGCAGTAGTAGTGGTGGTTGTTATGATAGTAGAACAGTAGTAGTAGTGGTTGTTATGATAGTAGAGTAGTAGTAGTAGTGGTTGTTATGATAGTAGAGCAGTAGTAGTGCTGGTTGTTATCATAGTAGAGCAGTAGTAGTAGTGGTTGTTATGATAGTAGAGCAGTAGTAGTAGTGGTTGTTATGATAGTAGAGCAGTAAGGGTGGTTGTTATGATAGTAGATCAGTAGTACTGATGTTTGTTATGATAGTAGAGCAGTAGTAGTAGTCGTTGTTATGATAGTAGAACAGTAGTAGTAGTGGTTGTTGTATGACAGTAGAGCAGTAGTAGTGATTGTTATGATAGTATAGCAGTAGTAGTGGTTGTTGTGATAGTAGAGCAGTAGTAGTGGTGGTTGTTATGATAGTAGAACAGTAGTAGTCGTTGTTATGATAGTAGAGCAGTAGTAGTGGTGGTTGGATGGATGGTAGTAGAGCGGTAGTAGTGGTTGTTATGATAGTAGATCAGTAGTAGTGGTGGATGTTATCATAGTAGAGCAGTAGTAGTGGTGATTGTTATGATAGTAGAGCAGTAGTAGTAGTGGTTGTTATGATACTAGAGCAGTAGTAGTAGTGGTTGTTATGATAGTAGAACACTAGTAGTAGTGGTTGTTATGATAGTATATCAGTAGTAGTAACATCCACCACTGTTATGATAGTAGAACAGTAAGGGTGGTTGTTATGATAGTAGAGCAGTGCCCCAGGCGACCACTTAAGTACTCCAGATCAATTCATAAATCTTTATCAAGGCTCCCCTACCTCTGCGGAAGCATAGTTCCCGCTCAGCCCAGTCAAAACTGTTCGCTGCTCTGGCACCCCAATGGTGGAACAAGCTCCCTCACGACGCCAGGACAGCAGAGTCACTCACCACCTTCCGGAGACATTTGAAACCCCACCTCTTTAAGGAATACCTGGGATAGGATAAAGTAATCCTTCTACCCCCACCCCCCCCTTTACTCCAACCCCCCCCCCCCCCCAAAAAAAACAAAAAAAACATTGTAAAGTGGTTATCCCACTGGCTATAAGGTGAATGCACCTATTTGTAAGTCGCTCTGGATAAGAGCGTCTGCTAAATGACGTAAATGTAAAAATGTAATACAATTGAATACACATGAAAGCCTCAGAAAACAAAATACAATCAAAAAATGCCCACATTCAGGCTGGTCGACCCATCGGTGTCATGGGCCTCTCACTCCACCGGGTTACCACCTTAATTTTCTTCCACTCTGCTCACCACTCTCTCTACTCAGCCTAACTAGCTCCACCTGTCCCTGCTCTGCTCTGCTCTAATTACTCTGCCAGCTGCGCTGCATTACCCACTACCTCTCCCAGTATTTAAGGCCCTGTCTTTCAGCTCTCCGGTGTCAGATCGTCTGCAAAGCTCACACCCGGAACCTGTTTGCTCGCGCTTCTGGCTCACCCTGGTTTTGTGACCCCGGACCTGCCTGTTTTTTGGATACTCTTCTGCCTCAGGAGATCCAGACCTGCTTCTGCCATTACGACTCCTGACTACTCTTCAATCCCGGTAACTCTGACCAGCCTTCTGCCTTGCTACTACGTATTTTGGATTTCCCTTGAACTGTACTGCTGCCTTGTTTCATTCCGCCCTGTTGTGTCTGTGTCTCCCCCCCCCAGGACTTCTGGACCACCCACCACCGGCTTCATAGGACGCATCGCTGCCACTGGGGGGGGCACAGACCCAGCACATTGGACGGGATCCCTGTTACCCCTGGAGCCTTCATTCACTCCCTACTTCCCTTTTCCCTTAAGTTTAATAAACTTTCTGGTGTGACGCAATTGTGGTCCTCTGGTCGTCTGTCTGAACCGTGACAGTACGATCTGACCATTATGGACTCAGCGCACACTTTCCCCGACATGGAAACCGATGAGCATGAGCAGCAGTTCCAGCAGCAGCAACAACAACTCGCCATGATCATTCAACTCCTCACCAACCTTACCCCAGCCCGTCTGCCCACCAGCCCTGCCCCCGAGTTACCTGCCCCGGTCATTGCAGCCGCTGCTCCGGAACCCAAGATTGGAAACCCCGAGCGGTTCAACGGCGATTCAACCCAGGTCCGGCCATTCCTGACTAGCTGCCGACTTCAGTTCTCCTTGCAGCCAAGGACCTTCGCCACGGAGGGGGCTAAAGTTGGGTATGCCATCACTCACCTGACGGGCCGAGCTCGACTCTGGGGAACAGCAGAGTTCGAACGTCAAACCCCCGCATGTGCAACCTTCGACCTGTTTGCTGAGGAGATGCTGAAGGTGTTTGACCTGGATTCACCCACCGCAGAGGCGTCTCGTGAACTGTTCAGTATTCGACAAGGCAGACGTACAGTCGCAGACCATTCCATCGACTTCCGAACCCTGGCTAGACGAAGTTCTTGGAACACACCATCGTTGGTGGACGCGTTCTTCCATAGTTTGGCTGACTATATCAAGGACGAGTTGGTCTCCCATGAACTGCCTTCCACTCTTGATGAAGCCATCGCACTGACTGTCAGGATCGACAGAAGGATACAGACCCGTCGTCGTGAGAGGGGGCGCCAAGGTCCACCTACTACCGGCATTCGGAGAGATCCGACTGGGCTCCTGTCATCTACTGCCACTCACCCAGGTCAGCTTGATCAGTCTGAGCCTATGGAGATTGGGCGAGCCTCTCTCACTCCTGCAGAGCGCCAGCGCCGCTTCACCTCAAACCTCTGCCTCTATTGTGGAGGTGATGGACATCGTGTGGTAACCTGCCCTTTAAAGGGCCGAAGCTCACCGGGCATAGGGGGAGTCCGGTTGAGTTCAATGACCATCCAGTCCTCCGACCGCAAACCCCTGCTGCAAGTTCACCTCCGCCTCTCTGACTCAACTCACACCCTGGCTGCTCTGGTGGATTCTGGCGCCGAAGCCAACATAATGGACATCAAGCTGGCACGCCAACTGGGACTGGAGAACCTCCGTTTGACACCTCCTATTCCTGCCCGGGCACTGGACGGACACTTACTCGGATCGGTCACTCATGTCACGGCCCCGGTCTCGATGGGTCTGTCCGGAAACCATCAAGAAACTATCCAGTTTCACCTGCTCCCCTCTCCAGGCCAACCCCTCATCCTGGGTTACCCATGGCTCCGCCGGCACAACCCTCAGCTCGACTGGGTGACCGGGGTGATCAGGGAGTGGGGAGAGGACTGCCACCGAACCTGCCTGCTTGCTGCCGCACTACCCCCTCGGCCAGTACCTACTAACTCCGCTCCTGACCTCTCCAATGTCCCAGAATGCTACCATGGTCTCAGAGAGGTGTTTAACAAAGCAAGAGCCACATCTCTGCCCCCTCACCGACCGTACGACTGTGCCATCGACCTCCTCCCTGGAACAGCTCCTCCAAAGGGTCGTCTTTATTCGTTGTCTGCTCCTGAAAGAAAGTCCATGGAGGACTACATCAATGGCTCTCTGTCCGCAGGATTAATCCGTTCATCTTCATCTCCTGCTGGTGCTGGCTTCTTCTTTGTGGGGAAGAAGGACGGATCTCTTCGCCCCTGCATCGACTACAGGGGACTCAACGACATCACAGTGAAAAACCGTTACCCTCTGCCTCTGCTCACCTCTGCTTTTGAGTTGCTCCAGGGAGCCACTGTTTTTACCAAGTTGGATCTCAGAAACGCTTACCACCTAGTGCGGATCCGGGAGGGAGATGAATGGAAAACCGCATTCAATACACCAACAGGCCACTACGAGTATCTGGTTATGCCTTTTGGCCTCACCAATGCTCCTGCTGTGTTCCAGGCTCTAGTGAATGATGTACTGCGGGACATGTTAAACAAGTTTGTCTTCGTTTACCTGGATGACATCTTAATCTACTCCAGAAACCTGTCTGAACACACCCGCCATGTCCAGCAAGTCCTTCATCGTCTTCTGGAGAATTCCCTCTACGCCAAGGCAGAGAAATGTGAGTTTCACGTCAAGACAGTGGCCTTCCTGGGGTACATAGTGGCAGAGGGAAGTATCCAAATGGATCCTGCCAAAGTATCAGCAGTCACTTCATGGCCAGTTCCGGAGAACAGAAAGAAGCTGCAACAGTTTCTGGGGTTTGCTAACTTCTATAGGAAGTTTATCCGGAACTACAGTACCGTTGCTGCCCCTCTCACTGCTCTAACCAGCACCAAGCAACCCTTCACCTGGACCCCAGCAGCCGACAAAGCCTTCAGTACCCTCAAGGTGAGGTTCACCTCCGCTCCCATCCTCCAGATGCCTGATGTGGACCGGCAATTCATTGTGGAGGTGGACGCCTCGGATGTGGGAGTTGGTGCTGTGATTTCTCAGTGGGCTGCGGAGGATAGGAAGCTCCATCCCTGTGCCTTTTTCTCACGTCGGTTGTCCCCCTCTGAGTGCAATTACGACATAGGGAACCGTGAGCTGCTGGCTGTGAAGCTTGCCTTGGAGGAGTGGCGTCACTGGCTGGAGGGGTCCACCATTCCATTTCTCGTTTGGACCGATCATAAGAACTTGGAGTACATCCGCACGGCCAAACGGTTGAACTCCAGGCAGTCCCGCTGGGCCCTGTTCTTCACCAGGTTTAATTTCACTCTGTCATACCGGCCTGGATCACGCAACACCAAGCCAGACGCCCTCTCCCGTCAATTCCAGAAGGATGACACCCCCTCCAAGGACCCTGTGTCGATTCTGCCAAGTCCCTGCATCGTTGCAGCTCTGACCTGGGCTGTTGAGGAACAGGTGCTGGAGGCTCTCCGTAACCAGCCAGGTCCCAGCACTTGCCCAGCTGACCGCCTTTTTGTCCCCGAAGACCTGAGGTCCCAGGTCGTTCAGTGGGGACATGACTCCCGCCTAGCTTGTCACCCTGGCTCCACCCGCACTTACAACCTGCTCGCCCAGAGGTTCTGGTGGCCCTCTCTGAGGAAGGATGTACGGGAATTCGTCCAAGCCTGCCCCATCTGCAACCAACACAAGTCGTCCTGCCAGCCCCCAGCCGGATTGCTGCAGCCCCTGCCTGTGCCCAGACGTCCCTGGTCTCACATCGCCCTTGACTTTGTCACGGGGCTGCCCCCTTCAAGTGGCATGACCGTCATTCTCACCATCGTTGACCGTTTCAGCAAGATGGCACACTTCATTCCCCTCCCCAAGCTCCCAACCGCCAAGGAGACCGCCCAGGTGGTCCTGGAACACGTCTTCCGGATCCACGGACTGCCAAAGGATGTAGTTTCTGACCGTGGTCCACAATTCTCCTCCGCTTTTTGGAAGGAGTTCTGTCACCTGCTGGGAGCCACAGTCAGTCTGACTTCCGGATTCCATCCCCAATCCAATGGGCAGTCAGAGCGGGCTAATCAGGAGCTCGAGAAGGCACTGCGATGCATGACTTCACGCAACCCCCACTCCTGGTCGCAGCAATTGACATGGGTGGAGTACGCACACAATTCTCTGACCTGCTCTGCCATCGGTATGTCCCCTTTCCAATGTGTTTATGGATACCAGCCTCCTCTATTTGCCAGCCAGGAAGAGGAGGTTACTTGCCCATCTGCACTTGCTTTTGCCCGTCGATGTCGCCGCACCTGGTCACAAGCCCGAGCCACACTCCTCAGATCCGTTGCCAGCTACACTACCGGGGCCAACCGTCGGAGAATTCCTGCTCCCACCTACCATGTTGGTCAAAGGGTGTGGTTGTCATCGAAGAACCTGCCACTCAGGGTGGAGTCGCAGAAGCTGGCACCTCGGTTCATTGGCCCATTCCCTATCATAAGAGTGATTAGCCCAACTGCTGTCCGGCTCCAACTGCCTAATTCCCTGAGGGTGCACCCCACTTTCCATGTGTCTAAGATTAAGCCCATCCATGAGAGTCCGCTGGTCCCTGCTGCGCCTGGTCCTCCTCCTCCACGGCTCGTCGATGGTGGTCTGGTTTACACCGTCCGCCGCCTGCTTCGGTCCAGACGGAGGGGTAGGGGTCTCCAGTACCTCATTGACTGGGAGGGCTATGGACCTGAGGAAAGGACCTGGGTGCCAGCTAGTCGGATTGTGGATAGGACTCTCATCACCGCTTTCCACCAACGGCATCCTGATCAACCTGCAATCCGTAGGGGCCGCCCCAGAGGGGTCCCTAACCGTCCTGCCCGCTCGGCTTCCTGTCCTGTGCCTGATCCTGTCTCGGGACCTGTCCCATCTCCCGACCACGGCCCTCCGGCTTCCTCCGAGGATGAGGACGTTCACTCGGACCGTTCGGAGGAGTTCTAGCCCTCCTCCGGCTCCCCTCCTCCCGCCCGGCGTGGTGTTGCTCTTGGGACTTCTGGGGCCGTCCCTTGGGGGGGGGTTCTGTCATGGGCCTCTCACGCCACCGGGTTACCACCTTAATTTTCTTCCACTCTGCTCACCACTCTCTCTACTCAGCCTAACTAGCTCCACCTGTCCCTGCTCTGCTCTGCTCTAATTACTCTGCCAGCTGCGCTGCATTACCCACTACCTCTCCCAGTATTTAAGGCCCTGTCTTTCAGCTCTCCGGTGTCAGATCGTCTGCAAAGCTCACACCCGGAACCTGTTTGCTCGCGCTTCTGGCTCACCCTGGTTTTGTGACCCCGGACCTGCCTGTTTTTTGGATACTCTTCTGCCTCAGGAGATCCAGACCTGCTTCTGCCATTACGACTCCTGACTACTCTTCAATCCCGGTAACTCTGACCAGCCTTCTGCCTTGCTACTACGTATTTTGGATTTCCCTTGAACTGTACTGCTGCCTTGTTTCATTCCGCCCTGTTGTGTCTGTGTCTCCCCCCCCCAGGACTTCTGGACCACCCACCACCGGCTTCATAGGACGCATCGCTGCCACTGGGGGGGGGCACAGACCCAGCACATTGGACGGGATCCCTGTTACCCCTGGAGCCTTCATTCACTCCCTACTTCCCTTTTCCCTTAAGTTTAATAAACTTTCTGGTGTGACGCAATTGTGGTCCTCTGGTCGTCTGTCTGAACCGTGACAATCGGACCCTCCTGTGGATTCTCTCTGTCCCTGCCTAGACCCAATATCCCTAAGCATCCACGAAATAAACAAAAACATCTGAGATCCCCACATGTACCCAACCACAGCAAATATCATTCTTAAAAAATTTATACAGAAAGAATATGACACAAATTATGTATTACACATGCAAATATGTCTATATATCATTGCAGACACTGGAATGTAGTCCACTACACTGCATCTCCTCAGCAGTGTCGACTTTCAATGCAACGTCGATGATGGAATCTGAACATTTCCACACCTTCCTTGTTCCACTTCCTCCAGTCCATTCATATTGTCCATGTTTGAGTATTTGAATCCCCTCTACACATTCCCCCATATGCTTCTGGAAGAAAAGAAAACACTAACCAGTATATTTTGCAAAACAACACATGCAAATTAAAACATCAATATCAACAATAATATAAAAATGATATATAAAATGAATCACATTCCATTTCCCCCCTTTGATTCATCACAAAATACTAACTATCACAATAATATGTAAAAACATGTGAAAAATGATCGGATATTCAAAATGGATATCTATCCATTAATACTCCATCCAGTCCCACTTGTTCATCTCCATCTAGATCAGTAACAGTTAACAACTGCATCTGAGTGTTTTCTCCAGGCATCACAACTCCAACCCATCTCAATATCATAGCCTTCCCAAAAGTCAATAACAAAGTACAAAAGCAAAACATCACACACAGTGCTATAAGAGCTGCTACTAAAATCTGAACTATCACTGCTCCCACTGGGCCTAACTGATCTTGCAACCAAGCCTTCGCTGACCATCCAGCTCCTTCAGATCTACCAAACGCATCCCTTATATTCTTCAATGCATCTATAACACTAGTGATATTATCGGAACTATCGGGAATCAAAGTATAACAATCATCCCCCGTCAAGTTCATAGCCAAACATAAGCCACCTTGTTTTACTAAAATATAGTCAAGAGCCATGTCATGTTTCAACAGCGTCAGTCTGTGACTTCTTTGAGTATTTGACAGAAGGTTAAACCCTCTTATCGTTTCATTTGCAAAACCCTGCAAAGTATAGGTAATACTATCAATGTGATCTGCCAAAAATGTTACACCATACCATGGAAAAAGTCCAAGTCCCCACTTCTCTCCTAGACTTATCCTCCAATGGTAGGCTTCCAGACTATGAAACTTCGCCATGTCTCTTTTCACCCTATTTCCAAACCTAGAATCAGATTTATCTGTGTCCGGTGCTTCCCCTCTTTTAATGGTAAAAACCTCATATGGAAGCTTCAACATCGACATGTAACAACATCCTGTCCATCCATAGGGTAAGAATATATAAATGCTTTATCACCACAAACCCACCAAATATCTCTAAATTTCCCAATAGTCACATTACCAGGCAAAAGCTGATCTTTCACCATCAAAGTCCTGCTCTTCTTACTAACTGGAACATAAAAAGTTACATTATATTTCTCATTGCTAACCTTACATTCATGCTTACCCAAAGTCATCATATAATCATCACAATCTGATATTCCCATAAACATACCCTTTCCATCATATGTTTTATTTGAACAAAAACAGCTTTTAGCCCTCACGGGTTTCACCTCCAATGCTTCAGGAATCGCTGTTAACTGATTTTCCTTCCGATCTAACAAATTCACATAGGGTAATTCATTTAACCAAGAACACTTAAACCTAGGCCTAAACAAATGCTTCGACAACGACATTATTGTATCTGTTAATGGTTGTTGCTGATACAACAGCCATGATAAAGCATAAGATTGACACGTACATGATAGAGGTTAAGCCACCGTCTCTAAGATTGAACCCCATGTGCCTGGTGCTGGAATTCTCAACAGACGTGGACCCTCAAGATTCCTCACTGATCTTACAGAATGAGTTAACTGCTGGAACCATAGATTCCTACCTGCCCATCCATCTTTAATTTGCAAAACAGAAGAATCAAATCCATATGCCTTCCATTTAGTTTCTCTCTTCCCTAACGAGCGGTATTGATCAGATATATCTTCTTGTCTTCCATCAAAATCAAAGAACTCATCCTGTACCTCCATAATAACTATTCTTCACTATTTCAGATGAATCTACATCATTCTCTACTACCATCTGCTCTCCTATTTCAACACTATCCTTACTACCATTCACAGCACTCTCCATCCGTATCATAAACTCCTGAGTCACTCTTACGACATCCTTTAGTTTCAGAAAAGTTGTTGTTGGTGTCTGTGTCACATTTCCTAAATTTGTTATTGCCGTCGTAACATTAATCTCTTTCAAAGTTACTGTTAAAATAGTTGCTTTAGTTGATGTATTAACACTCTTAATTATTTCCAGTGGGAAAGTGACAGATGTCCTCTGTGTATTATTTACTGTTGGAGTGGCTACTGTAATATACTTCTCCTGAACTCCTTTGGTGACTGTGGAAGCTTCAACAGACTTTAAATCTTCCATCATAAGCGTCACCTTACGAGTTACATAGCCTTTTAACCAATAATTCTTAACAGGAACAAATTTTAATAATATAATATAATAATATGCCATTTAGCAGACGCTTTTATCCAAAGCGACTTACAGTCATGCGTGCATACATTTTATTTTTTTGTGTATGGGTGGTCCCGGGGATCGAACCCACTACCTTGGCGTTACAAGCGCCGTGCTCTACCAGCTGAGCGCTTGCACTAAATAAGTACACATATATTCTCCCTGATCTTTCCATGTAACATTACGCAAAATAAGTCACCACCCCCACTCCATGTCTCACATCTACAAGGAAGATGAGCTGTACCACCCATCCTAACCCTAATGACAGTCTTTTCCTCTAAAATTGGTGTTGGAGCGATTGGCTCCATTATAATCAAATGTGATACATTTATAGCTTTAATAACTGTCAATGTTGAAAGAGTTGAATTGCTTCTCACTGTTGTTGTAATAGGCTGAAGTGTTGATGTCATTGTTGTTGATTCATCTATTTTCCCTAAAGCTTTGAACTCTTTACTTATATTTCCATCTATCACCACTAGTGTCACTACATTAACTCTCAGTCCCAACTCTAATCCCTCACTTTCAAACTGTTGATTATAAAAAATACATTTATAATCACCTTGATCCTCCTGCTGGGAATTGTACACATAGAGACTGCAATCACCCTCAATCTTCATTCTTCTCTTATCATTCAGCAACGCATACTTTCTCAATGCAACTGCTCCTAACAGATCTAAACTCCTGCCATATCTATCTTCCCACTGAACTCTAAATTTCCCTTCACCACTGTTCTCTCTCGTGCACTTACATGGGAGCTGAGCTGACTGTCCTAGAGTTACTTCAACCCTAGTTTTCCTAACTTTTTTAGTCTGACTTTTTTCCTAACTTTTTCAAAAACCATTTCACTGATTTATCCACAAAACTCTCTCCCACTAATTTGAGGATATTTGATCGGGAAGACCCCACCTGCTTATGACTTCTTTACACAAGAACTTGGCAACCGATTGAGCATCTTTTCGCTTAGTTGGACATCCTATGCACCTCTTGGTGTAGGAATGTAACCAAGAATAACAGTCACACCCCTGTAAACATTATTTTTCAGACAGATTGTCCACCTGCCTATGACATAGTCAACCTGTTCAAGCAAATATGGTTCCCAAAAACCATACTCCTTTGTGATCTTTCTCCTAACCTCCCCCCTTGCAACATGAGCTAACCCATAGCTTCCTAAATCATCAGACCTAATAGGTCTAGAGGCGCTACTATCAAACCCTCATGGTTTCTCCAAAGACCAGTAGCATCTTTCAATGGATACTGATTCTTCCAAGGAGGTGTGGCTCCTGGTCGAAGTTCAACTTTCACCTCAATTGGGATGATTCCAATATCGGTACTACGTTGAGACCACAAACATTCTGGAACTTGTTGCAACATCTCCTCTTTCATAGGGTCTGAATCCATCTTCACACTGCAAATAGATTCATGTGTCATCCATACAGCTTTTGCTCATAGCCTTCAGAAACCAACAAGGTCACATGTGGCACACTCTTCTCAATCTCCAATTCTTTATCCAGATAATCGTCTGTATTTATCTTCATAGCTGCTCCTTGTGGTCCTAAAATTATTCAACATGAGCTGAGTTGAACTTTCTTTGGTTGATGACTCAACCATTCCTCTGAGTTCGATTGGGCAGCATTCTTGAAATACTTGAGCGTACAATGAAATTGATATTCCGGAAGCCTCGCATCTGGCATATTTGCCACAATAGATTTCTCCCATATCTTAGCATGCTTCAAAAAATCTTCACTGAGATTTCCAATCCAGAATACTGTAGAAGAATCCATCTCTGTCATCATCAACAATTGGTAAACGTTTTCCTTTGGCACTTCTACCAGACAGCCGTCTGGTGTACATTTTATTGTACAGTTCAACTTACACAATGCATCTCTTCCCAACAATGCAATAGGTGTATGTTCTGATACCAGTATGGGTATTGTAATTTTCTGATTTTTATAGCAGAGCTCAATTGGTTCCGTAAGAGTAATCAACTGTTTCACTCCCTCAAATCCCTGTCCTAATTAGTTGATTGGACATAGGGAGATGTGTAGCATCTTCAGGCCGAACACAGGTAAAAGCAGCTCCGCTATCCGCCATCACTTCCAATGGTCGGTTGTTTATTTTCACCTCAAATGTTGGATCTTTTTCCGGTCCTGATGCTACCAGCTGACACCCCCCTTTCGGATCTTCTGGGCACCCCTAGAATCCTTGCTCCGGGCCCCTATAGGGGTTCACCGGTCCTCCAGATGATCTTGACTGGCCCCTGTATCTTCCTCTGAAATTCCCTCTGATGTTTCCTCCTGGCCCATTGCACTCACAGCAAAGTGACCAACCTGTCCACAATTATAACACACTTCTGAAGATTGCTGGAACTATGGCTTAAATCTTCCTCCTCTTCCTCTTCCTAAGTCTTCTCGTCCTCTTCCTGTCCAATTCTGTGTCTGTCCAGCGACTGGCTGTGGATATGAAACAACTGGTACCGCTATTGGTGGCTGGTACAATTGCCGTTGGAACTGGTCCGGTTGAAGCTGTGGCAGTGATTGTTGATTTGGTGCACACTGATTCTGCATAACCAAAGCTTGTTTCTTCTCCTTCTTATTCTCCACCAGTTGTATTTGATTGGGTTTTCTGAGAGTTTCTTGGTCCTGTTCTTTCTGGTTGTGTTCCTTTTTCCTGTACAGATCCACTTGATGGGCTATATGATCTGTATAGACACCTTTTGTCATGCTTCCAAGTCCAACCACCTCTGCCAGTTTGCTCCTTACTGGTGAGGGCAGTCCCATCTGCAGTTTAGCTCTCAAAATTGACTGCTCAATTTGACTCACATCTGGATCATTTCCGGTAATATTTCTCCACACTTGATGAACTCTTGACACATAGGCTCTCTGATTTTCTTGTTGTCCTAGTGGGTCAATCAGAATGTTGTCAGGATGCACATTTGTTGGAAACGTATCTTTCAGTGCTCTCCACAGCCGATTTCTACTTGCAGCCAACAATTCAGGGTCATTCACCGCAGTCCCCACATATCTATCAAGTCCAGCTCTCTGAAAAATTTCTTCCATATCTGGAATCCCAAGGAGATTAGCCAAAAGTATCTTAATGTCTCCTATGGCAGACTGTGTTCCCACCGTAATTTCTTCCAATTTTGAAATCCAAGGATATGCTCCATCTTGAAGAGTAGGCAGCTTCTCAAATATATCTGACATATCGGTATTCTGCAAAGGCTTATACTCTAGGTTCTGTCCTCGAATTATCACTGGCATCATCTTCTTACTTGTGCTCTCTTTCCTTGGCCTCAATGTATACTTCTTCTCCAATTCTTGGGATCCTTTTCTCAGCAGTTTTTTCTTCTGTATCTTCAGCTTCTTGAGTTGTTCTTCCAGTTCTCTTACTTCTTCTAAATTATTCGCCTTATCCAGGCATGATACACATCGGTCTATATCTCTTTCTATTTATTTTGTGCTAATCATTGTAGGATAAAATCCTCTTGAATATGAAGCACCTTTAATCTCCAAATCTTTATCGCTGTCTTCATCTTTACTTTCATCAGAACTCGAATATCTTGTATCCTTCTCCTTCAAATATCCATCACCCCTTCTTTCTGCTCTGGCCAACTTCCGTCTGATCACAGGGTCATATCCACCCATGATCTCTTCTGAATCACACTGATCATCATCATCATCATCTTCAAGTTCCATCCTCCTGAACCTCACTCCACCCTTAGTTTCCAGACATCTTGTTTTCTTCTTACTTTTGGAGTTTGGATTCATCTTTACGGTCGTTTCTGCTTGTCCTCTCTCTATTATTCGTTCATCTTTATCTCTGATGCAATAATCACCCTCCTGAATGATCACTGGAAGCTGAGGATAGACGTCCTTAAACTCTACTTCTTCCTCGTAAGGTGGGGGTCTTTTTGCTGAATCCGTATGTGAGAAAGGTGTATTGACTTCTGCCATTAGTTTTTCTGTTACCTTTACCTCTTTTACCATTTTCTCTATACCTCTGTTTCTTTTATCGTTGGTATCTTTCATCAGTTTTTGTCCTTCATTTTCAAACAGCTTAAGAACACCCAGCTCTCTTTGTCTCTTTTCTTTACGTTGTTCCCTTTTTTTTCCCTTCTTTTGATCTGCCTTATAAATTGACACAAGGACTTTCATTATGTTGATGACGTCAGGGTTAAGAGTCCCTTCCACTGGCCATGGTTGTTCAATGTCAGGCCAACGTTTATTCAATTTTCCAGATAACCTTGCAATACCATTAACTAGAGGATTATTATTTTCTACTACATCAACAGGAGTAATTACTTTCATCGTTTTGATGTCCTTTTTCCCCATTGTAACAACTCTTTTATATTTCTTTATTGTGAATTATTTTATTATTTTAGACTATGTAGTTTATGATTCCCCCCCTTTTTATTAATTAATTAATTAATCAATCAATATTTGTTTATTTATTTATTAATTAATTAATTTTACCAAATTATTAATTAGTGGCAATCTTACCACATCCGATCAGGAAAAGTAAAGGAAAGTAGTCAACTTCAGAGCAATCCAAAAAAGAAAGACCTGTAATCCAGCAACACTACAGCACTCACAAACCAATTGCTTCATAAGCACCCAATGACCTTAAGTTTACAGAATAATGTCAGTGCTGGATTTCCAACACAACTCTAATCAAACCAACTCATGCACAAAAAACTCCAATATGCAATTCTCAATTACATCAATTGATCAGTCTGTTGCCAAGTCCCTGTCAAATTGTCACAACATGAAATATGCTAGGCACACAAAATATCCTGTATGGGAAGGTAAGTTTTGTAAACAGAACAGTACTGGCCTTAATTTGACTGGATCCGTTGCAGCCCACACTGTCACGTGACGCACTTGTCAGCACCTCCTCTCTCTCTCTGTCTCCTCCTTCTCGTCTCTCATATGACAGAAGAACAAAGGAACAGACAAGAATGTAGTATTTTATGCACTCACTGGGTTATTTCAACCATGCAATACTCTTTGTTCACATTCGCGCTAAGAAATAAGCAAACAGCTTAACTCAGGAATATTATAAATAGCTCAATAACATTTAATTTAATTTATTTTTAATCAACATATCTCTCATTTATCAATTCAATAGATCTCAGTCAAATAGTTTCATTGTTAAGCAACAGCCAATTTAACAATCTCACATTGTTATCAATTTCTGCTCAATCTGCATGCTTTCTCAATCAGCTTTAACTGTATGTGCACTCGTAAATCAAGTTATTTCTCGAGTTGGGCTCTGGGATATAACAGCCGTTGAGTATCTGATTTTATGGTGGATTGTGGAGGAGGGGGGTTGAGTGTGTTGGAGTATGTGAGTATGTGCGTGTGTGCTTGTCTGGCATCTGTTGTGGGGGGGTGGGGATGTTGGGGGGGAGGGGGGGGGGGGGGATGGGATGGACCACGGGAATTATTTGCTAGGATAATAATTGCTTGTCAATGAATTAAATGTAATACAATGGCAATCCTGGTTATATGTTAGAATCCTACGCGTGAACTGCCGACATTATTACGCATATTAATTGATAATGATGGAAAATAGGATATGCATAATTTTTTTTAAATAGATATACAGTGGGGGAAAAAAGTATTTAGTCAGCCACCAATTGTGCAAGTTCTCCCACTTAAAAAGATGAGAGAGGCCTGTAATTTTCATCATAGGTACACGTCAACTATGACAGACAAATTGAGAAAAATAAATCCAGAAAATCACATTGTAGGATTTTTAATGAATTTATTTGCAAATTATGGTGGAAAATAAGTATTTGGTCACCTACAAACAAGCAAGATTTCTGGCTCTCACAGACCTGTAACTTCTTCTTTATGAGGCTCCTCTGTCCTCCACTCGTTACCTGTATTAATGGCACCTGTTTGAACTTGTTATCAGTATAAAAGACACCTGTCCACAACCTCAAACAGTCACACTCCAAACTCCACTATGGCCAAGACCAAAGAGCTGTCAAAGGACACCAGAAACAAAATTGTAGACCTGCACCAGGCTGGGAAGACTGAATCTGCAATAGGTAAGCAGCTTGGTTTGAAGAAATCAACTGTGGGAGCAATTATTAGGAAATGGAAGACATACAAGACCACTGATAATCTCCCTTGATCTGGGTCTCCACGCAAGATCTCACCCCGTGGGGTCAAAATGATCACAAGAACGGTGAGCAAAAATCCCAGAACCACACGGGGGGACCTAGTGAATGACCTGCAGAGAGCTGGGACCAAAGTAACAAAGCCTACCATCAGTAACACACTACGCCGCCAGGGACTCAAATACTGCAGTGCCAGACGTGTCCCCCTGCTTAAGCCAGTTCATGTCCAGGCCCGTCTGAAGTTTGCTAGAGTGCATTTGGATGATCCAGAAGAGGATTGGGAGAATGTCATATGGTCAGATGAAACCAAAATAGAACTTTTTGGTAAAAACTCAACTCGTCGTGTTTGGAGGACAAAGAATGCTGAGTTGCATCCAAAGAACACCATACCTACTGTGAAGCATGGGGGTGGAAACATCATGCTTTGGGGCTGTTTTTCTGCAAAGGGACCAGGACGACTGATCCGTGTAAAGGAAAGAATGAATGGGGCCATGTATCGTGAGATTTTGAGTGAAAACCTCCTTCCATCAGCAAGGGCATTGAAGATGAAACGTGGCTGGGTCTTTCAGCATGACAATGATCCCAAACACACCGCCCAGGCAACGAAGGAGTGGCTTCGTAAGAAGCATTTCAAGGTCCTGGAGTGGCTTAGCCAGTCTCCAGATCTCAACCCCATAGAAAATCTTTGGAGGGAGTTGAAAGTCCGTGTTGCCCAGCGACAGCCCCAAAACATCACTGCTCTAGAGGAGATCTGCATGGAGGAATGGGCCAAAATACCAGCAACAGTGTGTGAAAACCTTGTGAAGACTTACAGAAAACGTTTGACCTGTGTCATTGCCAACAAAGGGTATATAACAAAGTATTGAGAAACTTTTGTTATTGACCAAATACTTATTTTCCACCATAATTTGCAAATAAATTCATTAAAAATCCTACAATGTGATTTTCTGGATTTTTTTTTCTCATTTTGTCTGTCATAGTTGACGTGTACCTATGATGAAAATTACAGGCCTCTCTCATCTTTTTAAGTGGGAGAACTTGCACAATTGGTGGCTGACTAAATACTTTTTTTCCCCACTGTATATATATATATAGAGGTGAAAGCATTGGAAATGCTTTTGGCGGTTAATCTGCTTCTGTTTTGTGGGTGGCACTGTGTGCTGTTTTCGATGGATGGGTCCTGGCCTCTCGGGGCCTTAGGGATCCGGAGGGACGTGGGTGGGATGCTGATCACTGGGATGACGGCTCAACTTGGGATGGGGAGGGGCTTTAGCTGGGGAATTAGTGGAGAACAATTGAAGGGTTACTCCGTAGCAATGCAAATATCACGGTACAGCTATATGGACACTCAATCATTACGGTATTTTTTATTGGTAAATTTACATACATGTATAATGATAAATAGACTTGAAACTTGTATCTCATTATGGTGTATGGTGAAATAAGTATAGCCAGTTATAATTGTAATGGCTTAGCTGATAATAACAAAAGAAGAACAATATTTACATGGCTCAAAGAGAAGGAATATAATACCTAGTGTATACAGGAAACTCATTCAACGATTCGAGATGAAGTAGCGTGGAAAAAAGAATGGGGGGGGGGGGGGGGGGGGGGATATACTTCTCCCATGGGCAAAGAAATTCAAAAGGGGTGATGATATTAATTAATAGTAATTTCGATCCGAATGTGCAAATTGTCAAAATAGATACGCAAGGTAGATGGATTATTTTAAATATGTTATTGGACCATAAACAGATATGGCTCATTAACCTTTACGGACCAAATAATGATGATCCACAATTCTTTGACAATATATATAATAAATTATCAAGCCTGTAAGCAATTCAAGACAATATTGTTATGGTGGGGGATTATAATACTGTTTTAAATAGCTCAATGGACCGTAAAGGAAATCACACCACAAACAATCACCCACATGCTCTTAAGGAAATGGTGAATGTCATGGATACATTAGAATTAGTAGATATATGGAGGCTTAAATATACTGATCTAGTGAGATATACATGGTGGAGACTGAATCAAGCTAGTCATCTTGACTTCTTTCTTATCTCATTCTCGTTGGCACCAAAAGTTAAAAAAAGTGTTGATAGGGGACAGAATGCGGTCGGACCATCATATAAAAGGCATATACATTACTCTTACTGAATTTCCACGTGGGCGAGGATATTGGAAATTTAATCAAAGCCTATTGGATGATAATTTATTTATAATTAGAACAAAGGAATTTATAACTGACTTTTTCCAACATAACATAGGTACAGCGAATCCCCTTATTGTATGGGACACCTTTAAATGTGCCTTTAGAGGCCATGCAATTCAGTACTCATCTCGAAAACAAAAGCAATTTAGGTCAAAAGAGTTTATACTAAGAAAGGAAATAGAAAGTCTAACAGAACAGATAGATGGCAATAAAAACTGTAACATAGAGGCTCAGAATAAATTAGAGGAAAAACAAAAAGAAATGGAGAAACTTATTCAAGAAAGATCAAGTGTAATATATTATAAAAATAAAGCAAACTGGATGAAATATGGGGAAAAATGCACAAAATTCTTCTTTAATCTTCAACATAGGAATGCTACCAAAAAGAACTTAATGAAACTGGTTACAATTGACGGAGTCACCCATAATTCACCAAATGATATTTTGAAGGAAGAAACAAAGTACTTTAAGCATATGTTTTATTTTCCGTCGCCTCCATCTCCTCTAACTGAAGCTAATTGTAGAGATGTTTTTTCTATTGATAATGTCAAATTAACAGCCACACAGAAAGACTCATGTGAAGGTGAAATTACAGAGGAGGAACTTCTGGATGCAATTAAAGACTTTAAGTCTGGGAAAACTCCAGGGTTGGATGGCATACCAGTCGAGGTATACCAAACCTTTTTTGATATACTAAGAGGACCGTTATTAGCATGTTTTAACCACTCCTATGTAAATGGTAGATTATCTGACACTCAAGAAGAAGGTCTGATCTCATTATTACTGAAACAGGATACAAGTGGAAAATATAAAGATCCAGTCCATTTACAAAATTGGAGGCCCCTTACACTTCAGTGTTGTGATGCAAAAATCCTAGCAAAATGTATAGCGCATAGAATTAAAAAGGTATTGTCGGATATTATTCATTCTAATCAGACAGGTTTTTTAAATGGAAGATACATTGGAGATAATAAGGCTAGTATTGGAAACAATAGAACACTATGGAAAATATGGGATCATTCATAGCAGACTTCGAAAAGGCATTTGATAAAGTTCGACTGGGGTTTATATATAAATGCCTGGAACATTTCAATTTAGGAGAATCTCTTATAAAATGGGTCAAAATCATGTATAGTAACCCTAGGTGTAAAATAGTAAATAATGGCTATTTCTCAGAAAGTTTTAAACTGTCAAGAGGAGTGAAACAAGGTTGTCCTCTATCGGCATATCTATTTATTGTGGCCATCGAGATGTTAGCTATTAAAATCAGATCCAATAATAATATCAGAGGATTAGAAATACAGGGCTTAAAAACAAAGGTGTCATTGTACGCTGATGATTCATGTTTTCTTTTAAATCCACAACTAGAATCCCTCCACAGCCTCATAGAGGATCTAGATACATTTTCTAACCTCTCTGGATTACAACCAAATTATGACAAATGTACTATATTATGTATTGGATCACTAAAAAATAAAAATTTTACAGTACCATAGTACCGTAGTTTACCAATAAAATGGTCTGATGGTGATGTGGATATACTCGGAATACATATCCCAAAGGAAATAAATGATCTCACTTCAATACATTTTAATAGAAAGTTAGCAAAAATAGATAAGATCTTACTACCATGGAAAGGAAAATACCTGTCAATTTGTGGAAAAATCACCCTGATTAACTCTTTAGTATTATCCCAGTTTACCTATTTGCTTATGGTCTTGCCTACGCCTAGCGAACAGTTTTTTCAATTATATGAGAAAAAAATATTCAATTTTATTTGGAACGGCAAGCCAGACAAAATTAAAAGGGAATATTTATATAATGAATATGAATTCGGAGGACAGAAATTATTAAATATTAAAGCATTAGACCTATCACTAAAAGCTTCAGTCATACAAAAGTTATACTTAAACCCGAACTGGTTCTCAAGCAAATTAGTAAGATTGTCTCAACCAATGTTCAAGAAAGGCCTTTTTCCCTTTATTCAGATTACAACAACTCATTTGCAGTTATTTGAAAAGGAAATCCTCTCCCAAATATCACTATTTCTAAAACAAGCCATAGAAAGTTGGTTGCAATTTCAATTTAATCCTCCAGAAACAACAGAACAAATAATGCAACAAATATTGTGGTTAAATTCAAATATACTAATTGACAAAAAACCTTTATTTTTTGACAGAATGTTTAAAAAAGGTATAATCTTCGTAAATGATATCATCGGTAGGACTGGTGGAGTTATGTCGCACATGCAGCTAACAAAAACATATGGAAATGTCTGCTCTACCCAAAATTACAACCAAATAATTGCAGCCTTACCGCAAAAGTGGAAGAGGAAAGTGGAAGGGGGAGAAAGTAAGGAACTTGTCTGTCGGCCTTGCATTAAAGAACATAATTGGTTAAGGAAAACTGTGATAAATAAAAAAGTATATCAGTTTCACTTAAGGACCAAAGGATTGACAGCCATCCCATATAGATTGCAAAATAGTTGGGAAGAGATCTTTGACGTACCGATCCCATGGCATAGTGTTTATGAACTGACACGCAAAACGACACCGGATTCAAAAATTTTAATCTTTCAATTTAAATGATTATATAAAATTCTTGCTACCAATAGAATGTTATTTATATGGGGGATACAATCTTCCCAGCTCTGCAGATTTTGCTGTGAAGAGACAGAATCATTAGATCATTTGTTTTGGTTCTGTCCATTTGTAGCTTGTTTTTGGCTAAAGGATTGCAATATTTACCTGGAGCTAACCTTGCAGATAGCATTACTGGGTGATCTGAAAAGTCATAGTCAATCAATCAATAATATAATAATACTTTTAGCAAAAATGTTTATTTTTAATTCACAATCTGTAGAAGCAATGAGAATAGAAAGGTTCAGAACTTTTGTAAAACATCACAGTACGGTTGAAATATATATGGCAAATAGAAATCCTATATGGATGGTGTTAAGAGATAGATGGGAGGTATTGAATAGAGTTGAAGGATGGGACTAATAACAAATAACAACAAATAATAACAAAGATAGCTAATAATGTAAGCATACTGTGTCCATAATAAGTATATGGGTTGTATTTTGGGAGCTTTTGGGGAAGAGCACAGTTAGAAAGATATGGCATATAGAAGCAAACCGGATGGACATCATGAAAATGATCGGAGAGGTTGAGAGTAGAAGAAGTTCAGGAGCAAAAATAAATAAATAATTATATATATATAATAGAATTATTGTAAAATTAACTCTGTCCATAAGGTGTAGATAGTAAGTATAGATCAGAAGTAGAGGCCTGGGCATTGTTGTTCACTAATTTACTCCAAGTAGGGAGAAGGATGGCGGGGTTGAAAAGTAATAAAGGGAGTATATATATAAAAAACATGGTGGATTGGAAGTGATGCAGACAATTACATTGATAGAAGATACAATCTATCTGCAATATTAAGCTGATCCACCCCCCCCCCCCCAAAAAAAAATTAAAAATAATTTTTTTAAAAAAAGCCAATTTAACAAACAGAATACTTTATTCGTGTGTAAGTCTCCCCCTTCTTCTCTGTCTGCATGTCACAGCAGCTCAGTGCAGGCAGGGGAGTGGCATATTTGCTCTACGTAACTCTAAACTCATAAAATCCCACACATGCGCAGTTCATTTACCAGTGCAATTTCAGAGTGAAAGGAGCTCCCAAGCAGCTCTCTCCAAGCTAAACAACAGAAAGTAGACAGACCAGCTGTCCCTCCGTTATTTCCCCAACACAGACAAACAGTAACACTTAACAGAACTCACAAACCAACACAAAACATAGAACACAAATCCTACTTTGAAGTTTCTTAACTTCACTTATCCTAATCTGCAGATTTATAGTTATTTTCTTATCCATTACAAAACATCTCTCTACACTCTTTAAACTCCTCCCTGTAGGCTCATGATCTTCTAACCGTTATTAAACGTTCTCTTTTTATAGAGACTCATAATATTTTAACCTTAACGTCCTTCCAGGGGGCTCATATATAGTTTAACAATTATTAACGTTCTCACCAACGGAGACTCATAAGATTTTAACCTTAACTTACATATTTCCTTACAAAAAACAAAAACCCCTGTTCTCAACCAAAACATATATATGTATATATCTCTAACATAAATCTTATCCTAACATGAGTCGACACACAGTTTAAACACAACAGAGATGTCTTTATTTTTTATTTTTTATTTTTTTCTTCCCACACACACTCATGCTCTCTTCCACACACACACACACACAATTCAAGAGGCTTGTATCCGTTCCTACGGACCTCTAAAGCATGCTACCGTCGTTCCTTATTTTTCATTATTCCTTCCTAAATTTATATTACCTTGAGTTTGCGGATATCCAATGAGAGGTTACATCGAACATATACCTCGTCAACTATAAGTCGAGGGGTAACTTGCAACCGAATGTATCTACCACAAACACCAGTCCCCGGAACTGACCTCAAAAATCAACCTAGTGAGTTTTCAGGATTTTCGGCCCATCCTAATGATCGCCTCGTTTGAGAGCTTACCATAGATCAACGATGTCCTAATTTGTATACATTTTCTCCTTAGTTCCTGGCCTTATTCCTTCATTCTATTATTTTTAAATTTTCCAAATATCCCTGTGTCCAGTATTATCAATACCTATAGACACTCCCCCCTGTTTGCGTTGTTACCAGCGCAAACAAATTTAGAAATTTAGAACGGACTCTTATCCCACAGCAAATAACAGCAAAGTGCACACATAAGTCTTTCAAACGGTACATCTCCCCAGCGCACACACCCACATAAGCAAACGAACCGACCAGCGCACAAAATTGTGAGAAATCTCACCTTATGTGCCGGCGTCTTGAGCGGGAGTCACTTCGTAGCTCATGAATGGAATGCGTCCCAAAGTTCCTCGTCGCCATTCTGTGGTACCTAAATAATGATGCTAATTATGCTGTGAGAACAAGGAATTCGCTGACACTGTCCTCGATTATAATAGTTTATTTACATTGAAGATTTCAGCGCCAATTTACAGACTTCTGCAGACATCTGGAGAACAACCGGCCCAATCTCTGATATGTTGTTACTACCCGTCCTTTGTTTCAACCATGGTATTTATATCCTATGCCCTATGTAACATAATATGGGTGTTTTCCCATACACCAATCCCAGGACGCCACCTAACAGACTTCCTCTCTTATCCAGAGCGACTTACAGTTAGTGAGTGCATACATTATTATTTTTTTATTTTTTCATACTGGCCCCCCGTGGGAATCGAACCCGCAACCCTGGCATTGCAAACACCATGCTCTACCAACTGAGCTACATCCCTGCCGGCCATTCCCTCCCATACCCTGGACGACGCTGGGCCAATTGTGCGCCGCCCCATGGGTCTCCCGGTCGCGGCCACGACAGAGCCTGGATTCGAACCAGGATCTCTAGTGGCACAGCCTTAGACCACTGCACCACCCGGTTGTTATGATAGTAGAGCAGTAGTAGTGGTGGTTGTTATGATAGTATAACAGTAGTAGTAGTGGTTGTTATGATAGTAGAACAGCAGTAGTGGTGGTTGTTATGATAGTAGAGTAGTAGTAGTAGTGGTTGTTATGATAGTAGAGCAGTAGTAGTAGTGGTTGTTGTATGACAGTAGAGCAGTAGTAGTGATTGTTATGATAGTATAGCAGTAGTAGTAGTGGTTGTTGTGATAGTAGAGCAGCAGTAGTAGTGGTTGTTATGATAGTAGAACAGTAGTAGTAGTGGTTGTTATGATAGTAGAACAGTAGTAGTAGTGGTTGTTGTGATAGTAGAGCAGTAGTAGTGGTGGTTGTTATGATAGTAGAACAGTAGTAGTAGTGGTTGTTATGATAGTAGAACAGTAGTAGTAGTGGTTGTTATGATAGTAGAGCAGTAGTAGTAGTGGTTGTTGTGATAGTAGAGCAGTAGTAGTGGTGGTTGTTATGATAGTAGAGCAGTAGTAGTAGTGGTTGTTATGATAGTAGAGCAGTAGTAGTAGTGGTTGTTATGATAGTAGAACAGTAGTAGTAGTGGTTGTTATGATAGTAGAGCAGTAAGGGTGGTTGTTATGATAGTAGATCAGTAGTACTGATGTTTGTTATGATAGTAGAGCAGTAGTAGTAGTCATTGTTATGATAGTAGAACAGTAGTAGTAGTGGTTGTTGTATGACAGTAGAGCAGTAGTAGTGATTGTTATGATAGTATAGCAGTAGTAGTAGTGGTTGTTGTGATAGTAGAGCAGTAGTAGTGGTGCTTTTTATGATAGTAGAGCAGTAGTAGTAGTGGTTGTTATGATAGTAGAGTAGTAGTAGTGGTGTTTTTATGATAGTAGAGCAGTACTGTTTGTTATTATAGTAGAGCGGTAATGGTGGTTGTTATGATAGTAGAACAGTAGTAGTGGTGGTTGTTATGATAGTAGAGCAGTAGTAGTGGTGGTTGGATGGATGGTAGTAGAGCGGTAGTAGTGGTTGTTATGATAGTAGAACAGTAAGGGTGGTTGTTATGATAGTAGAGCAGTAGTAGTGGTGGTTGTTATGATAGTAGAGCAGTAGTATTAGTGGTTGTTATGATAGTAGAGCAGTAGTAGTGGTGGTTGTTATGATAGTAGAGCAGTAGTAGTGGTGGTTGTTATGATAGTAGAGCAGTAGTAGTGGTGGTTGTTATGATAGTAGAGCAGTAGTAGTGGTGGTTGTTATGATAGTAGAACAGTAGTAGTGGTGGTTGTTATGATAGTAGAGCAGTAAGGGTGGTTGTTATGATAGTAGAGCAGTAGTAGTGGTGGTTGTTATGATAGTAGAACAGTAGTAGTAGTGGTTGTTATGATAGTAGAGCAGTAGTAGTGGTGGTTATGATAGTAGAGCAGTAGTAGTAGTGGTTGTTATGATAGTAGAGCAGTAGTAGTGGTGGTTGTTATGATAGTAGAACAGTAGTAGTAGTGGTTGTTATGATAGTAGAGCAGTAGTAGTAGTGGTTGTTATGATAGTAGAGCAGTAGTAGTAGTGGTTGTTATGATAGTAGAGCAGTAGTAGTAGTGGTTGTTATGATAGTAGAGCAGTAGTAGTGGTGGTTGTTATGATAGTAGAACAGTAGTAGTAGTGGTTGTTATGATAGTAGAGCAGTAGTAGTAGTGATTGTTATGATAGTAGAACACTAATAGTGGTGGTTGTTATGATAGTAGAGCAGTAGTAGTGGTGGTTGTTATGATAGTAGAGCAGTAGTAGTGGTGGTTGTTATGATAGTAGAGCAGTAGTATTAGTGGTTGTTATGATAGTAGAGCAGTAGTAGTAGTGGTTGTTATGATAGTAGAACAGTAGTAGTAGTGGTTGTTATGATAGTAGAACAGTAGTAGTAGTGGTTGTTATGATAGTAGAGCAGTAGTAGTGGTGGTTGTTATGATAGTAGAGCAGTAGTAGTGGTGGTTGTTATGATAGTAGAGCAGTAGTAGTAGTGGTTGTTATGATAGTAGAGCAGTAGTAGTAGTGGTTGTTATGATAGTAGAGCAGTAGTAGTAGTGGTTGTTATGATAGTTGTCTCATTGCGTTCCTCTCTGCTAAATGCTTTTTTAGTCTCTCAATGAATCATACATCTGCTATCTGTCTGTCCATCACTATGGTTATACAAGCAAACTCCCTAACAGCCAATCAGAGTGGGCGTAGGGCCCCCTGTGCTTGTGGGTAGGCTAGTTTTCATAAATGAGAAAGACGGACATGTTGGATCCCTTGTAGGTTAGCAGATGAGATCCCCTAACCCACCTGAGCCTACCACCATGATAGAGATTCTGATCATAGTTCCAGCACAATTAAATGATTGTAATGTTCAAGCTCTCCCCTCTCTCTTCTTCTGTCTCTCCTTCTCACTATCTGTTATTCTTCTGTCTCTCCTTCTCCCTATCTGTTATCCTTCTGTCTCTCCTTCTCCCTATCTGTTATCCTTCTCTTTCGCTTCTCTCTAATGTGTCACATTTACCCCTTTTTCTCTCCTCTCATCCTCTTCAAACTGAAGAGTGTTCCTGCTGTTTGTCATAATGACACAATCCCTGCCTCTCGTCCTCCGTCTCTGCCTCCCTCGTTCCCTCGCTCCTCTCATTTCCCCTGGCACACTGGTCGTTGACTGAGAAAGAATTCCTCTCCTCTTTCCCTCTCTCCCACTATATATAACTCTACCTCTCCTATTTCCCTCTCTTTATCCACTCTCTCCCTCTTCTCTTCTTCCTTCCCTTTATCTTTCTCTCTCCTCTTTATTTGCTCTCTGTTCCAGGGTTATAATGTCTAGATTAGGGTTGTTGAGGCTTTTTCATTGTTCAGCCCATCCTCTTCTACTCCCGTCTCTCTACTTTTTCTTTCTCTCTCTTTCTTTAACTCTCTCTCCTCCTCCTTCTCCTCCTTCTCCTCCTCTCATTTTGCCGTACTGTTGAAGCTTGACAAAAACAGGCCTTTACAATTGTTGACCTTTGACCTTGAGGAGTCACCTTGAACGATGAGCGAACAGAGGGCCTGAGGACCTCCCTTTAGTGCTAATGAAACACACACACACACACACACACACACACACACACACACACACACAGCTAACCCTAACCCTCCACTCCTGTCCTCCTCCCTACTCCTCCTCCAACCTCTCCCTACTCCCTAACCCTCCACTCCTGTCCTCCTCTCTACTCCTCCTCCAACCTCTCCCTACTCCCTAACCCTCCACTCCTGTCCTCCTCTCTACTCCTCCTCCAACCTCTCCCTACTCCCTAACCCTCTACTCCTGTCCTCCTCTCTACTCCTCCTCCAACCTCTCCCTACTCCCTAACCCTCCACTCCTGTCCTCCTCTCTACTCCTCCTCCAACCTCTCCCTACTCCCTAACCCTCCACTCCTGTCCTCCTCTCTACTCCTCCTCCAACCTCTCCCTACTCCCTAACCCTCCACTCCTGTCCTCCTCTCTACTCCTCCTCCAACCTCTCCCTACTCCCTAACCCTGCACTCCTGTCCTCCTCTCTACTCCTCCTCCAACCTCTCCCTACTCCCTAACCCTCCACTCCTGTCCTCCTCTCTACTCCTCCTCCAACCTCTCCCTACTCCCTAACCCTGCACTCCTGTCCTCCTCTCTACTCCTCCTCCAATCTCTCCCTACTCCCTAACCCTAACTCCTCCTCCTTCGCCTTCCTTTCCCCTTTTCCTCCCCAATTCTCCTCTTTGCACGGACCCCTTTCTGCCTGCCTCCCCCTTCACCTCCTTTTGCACCCTCTCTTCACCCCTCTCTTGCCCTCTCCCTATCCCCCATCTCTCTCCCCATCTACCCCTGTTCCCCTTCTCCCTGTTTCACTCCCCTCTCCCCCTCCCCAGATGAGATTGAGATGCTGGAGCGTCTGTGGCTGTCAGGTATCTGTCACAATGACAAGATCGAGGTGATGAGCAGTAAGCTGGACATAGACAACATGGCGGGTGTCTTCTACATGCTGCTGGTGGCCATGGGGCTCAGTCTGCTGGTGTTTGCCTGGGAGCACCTGGTCTACTGGAGGCTCAGACACTGCATGGCTACCAGCTCCGGCAGGCTGGACTTCCTACTGGCCATCAGTAGGGTGAGTTTGTGTGGTGGGAAATGGTGTGTGGTGGGAAATGGTGTGTGGAGGGGGGGTGTAGAGGTATCTTATGTGTGTGTGTTGGTGTGTTTGTGTGTGTTTGCCTGCGTGTGCGTGTGTCCGTGCGTGTGTGATGTGTGTGTGTTTGTGATGAGTATGTTGAGGTCAATTCCATTTCCACTCAGTCAATTCACAGGATTAATTGGAATTCAATTCCTCTAACACTCAGGAAGTATGGTAACATTGACAATGACCTTGAAACAATAGAAACAGCACATACTAATATATATTATGCATACAGAGCTTGACTGATAACCGCTCGTCCCTCAGTCACATAGGGCATGTTTGATTTGATTCTATTAATAATTTATTGAATGTTCATTACCATTCCCCACTTGTTCTCTATCTCTCCCTCTCTACCAGGGCATGTACAGTTGCTGCAGCTTTGAGGATGAAACCACGCCGGGCGGGGCCAAATCCTCCATGGCTATGCTCCCCCACCATCATGGCGCCATGGTAACAGTCCCGCCCCAGCCACACTTGGTCAGTGGGTCGTCAACCAACCCGGCCCTGACCATGGCGCAGCAGCAACAGCAGCAACAGCCACAGCCCGTCTACAAAACACAACTCCCTGGCTCCCCTCCCACCGTAGTGCATTCTGGGACGGCGCTGGGGCCCTCCAACACGCCCATGCTGGGGGCGCCCCTGCCCTGCTCCACATTCCTCCCCCGGCCCGACCGCAGACTGGCCGTGGTGGACCGCTGGAGGCTGCCCAAGACCGGGACCGCCACCAACCCCATGGCGGTCCGCGGGGCCGTCGCAGACATGGGGCCCTTCCCCCAGAAAGTGGCTCCTACCTGGGGAACGACAGCTGGAGGAGTGGGGGTTGGTGGTGGTGGTGGTGGTGGGGGACTGGATGGATATAAACGCTACTATGGACCCATCGACCCTGAGGGTCTGGGGCCCTGTATGGACCAGCCGGCAGGGTCCCAGACCCCCAAAACAGCCCCCAGGGGCCACCCCCAGCCCCCTCCCGCCACTGTGGCATTCTACTCGGAGAAGGGCCCTGACCATGGGGTGGGGAAGAGGGTGGTGGGAGGTGGTGGCGCTGGGGGTCAGGGGAAGGGAGGGGTCAAACCTTTGGGGACGCCTCGGCTGCCTCCTAAAAGCCAAGCCGTGGGCGTGACCCCAGTCCCTCTGCCCCCTAACCCCCCGCTGCCACACCCCTCCCCCCCTCTCCCCTCATCCTTTTGGAGGAAGCGCCGGCCCAAGAAGCCCAAAGAGCCAGGCGGGCCTCTGTATGAGAACATCCTACCCCTGGGGCGGAGGGGAGGAGGAAGGGATGGAGCAAGGGATGGTGGAGGGAGGAGGGGACGCCCCGTCTCTCCTCCTCTCCCGCTCCCCGTACCCGTGCCCTTGTCCCCCACCTACACTCCCCCCTCTCCCTCCGCCTCACTCCCCTACACCACCTCAACGTCTTCCTCTTCCTCTAACACATCGTCCACCTCCTCCTCTACCTCCTCCTCTCGCTCCTCCTCTCCTTCCTCCTCCTCCTCCTTGACCTCTCAGAGCACGCGGGAAGGTTTGGACGCAGAGGAGGATGATGAGGATGAGGAGCTGACAGAGGAGTCCAGTCTTCTCCTGGGGAGGGGGAGGGACAGACAGCGTTCCATTATCTCCTCTCGCTCCCTCAGTCACGGGCGCCAGCCACCACCCATACCACCCCGAAAACCACACCCTCCCCGAGGGGAGAGAGACATGGAGAGAGAGAGGGAGAGAGGAGGTAGCCAGTTGGCCCAGTTACAGGAGTGGTGGGCGGGCTGGGGTGAGAGAGAGAGGGATCGCAGCGGAGGAGGAGGAGACGACGAGAGGAAACGAGAGAAGAAGAGGAGGAAAGATAAGGAGAAGAAGAAAAAGAAGAAGAAGAGGAAAAAGAGGGAGGAGAGGGAACGAGAGAGAGACAAAGAGAGGAAGAGACGGAAGGTGAAAAAGAAGCGAAAGAAGAAGGCGCTTAAGACGAAGAAGAGGAAGAAATCGACTGGACGTTCCGAGCCAGAAGAGGGGGATGTGGAGGCAGATAGGGAGGGAGAGGGGGATGGAGGGAGAGAAGGAGGGATGCCAAACTACTCTTCCTTTCCAACCCAGTATCGTAGTACGTTTGGGGAGAAAGGGAGAGATTCAGCATGGGCAGGAGAGAGGGAGCGAGGGAGGAGGGAGGGAGAAGAGGAAGAGGCAGATAATAGAGAGGAGGATAGCAGCAGGAGCAGGAGGCCCAGATCATCCCGCCCCCACTCCAGACATCCACCCCCTAGTAAGCGCTACCCCAAACTCCCCGCCTCGGTCAAGTTCTGGGTGAGCGGAGGAAACGGGGGAGGAGGGGACCCTAACTCTGGAACACCCCCCTCCTCCCTCCCTCCGCTCATCCCATCCTCCAAGAGGCGGAGGAGTGGAGGGGTGGAGAGAGGGGAGGGAGGGAGAGGAGGAGAGAAGAGGCCTCTGTTGATGCACTATGAGAAAGGCAGGGCTAACACCCAGGATGGGCTCTCCTTCCATGAGTGGGACTCTGAGGATGATGATGAGGAAGATGAGGAGGAGGAGAGGCAGAGAGACAGAGCGAGGGAACGGGTGGAGGAGAGGGTGAGGAGGGCGGGTGGGAGAGGTGCTGTGTCAGAGTCAGAAAGAGACAGGGCGAGAGCAGAGGAGAGTTACTCTGATGAGTGCTCGTCAGGGGAGTTTGGGCGATTCGAAAGGTACTGGGAGGGGAGGGAGGGGAGTGGGAGGGCTGGAGGACCAGGGAGTAGTGGGATAGGGGGGATAGGGGGAGGGAGCTGGTTTTTCGGCACATACCCCTCCAGAGAGAAAGGGGGCAGCATCAACAGTAGAGACGACTCTATACTAGGGCGAGTGGAGGGGTGGGGTGGGCCGGGGGGAGATTCTTGGGGTTCAGGGCCAGGATTAGGGTGGGGGTCAGGGGGAGGGAGTGGAGGTCTGGGGTCCCAGTGGCCCCCTCCTCCGGTAAACCTCCCGCCCCCCCGACGGTACTGGTCTGTGGACAAACTCCCCGTGAAGGGAGAGAAGAAGTGGAAAAGGGGAGGCGGGGGGAAGGGAAAGGGGCGCGCACGAGACAGAGACCAGGGTTCTGGGGTGTCCTGTAGCCAGTACCCCCACCCCCATGTGCACCCGCACCCCCACGGGCGGTCACACGGCCACGGGAAGAGAGGAAGCACAGCCCTGTCGCACAGCCAGGAGGAGCTGCTACCCCACTGCCACAGCTTCAGCGGGGGCTCACGGCCCAAACCCCCTCCCAAACCAGACCAGGGCCAGGCCAAGTCAGGCAGCCAGGCCAGCCTCAGCCTCAGCACACAGCAGCCAGGAGGGTTAGTAGACCACCCCCCTCAGCCCTCCCTCTCACCCCCTCAACCCCTACCCAGTGCCCCTTCCTCATCCTCCTCCCTGCCGGTGCCCATCCCTCCTCCTCCCTCCTCGTCCTCTGTCTCCCCCCCAGGGGGTTCGGGACAGGCCCAGGCCTCAGCCAGTGCTAAGCTCCTGTACCAGAGACTACGGTCAGTGCCCCAGCCCGGACGCTTCTACTCCCCCCACCTGCCACTCAAGGCCAAGAGCCTGTGCTCCCGACGAGGCTCCGCCCATTTCTCCAGCCTGGAGAGCGAGGTATGACAGGGGGAGACGAGAGAGGGAGACACGCGAGCCGTCACCGCTGCCGCTGAAACCACTGACACCATGGCAACTGTTACCAATGGCGGTGCCTTGGCAACGGGGGATGCCACAGCAACTGAGGCTGCTGTTATGGCGACCAAAAATGACCATCAGCTAGCGACCATCGCTACGGGAACTTCTAGGGATGATTGTACCATGGCTGTCTCCGCTGTGCGTGAAAGCAGAACCACAGTAACCTGGTCCCTGGTGCGTGTTCTGGTGAGGGCCACGGTGAGGTGCCACACCAGGGTCACCTACATCCGACTGGAGGGGTCCCATGACACCGAGAGTGAGGGCGACGCCACGTCGTCCGCGGCGATGGCAGCTCCAGAACTCTTCCTCCGGTCAGAACTGAGCTTTGTGATGTCAACATCGGTCCTCCTCTCTTTCCCCAGTCAGAACAATGGATAAGACAAGTCTCCAACCTGTGAGTAAAGATGTCATGTTTACACACACACACACACGCTCGTCTCCCTCCCTCTGGCTCTGACTGAACACACCTCGTTGGTAGCGGAGAGACCGGCCTGCTCCTGTAAGGATCCAACGACTGGTTAACACTCCCACAGACTCTATCTCTCCTGTCCCCATTGGCTGAGGGACATGTCACATCCTCCCCTTTTGAATTGGATTGGTAGACTGCATCCTCACGTTGGAGAGACCCCTGCTCATCTCTCTCCCCTTTTGTAAGTTGGTTGATATAAAAGCAATGCAGTCGCCTCTCTCTTACACACTCTCTGTCTGGCTTCCCATCTCTCATAGGCCAGTGAGGACAGTAACATCACATGCCCTTTGACCTCATGACATCTTCAGGGCCATCTAGCGCGACCCATGCCCCCCGGAAGGGAAGGTTACCAACCCCCGTGATGTCATGTTTACTACAAACCCTTTTGCCCAATCAGATTTAACAGGAGACTTTCTCCGCCACCTCATTGGAGCCTGTGATTTCTCCTCTGGTCGGATCAGAACTCAGAACACAGACTCGTGTCATTCCACTGACGAGCACGATGACATCACTGTGTTCCAGACACAAACTGAACATTCTGAAGAAAAATCAGAAGAAAAAAAGACATGTAGCCAGATCTTTCTTTCCCGTCTGTCTTTTATTTTCTTTCTTACTCCGACTTTTCTCCTAATACCTTCTTTTATATTCTATCAATCTATGTGTTGTTCTCTCAGTGGCAGTGTTTTAAGCAGCAGGGGAGGTCGGCTGGGGCTGAACTTGGACGTGAGAAGCGTTTAAAAAGCAGTGCCAAATTTCTACTCCACAGCTTTTAAGCCAAATTGGTTTCCGGTCATCTGTTTTCATGAGTATATTGCTATATTATTTCACACGTGAGCAATACAACATTCTCTATTAGGAGAGAGGACGGAGGAAATGATTGGTTGCAATATCTATAATTGGCACTAGATGGCTGCATAATATTCAAATAAGCTTGAGAGGTCTGAGTGAGAAAATCTCTGAGCTGAGTCGATTTGACATTACGTGGAGGAATCAGGACAGCTTAGCTTAAGTCATTAGGAGTAATGGGTCATTGAAACCCTGAGCAGTGTATTTTTAAATGGTTCTTATGGCCTTTCATTGCCTCCTGCTTGGAAGACACACTCACCAGTGTGAAGGAGATGCATCTAATGAAGTCATCGCATAAGCCATCCACGTGCCGTCATCACACCACACAATAGCTATTATACCATGGTGAAGAACAATACTGTGCCAATACCTGACTACTGTCATTATTAGAAACATAGTTTCACAGCAAGACGGATGTAGTAATACCACTATGAGGTGAATACTATGTGGAGTAGAGTCTACTATGTGGGAGTAGAGTCTACTATGTGGGAGTAGAGTCTACTGTGTGGGAGTAGAGTCTACTGTGTGGGAGTAGAGTCTACTGTGTGGGAGTAGAGTCTACTGTGTGGGAGTAGAGTCTACTATGTGGGAGTAGAGTCTACTGTGTGGGAGTAGAGTCTACTATGTGGGAGTAGAGTCTACTGTGTGGGAGTAGAGTCTACTGTGTGGGAGTAGAGTCTACTGTGTGGGAGTAGAGTCTACTATGTGGGAGTAGAGTCTACTGTGTGGGAGTAGAGTCTACTATGTGGGAGTAGAGTCTACTGTGTGGGAGTAGAGTCTACTGTGTGGGAGTAGAGTCTACTGTGTGGGAGTAGAGTCTACTATGTGGGAGTAGAGTCTACTGTGTGGGAGTAGAGTCTACTGTGTGGGAGTAGAGTCTACTGTGTGGGAGTAGAGTCTACTGTGTGGGAGTAGAGTCTACTGTGTGGGACAGAGATTTAGCAATATTGCCCTCTTTAGTATGATGATAATACAATAGCAGACTGATACTACTTGGAGTGCCAAGTGACGTGACAACCTGTAGGCCTTTTGGCTTGTTCACCGGGACGGGCCTAGGCAAGGCACTGCTCAGATCCACTCATCTCTACACAATAAGGATCTGTGAAGTAGTGTGTAAGTGCAGGTGATTTACGGATCAGGTCAACTGAACAGTACCATGCTCAGGCTAACCCTTATGAACAACCCAACAGGTGTCAAACAGAGAGTAAGCAGACATTGCCATAAAGACTCAGTGCCAAAATACATTGTTAAACCAAAACCTATAGTCAGTACCATGCTTTGGGGTTCCGTGTGTGGGTCACCTAAAAAAGCTATGTCATGCAGCGCGATGCTGTCCATGGGTATGGTGTATTCACCTCAGCTCTCTACTCCACTCTGAGACCAGCCTACAGCCGAACCCCCAGCTTCTCCTAGTTGAATGTAGCTTTGACATGATGTAGCAAAAGTAGACCCACTTTTAGACTTTGTAACCTTGTTTTTGGATGCTGTTGATCCTGGCTGGAATGGAAGGCTTGATGGGGCTTGATCCTGCTATGTGAGGGATTATGTCGTCGCGTTGGGTTTGTGCATGTCGTCACAGATCAGAAGGTTGGACGGTCTTTTGAGTCAAGGCCCCCACCCCCCCAAAACACCTTCTGCTTCTCAACAAGGGCAGGCTGTCATTTTACACCTTCCGCTTCTCAACAAGTGCAGGCTGTCATTTTACACCTTCTGCTTCTGAACAAGTGCAGGCTGTCATTTTACACCTTCCGCTTCTCAACAAGTGCAGGCTGTCATTTTACACCTTCCGCTTCTCAACAAGTGCAGGCTGTCATTTTACACCTTCCGCTTCTCAACAAGTACAGGCTGTCATTTTACACCTTCCGCTTCTCAACAAGTGCAAGCTGTCATTTTACACATTCTGCTTCTCAACAAGTGCAGGCTGTCATTTACACCTTCCGCTTCTCAACAAGTGCAGGCTGTCATTTTACACCTTCCGCTTCTCAACAAGTGCAGGCTGTCATTTTAAACCTTCCGCTTCTCAACAAGTGCAGGCTGTCATTTTACACCTTCCGCTTCTCAACAAGTGCAGGCTGTCATTTTACACCTTCCGCTTCTCAACAAGTGCAGGCTGTCATTTTACACCTTCCGCTTCTCAACAAGGGCAGGCTGTCATTTTACACCTTCCGCTTCTCAACAAGTGCAGGCTGTCATTTTACTTTTCTCTTCTGCACATACTGCTTTGTCAAGAGGCCATATTTTGGAAACAATTTATCATAGTTATAGAGAGATGCTTTTGTCGTCCCATGATCCCTCCGCCCCCCCTACCCCTTGGAAAAGCCCAGAAATCATTGCATGTTTAGAAGATTGAAATCCCAGAGGCTTGCAGTGGAGGGGTTTGTGTAGTTGTACTCTATCTAAAGCTTAGGACCAATGGCGGCCATCTTTCCTTGAGGTAGCTCGCTCGACCCAGCGCCCCAACAGTGGAAACCGTGGAAACAGTTCTACTGTTTGGGAATGAGGTCATTTTAAACCAATCAGGAGTGCTGAACCCTGGTGTGTCATCGAGCATCATTGAGTTGTATCAAGGCGCTAATACTTAAGTCTGTGACTGCATGAACAGAAGTGACTTTTAAAACCCTGTAGCAACATTTTTTGCTGAAAAAAAAAATAGAATATATTAATATATACTATGTTTTTGAGAATGTACCATGTTATACTGTGATTTAACTTAGATATTTTATTGACTATTGTATTCAATTTTATCATTTAAAAATCTACAGAAATATATATGTACAAATAAATATATACATATATATACATACAGGTATATATATATATGAGTTAAGTTTGGTACACATGGAGGAAGTGTTAGATTACTAGTTTTAAATGTTTTAGCTTTGTAGCAATTCTAGACACTGAAATCATTTTGAATTTGGATACCTCCTATATGACTGTGAAGACATTAGTGCCTGTGACAAAAAAATATGAGATAAAAGTCTAATCTCTCTATCATCTATCTGTATCTAATATATATATCAGTCTGTCACTCTAACTGTTGTACTACCTAACATTATATTTTTTATTTTGTTCCTTTTATTCATATTTGTTCTCTCTCTCTCTCTCTCTCTCTCTCTCTCTCTCTCTCTCTCTCTCTCTCTCTCTCTCTCTCTCTCTCTCTCTCTCTCTCTCTCTCTCTCTCTCTCTATCCATCCATTATTTTTATTTTAGCGGTTTGTTCCACACTAGGTTTTTCACCTCTAAATCATATCTGTCATTTACTTAACTCTCACATTTTCCTTTAGTTTAGTTTCTTTGAACATCTTTCTTTTTCAATCTGTCTATCCCTCCGTCTGTCTCTCACTTAGCAAAAAAACAGAGACCAGTAGATACTGTGTTCTTGCTCCTTTCGACTGATTGTTGAAGATGATGATCAATTAATTGATTGATTCATGAATTAATGAATTAACAATGTTATTAACGATGTGATTGAAGTGTGTATCTGACGACCATGCCACTGTAGCAAGTCTGGGCTGGACCAAACTGCCGGGCAGCAACATAGACCGTAGTTGCTATGGTGTTGCAGTGGTGTTGCCATGGTGTTTCCATGGCGTTGCTATGGCGTCCTGTACACCACCACCACCTGGTGCTTGCTGGGTAATATAATGTAGCATAATGTCCTTCATGTTGCCCTCAAGCGCTGGTCTAGGTTCTGCTCTCCCTCAACCAGTCCTAACCATAATCATTGGGGATTTAACAATTAAACCTGACCTTGGAACAGTGCTTGAAGGTTAACTTGGTGGTGTTGCACTGCATGTGTCTGCTGTCTATACTACTTACATCTTAAACTGGACTGAACTGGACTGATGACTGGCTGACTATGTAAATGTGACGGGCTATCAATCATTTTGTTGGGGGGGGGGGGGCGTGTGTGTGTATGTTTGGGTGCGTGTACATACTGAAAACACATGGTTTGAACTGTGCTGTTCTGCATAGTGTGATATTAGACAACATAGTGGATAACACTGAGATGGGGTTGTATGGTGGGTGGTAGCGGTACTGCCTGGCTGGCGCTCTACTCTCCTAGGAACATTATGTTTTCTAGTCAGAATTATCTGGAGGTCATTAACAATGTGTGTGCATGTTTGTGTGTATGCAACTGTGATTTTGTTTGAAAGTATTTCTCATGGTGTGTGTTTGTATGTGGAGTGTATGTTTCTCTGTATGCGTGCGTCAGTCCTGCAGAAAACCTCAGTTCATTAAAAATAGCCCGTCATTGGGCAGCATAGTCATGTGTGTATGTACATTTGAGTCTGTGTGTGTGTGTTATTGAATGTATGTGTGTGCATGTACAGTATAGATGTGCAGTATGTGTGTGTGCTGCCCGTAGCCCCACTGCAGCAGGATTCTGTATAATACCCCTAGTGCATACACACACACACACACAAACATGTGCGTGCGCACACACACACGCCCCCTTGCACAAACTCTTACACACACACACACAGTGCTGTGCATGCATATTTAATACACATGCATCACTCAGCCAATGGTCCTCATCGTTCCTCGTTCCTTGAGCTCCTTCTGAGCTACACTCTGTAGCAACGCGTCAATAATTCCTCCATCACACACACGCGCTCTGAACGATTGGATCATCAAGGTTAACATCTTACTCTGCTTACTGTATCTTCTCAGTTTGATGTCTGTGCAGAGTAAGGTTGTGCTGTTCAGTTATGTTGGATATAAAAAAATATATATATATTTTAGATCATTTTGGCTGCAGAGCTTCTTTGCATAATTGTTTTGAGTTGTCTGTTTTGTTTTGACTTATCTCTCCTTACTCTGTGTGGGATAAGATATGTGATAAGATATGGGATAAGATATGTGATAAGATATGTGATAAAATATATGATAAGATATGTGCTAAGATATGTGCTAAGATATGTGCTAAGATATATGATAAGATATGTGATAAGATATGTGATAAGATATATGATAAGATATGTGATAAGATATGTGATAAGATATGTGAAGGAGAACTGTGTTTCACTGGTCTGTATTCTGCTCTGTTTACATTTGTCAAATGCTATTTTTGTTTCTTACAGTCTGACATCCATGTCTTCAGTCCACTCTAAGATCAAATTAGACCACGAGTTCTGATCAGTCATTGGCCCATGGTCATGATTCATCCATTCGATTGGCCCTTTCAGTTTTCTGTCACCTTTGACCCGGGAAGTAAAACGCATGGCACTCCCGAGTTCAAACAGGGTCCTCATCGGCGTTTCGCCATGAAACAATTTCAAGGAAAAATAGGAGTGGTATGTGTTGCACTCACCAGGCCTAGTGACATAATAGTTATATCTAAACATGATGCTAGGTTAAGTCATTAGACAGCACATTCACTGTGGTCCATACAGGGATCATAGGACCACCACTTTTAGTCGTCCAGACTCAAATGGAATTCAGTGTCATTGATCCACCCAACAGTGTTTTAGCCTGGTGGGGTCCTCCATCTGTTTCTGTGTTCCAAAATCGAGTGGCACTATATATAATTGTGTTGGGATATGTTTGCTAAAGCAGAAAGAGACTGGCACCCAGGCTATCATTGCTGTGCTCTTTGAACAGCACCCAGAGACCATCATGATTGTGCAGTGTACCTGTGTATACCTGTATACTTGTGGGTTGCTAAGGCGGGTTGCTAAGGTGGGTTGTTCAGGCGGATGGTAGTGTACAGCCCAGACTGGTCTGGTCCATACCCTGATCTAATTGAGTTAGTTTGTTTTGACATGGTCTGTCTGGGGGTGGGGCTGGAGGGTCAGTGCTGCACTTACTTCCTGAGAATTGCTTCATAAAAATATGATTCTCTTTAAATAACCGCAGGGTGTCTCTGTGTTTCTTAACAACCCCTCTCTGTGTCTTTGTTTTTGATGGTGTTTGTGTTGCTAACATGTCTTTGGTTTTGGAGTTTGTGCGTCTATGTGCATCCCTACGCGTCTGTGTGTCGGGGTGTGTGTGTATGTGTGCGTGTGGGCCTGGTTTTTCCCCCATTCGACTACAGTATATGCTTCATCCAGTCATAGCCTCTTCAACAGGTGTCAAAGATAATTCAGAGAGAGCTCAGAGAGAGGCTTCTTTGCTCCTTCACGAAAGAGAGAGAGAGAGAGAGAGAGAGAGAGAGAGAGAGAGAGAGAGAGAGAGAGAGAGAGAGGTTGTTTGACAGGCTCTGCTTTGATCTGGCCAGGACTGACCTTACATAATTCAGCTCTTCTTCCCCTCAGAAGGGATAACAGCACACATCACACACCCTGCCTCAACTCTCAACCCAACTACACTCACACATCACACACCCTGCCTCAACTCTCAACCCAACTACACTCACACATCACACACCCTGCCTCAACTCTCAACCCAACTACACTCACACATCACACACCCTGCCTCAACACTCAACCCAACTACACTCACACATCACACACCCTGCCTCAACTCTCAACCCAACTACACTCACACATCACACACCCTGCCTCAACTCTCAACCCTACTACACTCACACATCACACACCCTGCCTCAACTCTCAACCCAACTACACTCACACATCACACACCCTGCCTCAACTCTCAACCCAACTACACTCACACATCACACACCCTGCCTCAACTCTCAACCCAACTATACTCACACACCCTGCCTCAACTCTCAACCCAACTACACTCACACATCACACACCCTACCTCAACTCTCAACCCAACTACACTCACACATCACACACCCTGCCTCAACTCTCAACCCAACTACACTCACACATCACACACCCTACCTCAACTCTCAACCCAATTACACTCACACACCCTGCCTCAACTCTCAACCCAACTACACTCACACATCACACACCCTGCCTCAACTCTCAACCCAACTACACTCACACATCACACACCCTGCCTCAACCCTCAATCCAACTACACTCAACCGAAACCCTACGCTGTCATCCCCAAATGGACTCAACTGTGCTCAACATAACACTCTGCCCAAATATTTGATTTTCTAAACACTTATATTGCATTATAACCCTATTCATAGCATCTTATACAGTAGATGCAGTCATAGAGCAATACAAAACTATTTACGGCTAAATTTCATTCCATTTCAGGAGGCGGATCCAAAAGTGGCGGTTATTCTTCTATTGGACTTTCAAGTCCCTCCCTGAATTAGCTGAGTCTAAATGGAGTTGACCCCAACCCTGGTTGAAGTCCTCCTCGTTATTCCTAGTACCACAGTGGGAATACCCTGCTCGTTGACGCATAGGAAGCGCTCTCGTCCCCACACAACCTGACACAGAATATTATCAGACAGCGGTGATGGGGTTTTAAAGGCGTGTTATTAAAGGCATGCTCGTCCCCGTGAGCCTTCTATCTGCTAATTAGACCTGCTTTGTCTATTTGATTGGCTAATGGCTAATTGCATTCTGGTGCTTCTGTGTACATGCTGTAATGACTTCATGCTCTAATAAGATTGGCTAACAGGCAGGAAGAGGAGGAAGATGGCCCTATACTGATTAAGAGTCCGTTAACAGTTTTCCACAAATTTGGTTGTGCATCAGCAGTTTTTCTCTTGTTATGTCAGTCACTGATAGTCACTCAATTAGCACATGTCAGCTAACATTTTTTAGATTGGTAAGTTAGTCTAGCCAGCTATCTAAACTTGTAGTAATCATGGTCGAATTACGGGGTCCCCAATTGACTTTGTAAGTCACTCTCACTAAGATATCATATTAACATGGCATAAGTCAGGGCAAAAATAAATTTTTGTGCAATACCCCTATCAAAGTTGCCCATCCCTGGTTTAGCTGATTCTAGATCTGTACCTAAGGGCAATTTGTACCCAGTCCCTGAACTAGGGGTTTGAGTTTGAGCTTGACATACCCAACCCAACCCCAACCTTACCACTACCCCCTACCCTCTAGCGTTTCCCAAACTCAGTTCTCAGGACCACAATTTTGGTTTTTGCCTTAGCACAGCTGATTCAAATGATCAAAACTTGATGATTTGTATTTGTATTTGTATTTCTATTTATTATGGATCCCCATTAGCTGCTGTCAAGGCAGCAGCTACTCTTCCTGGGGTCCGGCAAAATTAAGGCAGTTTAATACAATTTTTAAAACTTTACAATACATTCACAAATTTCACAACACATTGTGTGCCCTCAGGCCCCTACTCCACCACTACCACATATCTACAGTACAACATCTGATTAGTTGATTATTTGAATCAGCTCTGTAGTGCTAGGGCAAAAACAAAATGTGCACCCCTTGGGGTCCCGAAGACCGAGTTTGGGAAACCCTGCTCAACCACGTTGACACCTGTGTAGACCCCCAAGGATTGGATAGGTGTAAAGGCATCAGTATGCTTCAGTTGGGCTGGCGGTTAGCCGGACTCGGCTAGGAGAACCCAATAAGTATGTTCCTATACTCCCTTAAAATACCTATGCTTGAAAAATGAGGGGAAAAAAGCGGCAATAGTACTGTTTGTTCATTTTGAGACACTGTAGCCAGTCAGAATTAATCTAAGATAACTCAAGAAATCTGTCATTAATTTTGACGTTTTTGCCGAGGAGATTTTGTCCTGGAATTTTTGCATCTAACTGAGATGTTTGGTGCAATATTTCTCCAAATAAAAACTCACTAAAGTCCAAAACTAACAAAAACGTCACAAAATGTTGTCATAATATATGCACAAACTCTTCCGAACTGTTTCGGCTGGGAAACATGCGGACGCCTTAAGGCAAGCTAAATGGATCAGAATGATCAGAAGGCAAGGTTGAGGTATTATCATGCTGCTAACACATATTAAATCCTGTCAGACCTCCACTGATGCCTGGGGGTTAAGGATGGATGTGTGTTGGTACCTTTCCAGGCCCCTGAGCTGACCGTCATTAAGGCCTCTCACACCAGTTGTTATAGCTCTATCCCTTCCTTCCTCTCTTTCCCTGTTCTCTCCCTCTCTCTATTTCCCCCTCTCGTGCTCACTCTCTCCCCCTTTCTCACACTCTCTCTGTTTTCATTCACATTCACACTACTGGGTCACACGGATGCGTGTGCACACACATACACCCACTCACTAACTCAGGTCCCTGCTTTGGCGGAGCAGATTGATCATGTACTGATCAGAGAGCAGCACCGGGGGGGATTTGTAACACCTGCCTGTGGAGCAGAGCTTAACACCCCTCCCCTCTATATCTCCCTCCTTCCCTCTCTCCTTCTATCTCTCTTTCGTTCTGTCTTTCTCTCTCTCTCTCTCTCTTTCTCTCTTTATCTCTTTATCTCTCTATCACTCTCTCTCCTTCCTTCTATCCCCCTCTCTCTCCATTCTGTAACACCTGCCTGTGGTGCAGAGCTTAACACCCCTCCCCTCTATACCTCCCTCCTTCTCTCTCCTTTGATCTCTCTCTTTCTCTCTCTCCCTCTCTCTTTCTCTCTCTGTCTCTCGCTCTCCTTCCTTCTATCCCCTTCTCTCCATATTCTGCAACGCCTGTCTACGGTGCAGAGCATAACACCCCTCTCCTCTATACCTCTCTCTTTTTCTCTGCCTCTCTTTTTCTCTCTTTTTCTCTCTCTCTATTCAATTCAATTCAATTTAAGGGCTTTATTGACATGGGAAACATATGTTTATATTGCCATATGTTTACATTGCCAAAGCAAGTGAAATAGATAATAAACAAAAGTGAAATAAACAATAACATCTCTCTCTCTCTCTCTCTCTCTCTCTCACACACACATGGGTAAAGGAGGAGGATGCTGCTGTCTCTCTTTCATTGACACACAGGGAGCACCGCAGGGTTCTAGAACCTCTCGGCTTGATCTCTGAACCAAAACAAAACACCTCAGCATCCTTTCTTCCTTTAATCTTTGTCTCTTTTTCAGCCACTCAGCCAATCCCTCACTCCTCCGTTCTCACACCAGCCACATCGGGGCACGGGACAAATGAGCTAAAGAAGCACTTAAAACCCCACACTCTCTGTATGTGTGTGTCTTATAATCTCTGACAAAAGCATTTGTAACAGTTGTATTTTGTTTGACTCTTTCAACAGTGATGAAGGGGTGAGAGTTGAGAGAATTAGTTATGTGAAAATGATTATGCCAGAGTGTTTCCTGTGTTTTTATCCAGGTGCAGAAGCAGACATTTGGTTATTTTACTCTGCAGGTTATCTGTCTGGATCTCAGCTCAGCACAATACAAACACTGTAAGATCAGCTAAATGAGTTTGGTTGTTATGTGAAGTAAAACAGTTAGCCTATATTCCACTGTATCATAACTTATCTGGAGGTGGCATACTGGCCGAACCAGACAGCGCTCCTACAGGCAACCTTATTGATCTGACATGATTATCATTCACAATGCTTTCCTCTGTGTGTGTGTGTGTGTGTGTGTGTGTGTGTGTGTGTGTGTGTGTGTTTGTATGTGTGTGTGTGTGTGTGTGTGTGTGTGTGTGTGTGTGTGTGTGTGTGTGTGTGTGTGTGTGTGTGTGTGTGTGTGTGTGTGGAATGCTGTGTGTGTGTGTGTGTGTGTGGAATGCTGTGTGTGTGTGTGTGTGTGTGTGTGTGTGTGGAATGCTGTGTGTGCGGAATGAAGATTAGCAACTTGCAACTTCACATTGTCATCTATGCTCTTATCAACTCCCTTCCTCTTCCCCTCAGTCTCCCCCTTTACCTCCTCTAAGCACACATCTCTTAGCTGCTCTTCATTCCCCTACAGCCCTGAGATAAAATACAACAGCCTACTGTGGACACCTTGTGTAGAACAGTTGTATGCGTTGTAGATTGTGTCCGATCTGTTGATTCTGATTATATGTTGTCATCTGTATAAAATAGAGGTCAACAGTCATTTACATTCAGACAACAACCTGAACACAAACACAGAACACTAGCTGTGTGATTTGTTCCACTGCTGATATTTAACAGGCCATGTTGACGATGGCTGATCATCTGCCAAAGTTTCATCTCACTGGCATGGTTATCTCCCTCCCCTCACTTTGTCTTTATTTCTTTCTTTCTTTCTTTCTTTCTTTCTTTCTTTCTTTCTTTCTTTCTTTCTTTCTTTCTCTCTCTCTCTCTCTCTCTCTCTCTCTCTCTCTCTCTCTCTCTCTCTCTCTCTCTCTCTCGCTCGCTCGCTCGCTCTCGCTCTCTCTCGCTCTCGCTCTCTCTCTCTCTCTCTCTTTCGCTCTCTCTCGCTCTCTCTCTCTCGCTCTCTCTCTCGCTCTCTCTCTCTGTATCTATCTATCTCTCTCTCTTTGTATCCCTCCCTCACTTTACCTCTCTCTCCTTCTTTCTCTGATGATGATGATGACAACTCACAACCACTCACCTATCATTCATTATAAATCCTCTTCCACTTCCGTCTATCTACACTGCTCAAAAAAATAAAGGGAACACTTAAACAACACAATGTAACTCCAAGTCAATCACACTTCTGTGAAATCAAACTGTCCACTTAGGAAGCAACACTGATTGACAATACATTTCACATGCTGTTGTGCAAATGGAATAGACAACAGGTGGACATTATAGGCAATTAGCAAGACACCCCCAATAAAGGACTGGTTTTGCAGGTGGTGACAACAGACCACTTCTCAGTTCCTATGCTTCCTGGCTGATGTTTTGGTCACTTTTGAATGCTAGTGGTGCTTTCACTCTAGTGGTAGCATGAGACGGAGTCTACAACCCACACAAGTGTGCAGCTCATCCAGGATGGCACATCAATGCGAGCTGTGGCAAGAAGGTTTGCTGTGTCTGTCAGCGTAGTGTCCAAAGCATGGAGGCGCTACCAGGAGACAGGCCAGTACATCAGGAGACGTGGAGGAGGCTGTAGGAGGGCAACAACCCAGCAGCAGGACTGCTACCTCCGCCTTTGTGCAAGGAGGAGCACTGCCAGAGCCCTGCAAAAGTACCTCCAGCAGGCCACAAATGTGCATGTGTCTGCTCAAACGGTCAGAAACAGACTCCATGAGGGTGGTATGAGGGCCCGACGTCCACAGGTGGGGGTTGTGCTTACAGCCCAACACCGTGCAGGACGTTTGGCATTTGCCAGAGAACACCAAGATTGGCAAATTCGCCACTGGCGCCCTGTGCTCTTCACAGATGAAAGCAGGTTCACACTGAGCACGTGACAGACGTGACAGAGTCTGGAGACTCTGTGGAGAACTTCTGCTGCCTGCAACATCCTCCAGCATGACCGGTTTGGCGGTGGGTCAGTCATGGTGTGGGGTGGCATTTCTTTGGGGGGCCGCACAGCCCTCCATGTGCTCGCCAGAGGTAGCCTGACTGCCATTAGGTACCGAGATGTGATCCTCAGACCCCTTGTGAGACCATATGCTGGTGCGGTTGGCCCTGGGTTCCTCCTAATGCAAGACAATGCTAGACCTCATGTGGCTGGAGTGTGTCAGCAGTTCCTGCAAGAGGAAGGCATTGATGCTATGGACTGGCCCGCCCGTTCCCCAGACCTGAATCCAATTGAGCACATCTGGGACATCATGTCTCGCTCCATCCACCAACGCCACGTTGCACCACAGACTGTCCAGGAGTTGGTGGATGCTTTAGTCCAGGTCTGGGAGGAGATCCCTCAGGAGACCATCCGCCACCTCATCAGGAGCATGCCCAGGCGTTGTAGGGAGGTCATACAGACACGTGGAGGCCACACACACTACTGAGCCTCATTTTGACTTGTTTTAAGGACATTACATCAAAGTTGGATCAGCCTGTAGTGTGGTTTTCCACTTTAATTTCGAGGGTGACTCCAAATCCAGACCTCCATGGGTTGATAAATTTGATTTCCATTGATAATTTTTGTGTGATTTTGTTGTCAGCACATTCAACTATATAAAGAAAAAAGTATTTAATAAGATTATTTCATTCATTCAGATCTAGGATGTGTTATTTTAGTGTTCCCTTTATTTTTTTGAGCAGTGTATTTCCAGCCTTTTTATTTGACACATATTTCATTCCATCTGATGTTTACTTCCGTCTTTGCTTTACGATGTTGTCTTTCTGTTCTGTATCAAGCAGTGGGTCTATATCTGTGTGTTGGTAATGCTACACAGTGTGTCTGTCTCCTAGGTTTATGACCATAATGCATCACTGCCTGGTCTCTTTTTTATAGCCCGGGACTCACAACTGTAAAGCATGCTCAGATAACCGTATGGATACATGCACACACACACGTGGGTGTTCTCACACACACACACGCACACACACTCTTTCACACACACACACACAGTGAGATACTCGCCAGTGAACCACATCAGGTATTACAAAGCATACTGCAGACTACAGAATCAAACATTATTGCCCATTTTATGTGCGTTGTTTTCCGATTGAATTACCGTTGAGTATAAACTCTGAGGTCCATGTTGAGTTACCAGTGAGTATAAACTCTGAGGTCCATGTTGAGTTACCAGTGAGTATAAACTGAGGTCCATGTTGAGTTACCAGTGAGTATAAACTATGAGGTCCATATTGAGTTACCAGTGAGTATAAACTCTGAGGTCCATATTGAGTTACCAGTGAGTATAAACTCTGAGGTCCATATTGAGTTACCAGTGAGTATAAACGCTGAGGTCCATATTGAGTTACCAGTGAGTATAAACTCTGAGGTCCATATTGAGTTACCAGTGAGTATAAACGCTGAGGTCCATATTGAGTTACCAGTGAGTATAAACTCTGAGGTCCATATTGAGTTACCAGTGAGAATAAACTCTGATGTCCATGTTGAGTTACCAGTGAGTATAAACTCTGAGGTCCATGTTGTTGTCTCAAATTGTTCCTCTTACTTTGAGAAGATAGCTTGCTTGTTTATGGTCCTCATAATACAGTATAGCTTAAAAACAACAAGGAACAGAGTTATGAAATGTTAGTAAATGTTATAGTAAATGTTATGAGGGAATAAAACAGAGAAGCCAGAATGAACAGGGAAATAAAGTTTTGATTACATCTGGTTTTAGCTTTGGTTTGATCATCTTTTATTAAGAATATGAATAACAGGGGCAAATGTTGTAAGCATAAGACCTTATTCAGGAAACCTGATTGTTAGTGGTGAAGTCATACAATGACAAATCATTAACTTACTGTAGCCCAGTGACTGAGTTAGTGTGTGACAAGACAGAGTGGCAGAAAGCAATTTCAATTCAAACAGACTGTGAGAATGTAACAACGTGACAGAAAGGAAGGCCAGATCACTTCCTGTCAGCTGCTAGCTGGAAGGCTAATGTTCAAATTATGTATCATGTAGAGATAACACACACATACACACACACACACACCACACTCTTATCTTGCTCGCTGACACCATTTTGCTCTCTAACAATCTTGCTAATTATAATTGTTAATTAATTCTGTGGCGGTGTCTTCATCAGGAGACTAATAACCTACATTTTCATTAATTAGACCTTCAACCCTTCGATCCCTCTCTCCATCTCTCCGTCCCTCTCGATCAGCCCATTTCTCTCGCTCTCATCACCTCATCCCCAGTCTGTACAGTATATCTCTATCTCGACCGCTCTCTCTCTTTTCCCATGCCGTCCATCCTATTCCATCTCTCTGTTCAATGTCAGTGTTAACATGGTGTGTTTTACTGCTGGTCTCGTACGAGGTCCTAACCTTGTGTGTGTGTCTGCTTGTGTTCCATTAACCCTTTCTCTCCATGTGAGTAGGGTCTAAATAACACCAGACGCCCCTCTCTGAGAAACTACCTTACCCATGAGCCTCAGTGTGACCTGGATTGAGGTACAGAAGAGACCACAGTATTGAGGCGATGGTTCACTCCCTCTACCACTTGCCACCAGAGATTACTAATGATAACCACCACTGGTTTCTACATAGACCCATGCTACAGTACTGTTCCCTATCTCCATTCCACTGGAATAACAGTTCTGTTCCCTATCTCCATTCAACTGGAATAACAGTTCTGTTCCCTATCTCCATTCCACTAGAATAACAGTTCTGTTCCCTATCTCCATTCCACTGGAATAACAGTACTGTTCCCTATCTCCATTCCATTGGAATAACAGTTATGTTCCCTATCTCCATTCCACTGGAATAACAGTTCTGTTCCTTATCTCCATTCCTCTGGAATAACAGTTCTGTTCCCTATCTCCATTCCACTGGAATAACAGTTATGTTCCCTATCTCCATTCCACTGGAATAACAGTTCTGTTCCTATCTCCATTCCACTGGAATAACAGTTATGTTCCCTATCTCCATTCCACTGGAATAACAGTTCTGTTCCCTATCTCCATTCCACTGGAATAACAGTTATGTTCCCTATCTCCATTCCACAGGAATAACAGTACTGTTCCCTATCTCCATTCCACAGGAATAATGACCAAGTTATTCACAGCAAATGGGCCTTGATCCTTCCACAGGCTGTTCAGAATATGGTCCAAC
>NC_139990.1:51172212-51234712 GCF_964263955.1 Coregonus lavaretus | reverse complement strand
AGGCCCATTTGCTGTGAATAACTTGGTCATTATTCCTGTGGAATGGAGATAGGGAACAGTACTGTTATTCCAGTGGAATGGAGATAGGGAACAGAACTGTTATTCCAGTGGAATAGAGATAGGGGAACATAACTGTTATTCCAGTGGAATGGAGATAGGGAACAGAACTGTTATTCCAGTGGAATGGAGATAGGGAACAGAACTGTTATTCCAGTGGAATGGAGATAGGGAACAGAACTGTTATTCCAGTGGAATTGAGATAGGGAACATAACTGTTATTCCAGTGGAATGGAGATAGGGAACAGTACTGTTATTCCAGTGGAATGGAGATAGGGAACGGAACTGTTATTCCAGTGGAATGGAGATAGGGAACAGAACTGTTATTCCAATGGAATGGAGATAGGGAACAGTACTGTTATTCCAGTGGAATGGAGATAGGGAACAGAACTGTTATTCCAGTGGAATGGAGATAGGGAACAGAACTGTTATTCCAGTGGAATGGAGATAGGGAAGATAACTGTTATTCTAGTGGAATGGAGATAGGGAACAGTACTGTAGCATGGGTCTATGTAGAACCAGTGGTGGTTATCATTAGTAATCTCTGGTGGCAAGTGGTAGAGGGAGTGAACCATCACCTCAATACTGTAGTCCCTCTGTACCTCAATCCAGGTCACACTGAGGCTCATGGGTAAGGTAGTTTCTCAGAGAGGGGCGTCTGGTGTTATTTAGACCCTACTCACATGGAGAGAAAGGGTTAATGGAACACAAGCAGACACACACATAAGGTTTAGGACCTCGTACGAGACAGCAGTAAAACACACCATGTTAACACTGACATTGAACAGAGAGATGGAATAGGATGGACGGCATGGGAAAAGAGAGAGAGCGGTCGAGATAGAGATATACTGTACAGACTGGGGATGAGGTGATGAGAGTGAGATAAATGGGCTGATCGAGAGGGACGGAGAGATGGAGAGGGATCGAAGGGTTGAAGGTCTAATTAATGAAAATGTAGGTTATTAGTCTCCTGATGAAGACACCGCCATAGAATTAATTAACAATTATAATTAGCAAGATTGTTAGAGAGCAAAATGGTGTCAGCGAGCAAGATAAGAGTGTGGTGTGTGTGTGTGTGTATGTGTGTGTTATCTCTACATGATACATGTCATTTGAACATTAGCCTTCCAGCTAGCAGCTGACAGGAAGTGATCTGGCCTTCCTTTCTGTCACGTTGTTACATTCTCACAGTCTGTTTGAATTGAAATTGCTTTCTGCCACTCTGTCCCATCACACACTAACTCAGTCACTGGGCTACAGTAAGTTAATGATTTGTCATTGTATGACTTCACCACTAACAATCAGGTTTCCTGAATAAGGTCTTATGCTTACAACATTTGCCCCTGTTATTTATACAAATTAATAAAAGATGATCAAACCAAAGCTAAAACCAGATGTAATCAAAAACGTTATTTCCCTGTTCATTCTGGCTTCTCTGTTTTATTCCCTCATAACATTTACTATAACATTTACTATAACATTTACTAACATTTCATAACTCTGTTCCTTGTTGTTTTTAAGCTATACTGTATTATGAGGACCATAAACAAGCAAGCTATCTTCTCAAAGTAAGAGGAACAATATGAGACAACAACATGGACCTCAGAGTTTATACTCACTGGTAACTCAACATGGACCTCAGAGTTTATACTCACTGGTAACTCAACATGGACCTCAGAGTTTATACTCACTGGTAACTCAACATGGACCTCAGAGTTTATACTCACTGGTAACTCAACATGGACCTCAGAGTTTATACTCACTGGTAACTCAACATGGACCTCAGAGTTTATATTCACTGGTAACTCAATATGGACCTCAGAGTTTATACTCACTGGTAACTCAACATGGACCTCAGAGTTTATACTCACTGGTAACTCAACATGAACCTCAGAGTTTATACTCACTGGTAACTCAACATGGACCTCAGAGTTTATATTCACTGGTAACTCAATATGGACTTCAGAGTTTATACTCACTGGTAACTCAACATGGACCTCAGAGTTTATACTCACTGGTAACTCAACATGGGACCTCAGAGTTTATACTCACTGGTAACTCAACATGGACCTCAAAGTTTATACTCACTGGTAACTCAACATGGACCTCAGAGTTTATATTCACTGGTAACTCAATATGGACCTCAGAGTTTATTCTCACTGGTAACTCAACATGGACCTCAGAGTTTATACTCAACGGTAACTCAATCGGAAAACAACGCACATAAAATGGGCAATAATGTTTGATTCTGTAGTCTGCAGTATGCTTTGTAATACCTGATGTGGTTCACTGGCGAGTATCCCACAGTGTGTGTGTAAGAAAGAGTGTGTGTGTGTGTGTGTGAGAATGCCCACGTGTGTGTGCATGTATCCATACGGTTATCTGAGCATGCTTTACAGTTGTGAGTCCCGGGCTATAAAAAAGAGACCAGGCAGTGATGCATTATGGTCATAAACCTGGGAGACAGACACACTGTGTATCATGACCAACACACAGATATAGACCCACAGCTTGATACAGAACAGAAAGACAACATCGTAAAGCAGAGACGGAAGTAAACATCAGATGGAATGAAATATGTGTCAAATAAAAAGGCTGGAAATAGATAGACGGAAGTGGAAGAGGATTTATAATGAATGATAGGTGAGTGGTTGTGAGTTGTCATCATCATCATCATCATCAGAGAAAGAAGGAGAGAGAGGTAAAGTGAGGGAGGGATACAAAGAGAGAGATAGAGAGAGAGAGGGAGAGAGAGAGCGAGAGAGAGAGCGAGAGAGCGAGAGAGAGAGAGAGAGAGAGAGAGAGAGAGAGAGAGAGAGAGAGAGAGAGAGAGAGAGAGAGAGAGAGAGAGAGAGAAAGAAAGAAAGAAAGAAAGAAAGAAAGAAAGAAAGAAAGAAAGAAAGAAAGAAAGAAAGAAAGAAAGAAAGAAAGAAAGAAAGAAAGACAAAGAGAGGGGAGGGAGATAACCATGCCAGTGAGATGAAACTTTGGCAGATGATCAGCCATCGTCAACATGGCCTGTTAAATATCAGCAGTGGAACAAATCACACAGCTAGTGTTCTGTGTTTGTGTTCAGGTTGTGGTCAGGTTGTTTTCTGAATGTAAATGACGTTTGACCTCTATTTTATACAGATGACAACATATAATCAGAATCAGCAGATCGGACACATGCAGATCTAAAATCTACAACGTATACAACTGTTCTACACAAGGTGTCCACAGTAGGCTGTTGTATTTTATCTCAGGGCTGTAGGGGAATGAAGAGCAGGTGAGAGATGTGTGCTTAGAGGAGGTAAAGGGGGAGACAGAGGGGAAGAGGAGGGGAGTTGATAAGAGCATAGATGACAAGGTGAAGTTGCAAGATATGCTAATCTTCATTCCGCACACACAGCATTCCACACACAACCACACAACCACACTCACACACACACACACACACACACACACACACACACACACACACACACACACACAGAGGAAAGCATTGTGAATGATAATCATGTCAGATCAATAAGGCTGCCTGTAGGAGCGCTGTCTGGTTCGGCCAGTATGCCACCTCCAGATAAGTTATGATACAGTGGAATATAGGCTAACTGTTTTACTTCACATGCTGAGCTGAGATCCAGACAGATAACCTGCAGAGTAAAAGAACCAAATGTCTGCTTCTGCACCTGGGTAAAAACACAGGAAACACTCTGGCATAATCATTTTCATATAACTAATTCTCTCAACTCTCACCCCTTCATCACTGTTGAAAGAGTCAAACAAAATACAACTGTTACAAATGCTTTTGTCAGAGATTATACGACACACACACACACAGAGAGTGTGGGGTTTTAAGTGCTTCTTTAGCTCATTTGTCCCCGTGCCCCGATGTGGCTGGTGTGAGAACGGAGGAGTGAGGGATTGGCTGAGTGGCTGAAAAAGAGACAAAGATTAAAGGAAGAAAGGATGCTGAGGTGGGTTTTTTTGGTTCAGAGATCAAGCCGAGAGGTTCTAGAACCCTGCGGTGCTCCCTGTGTGTCAATGAAAGAGAGACAGCAGCATCCTCCTCCTTTACCTGTCACGCCCTGGCTCTGGGGACACTGTTATGTTGAGCCAGGGTGTGTAGATCTATGTAGTTTATTTCTATGTTGGCCTGAGTGACTCCCAATCAGAGGCAACGAGTGTCAGCTGTGGCTGGTTGTCTCTGATTGGGAGCCATATTTAAACTGTCTGTTTTTCCCGTTGTGTTTGTGGGTTCTTGTTCTAGTTGGTTTGTGTTAGACCGTTTACTGTCACGTTATCGTTTTTGTTCGTGTTATCCTTCAGCGTTAATAAATATGTTTGCATTCAACGCTGCGCATTGGTCCTCTCTTACCGGCGATCGTGACAGAAGAACCCACCAAAACTGGACCAAGCAGCGTGTCCAGGAGCCATCGCTAGCAGATCTCCGTGGCAACCTCGACTGGGTCAAGCCTAGTGAGGAGCAGAGAGGGTGGACTTGGGAACAGTGGAGGAAGAGCTTCGACTGGGTCAAGCCCAATGAGGAGCTGAATGGCGGGAGTTGGAAGCAGAAGAGCGAGAGTTGGGCGAGAATTATAGAGGCCTGGCCCACGGGGAGGAGAGAACCCCAGAACATTTTTAGGGGGGGGCTCACGACGTCGGGGCAGCAGGAGGCCGCGATAGAGCGGTCCAGCGGGTTGGCAGAGGAGGCCGCCAGGTTACGGGGGCCACTGGTCGAAGAGGGGATGGAAGGTGTAGAGGCACGGCGAGAGGTATTGGGGTGTGTTACCAGTCCGGTCCGGCCCGTTCCAGATCCCGGTGTAGGCCCAGTGGTGTGTGTCCCCAGTACGGTCCGGTCTGTTCCTGCTCCCCGCACCAAGTGTACGGTGCGCGTCGCCAGCCCAGCCCGGCCTGTTCCTGCCCCTCGCACCAAGCCTACGGTGCGCGTCGCCAGCCCGGCCCGGCCTGCTCCTGCCCCTCGCACCAAGCCTACGGTGCGCGTCGCCAGCCCGGCCCGGCCTGCTCCTGCCCCTCGCACCAAGCCTACGGTGCGCGTCGCCAGCTCGGCCCGGCCTGTTCCTGCTCCCCGCACCAAGCCTATGGTGCGCGTCGCCAGCCCGGTCCGGCCTGTTCCTGCCACTCGCACCAATCCAGGGGTGCGAGTCGTCAGCCCGGTCCAGCCCGTTCCTGCTCCACGCACCAAGCCAGGGGTGCGTATCGTCAGCCCGGTCCGGCCCGTTGCTGCTCCACGCACCAAGCCAGGGGTGCGCATCGTCAGCCCGGTCCGGTCCGCTCCTGCTTCCCGCACCAAGCCAATGGTGCGCGTCGCCAGCCCGGTTCGGCCCGCTCCTGCTCCTCACACCAAGCCAGTGGTGTGCGTCGTCAGTCCAGCACGGCCCGTGCCTGTTCTCCACACCAAGCCAGTGGTGGGCGTCGTCAGTCCGGCACGGCCCGTGCCTGTTCCACTGGTGCCTGGTCCGGCACCGGTCAGATGCGTTACGCCGGAGCTAGAGCAATCCGCTCCATCAGTGTGCAGTCCAGCTCCGGCCAGCGGGGCCAGACCGGACCAGGGGTACTTTGGGGGGTTGGAGAGGGAGTGGGGATCAGGCCCGGAGCCGGATCCGCCGCCAAGGCGGAGTGCCCACCCGGTCCCTCCCCTGTGGTATTTAGTTGGCGCGGTCGGAGTCCGCGCCTTTAGGGGGGGGTACTGTCACGCCCTGGCTCTGGGGACACTGTTATGTTGAGCCAGGGTGTGTAGATCTATGTAGTTTATTTCTATGTTGGCCTGAGTGACTCCCAATCAGAGGCAACGAGTGTCAGCTGTGGCTGGTTGTCTCTGATTGGGAGCCATATTTAAACTGTCTGTTTTTCCCGTTGTGTTTGTGGGTTCTTGTTCTAGTTGGTTTGTGTTAGACCGTTTACTGTCACGTTATCGTTTTTGTTCGTGTTATCCTTCAGTGTTAATAAATATGTTTGCATTCAACGCTGCGCATTGGTCCTCTCTTACCGGCGATCGTGACATTACCCATGTGTGAGAAAGAGAGAGAGAGAGAGAGAGAGAGAGAGACTTTTGTTTATTATCTATTTCACTTGCTTTGGCAATGTAAACATATGGCAATGTAAACATATGTTTCTCATGCCAATAAAGCCCTTAAATTGAATTGAATTGAATAGAGAGAGAGAAAAAGAGAGGCAGAGAAAAAGAGAGAGGTATAGAGGAGAGGGGTGTTATGCTCTGCACCGTAGACAGGCGTTGCAGAATGGAGAGAGAGGGGGATAGAAGGAAGGAGAGAGAGAGACAGAGAGAGAAAGAGAGAGAGGGAGAGTGAGAAAGAGAGAGATAGAAGGAGAGAGGGAAGGAGGGAGATATAGAGGGGAGGGGTGTTAAGCTCTGCACCACAGGCAGGTGTTACAAATCCCCCCGGTGCTGCTCTCTGATCAGTACATCCTTGTGACCCAGTAGTGTGAATGTGAATGTGACTGAAAACAGAGAGAGTGTGCGAAAGGGGGAGAGAGTGAGTGTGAGAGGGGGAAATAGAGAGAGGGAGAGAAGAGGGAAAGAGAGGAAGGAAGGGATAGAGCTATAACAACTGGTGTGAGAGGCCTTAATGACGGTCAGCTCAGGGGCCTGGGAAGGTACCAACACACATCCACCCTTAACCCCCAGGCATCAGTGGAGGTCTGACAGGTTTGAATATGTGTTAGCAGCATGATAATACAGTGGGGAAAAAAAGTATTTAGTCAGCCACCAATTGTGCAAGTTCTCCCACTTAAAAAGATGAGAGAGGCCTGTAATTTTCATCATAGGTACACATCAACTATGACAGACAAATTGAGAAAAACAATTCCAGAAAATCACATTGTAGGATTTTTAATGAATTTATTTGCAAATTATGGTGGAAAATAAGTATTTGGTCACCTACAAACAAGCAAGATTTCTGGCTCTCACAGACCTGTAACTTCTTCTTTAAGAGGCTCCTCTGTCCTCCACTCGTTACCTGTATTAATGGCACCTGTTTGAACTTGTTATCAGTATAAAAGACACCTGTCCACAACCTCAAACAGTCACACTCCAAACTCCACTATGGCCAAGACCAAAGAGCTGTCAAAGGACACCAGAAACAAAATTGTAGACCTGCACCAGGCTGGGAAGACTGAATCTGCAATAGGTAAGCAGCTTGGTTTGAAGAAATCAACAGTGGGAGCAATTATTAGGAAATGGAAGATATACAAGACCACTGATAATCTCCCTCGATCTGGGGCTCCACGCAAGATCTCACCCTGTGGGGTCAAAATGATCACAAGAACGGTGAGCAAAAATCCCAGAACCACACGGGGGGACCTATTGAATGACCTGCAGAGAGCTGGGACCAAAGTAACAAAGCCTACCATCAGTAACACACTACGCCGCCAGGGACTCAAATCCTGCAGTGCAAGACGTGTCCCACTGCTTAAGCCAGTACATGTCCAGGCCCGTCTGAAGTTTGCTAGAGTGCATTTGGATGATCCAGAAGAGGATTGGGAGAATGTCATATGGTCAGATGAAACCAAAATATAACTTTTTGGTAAAAACTCAACTCGTCGTGTTTGGAGGACAAAGAATGCTGAGTTGCATCCAAAGAACACCATACCTACTGTGAAGCATGGGGGTGGAAACATCATGCTTTGGGGCTGTTTTTTTTTTGCAAAGGGACCAGGACGACTGATCTATGTAAAGGAAAGAATGAATGGGGCCATGTATCGTGAGATTTTGAGTGAAAACCTCCTTCCATCAGCAAGGGCATTGAAGATAAAACGTGGCTGGGTCTTTCAGCATGACAATGATCCCAAACACAACGCCCGGGCAACGAAGGAGTGGCTTTGTAAGAAGCATTTCAAGGTCCTGGAGTGGCCTAGCCAGTCTCCAGATCTCAACCCCATAGAAAATCTTTGGAGGGAGTTGAAAGTCCGTGTTGCCCAGCGACAGCCCCAAAACATCACTGCTCTAGAGGAGATCTGCATGGAGGAATGGGCCAAAATACCAGCAACAGTGTGTGAAAACCTTGTGAAGACTTACAGAAAACGTTTGACCTGTGTCATTGCCAACAAAGGGTATATAACAAAGTATTGAGAAACTTTTGTTATTGACCAAATACTTATTTTCCACCATAATTTGCAAATAAATTCATAAAACATCCTACAATGTGATTTTCTGGAAAAAAACATCTCATTTTGTCTGTCATAGTTGACGTGTACCTATGATGAAAATTACAGGCCTCTCTCATCTTTTTAAGTGGGAGAACTTGCACAATTGGTGGCTGACTAAATACTTTTTTTCCCCACTGTACCTCAACTTTGCCTTCTGATCATTCTGATCCATTTTGCTTGCCTTAAGCCGTCTGCATGTTTCCCAGCCGAAACAGTTCGGAAGAGTTTGTGCATATATTATGACAACATTTTGTGACGTTTTTGTTAGTTTTGGACTTCAGTGAGTTTTTATTTGGAGAAATACTGCACCAAACATCTCAGTTAGATGCAAAAATTCCAGGACAAAATCTCCTCTGCAAAAACGTCAAAATTAATGACAGATTTCTTGAGTTATCTTAGATTAATTCTGACTGGCTACAGTGTCTCAAAATGAACAAACAGTACTATTGCCGCTTTTTTCCCCCCTCATTTTTCAAGCAAAGGTATTTTAAGGGAGTATGGGAACACACTTATTGGGTTCTCCTAGCCGAGTCCGGCTAACCGCCAGCCCAACTGAAGCATGCTGACGCCTTTACACCTATCCAATCCTTGGGGGTCTACACAGGTGTCAACGTGGTATAGCAGGGTTTCCCAACCTCGGTCTTCGGGACCCCAAGGGGTGCACATTTAGTTTTTTGCCCTAGCACTACAGAGCTGATTCAAATAATCAACTAATCAGATTTTGTACTGTAGATATGTGGTAGTGGTGGAGTAGGGGCCTGAGGGCACACAGTGTGTTGTGAAATTTGTGAATGTATTGTAATGTTTTTAAAATTGTATAAACTGCCTTAATTTTGCCGGACCCCAAGAAGAGTAGCTGCTGCCTTGACAGCAGCTAATGGGGATCCATAATAAATACAAATACAAATACAAATACAAATCATCAAGTTTGTGGTCCTCTGTAGCTCAGCTGGTAGAGCACGGCGCTTGTAACGCCAAGGTAGTGGGTTCGATCCCCGGGACCACCCATACACAAAAAATGTATGCACGCATGACTGTAAGTCGCTTTGGATAAAAGCGTCTGCTAAATGGCATATTATATTATATTATTATAAGTTTTGATCATTTGAATCAGCTGTGCTAAGGCAAAAACCAAAATGTCCACTCCTTGGGGTCCAGAGGACCGAGTTTGGGAAACGCTGGGGTAGAGGGTAGGGGGTAGTGGTAAGGTTGGGGTTGGGTTGGGTATGTCAAGCTCAAACTCAAACCCCTAGTTCAGGGACTGGGTACAAATTGCCCTTAGGTACAGATCTAGAATCAGCTAAACCAGTGATGGGCAACTTTGATGGGGGTGGGGGGCCACAAAAAATCTGATCTCATCATGAGGGTCCGCATTGGCTCACGGGTCTGCGTATCCACTTCCATACCCACACATGCAGTAAGAGCCAGCCCTAACCTTTTGGGGGCCCTAAGCGAAATTTTGTCATAGGGTGCAGAGAAAGGTTTGCAGTTTTTAAGCTAATTTCTTGCACTTCTACACATTTTGCCCTGATTTATGCCATGTTAATATGATATCTGAGTGAGAGTGACTTACAAAGTCAATTGGGGACCCGGTAATTCGACCATGATTACTACATGTTTAGATAGCTGGCTAGACTAACTTACCAATCTAAAAAATGTTAGCTGACATGGGCTAATTGAGTGACTATCAGTGACTGACATAACAAGAGAAAAACTGCTGATGCACAACCAAATTTGTGGAAAACTGTTAACGGACTCTTAATCAGCCGTCTTCCTCCTCTTCCTGCCTGTTAGCCAATCTTATTAGAGCATGAAGTCATTACAGCATGTACACAGAAGCACCAGAATGCAATTAGCCATTAGCCAATCACATAGACAAAGCAGGTCTAATTAGCAGATAGAAGGCTCACGGGGACGAGCGTGCCTTTAATAACACGCCTTTAAAACCCATCACCGCTGTCGGATAATATTCTGTGTCAGGTTGTGTGGGGACGAGAGCGCTTCCTATGCGTCAACGAGCAGGGTATTCCCACTGTGGTACTAGGAATAACGAGGAGGACTTAAACCAGGGTTGGGGTCAACTCCATTTAGACTCAGCTAATTCAGGGAGGGACTTGAAAGTCCAATAGAAGAATAACCGCCACTTTTGGATCCGCCTCCTGAAATGGAATGAAATTTAGCCGTAAATAGTTTTTTTTGCTCTATGACTGCATCTACTGTATAAGCTGCTATGATTAGGGTTATAATGCAATATACAGTGGGAAAAAAAAGTATTTAGTCAGCCACCAATTGTGCAAGTTCTCCCACTTAAAAAGATGAGAGAGGCCTGTAATTTTCATCATAGGTACACGTCAACTATGACAGACAAATTGAGAAAAAAAATTCTCCAGAAAATCACATTGTAGGATTTTTAATGAATTTATTTGCAAATTATGGTGGAAAATAAGTATTTGGTCACCAACAAACAAGCAATATTTCTGGCTCTCACAGACCTGTAACTTCTTCTTTAAGAGGCCCCTCTGTCCTCCACTCGTTACCTGTATTAATGGCACCTGTTTGAACTTGTTATCAGTATAAAAGACACCTGTCCACAACCTCAAACAGTCACACTCCAAACTCCACTATGGCCAAGACCAAAGAGCTGTCAAAGGACACCAGAAACAAAATTGTAGACCTGCACCAGGCTGGGAAGACTGAATCTGCAATAGGTAAGCAGCTTGGTTTGAAGAAATCAACTGTGGGAGCAATTATTAGGAAATGGAAGACATACAAGACCACTGATAATCTCCCTCGATCTGGGGCTCCACGCAAGATCTCACCCCGTGGGGTCAAAATGATCACAAGAACGGTGAGCAAAAATCCCAGAACCACACGGGGGGACCTAGTGAATGACCTGCAGAGAGCTGGGACCAAAGTAACAAAGCCTACCATCAGTAACACACTACGCCACCAGGGACTCAAATCCTGCAGTGCCAGACGTGTCCCCCTGCTTAAGCCAGTACATGTCCAGGCCCGTCTGAAGTTTGCTAGAGTGCATTTGGATGATCCAGAAGAGGATTGGGAGAATGTCATATGGTCAGATGAAACCAAAACATAACTTTTTGGTAAAAACTCAACTCGTCGTGTTTGGAGGACAAAGAATGCTGAGTTGCATCCAAAGAACACCATACCTACTGTGAAGCATGGGGGTGGAAACATCATGCTTTGGGGCTGTTTTTCTGCAAAGGGACCAGGACGACTGATCCGTGTAAAGGAAAGAATGAATGGGGCCATGTATCATGAGATTTTGAGTGAAAACCTCCTTCCATCAGCAAGGGCATTGAAGATGAAATGTGGCTGGGTCTTTCAGCATGACAATGATCCCAAACACACCGCCCGGGCAACGAAGGAGTGGCTTCGTAAGAAGCATTTCAAGGTCCTGGAGTGGCCTAGCCAGTCTCCAGATCTCAACCCCATAGAAAATCTTTGGAGGGAGTTGAAAGTCTGTGTTGCCCAGCGACAGCCCCAAAACATCACTGCTCTAGAGGAGATCTGCATGGAGGAATGGGCCAAAATACCAGCAACAGTGTGTGAAAACCTTGTGAAGACTTACAGAAAACATTTGACCTGTGTCATTGCCAACAAAGGGTATATAACAAAGTATTGAGAAACGTTTGTTATTGACCAAATACTTATTTTCCACCATAATTTGCAAATAAATTCATTAAAAATCCTACAATGTGATTTTCTGGAATTTTTTTTCTCATTTTGTCTGTCATAGTTTAGAAAATCAAATATTTGGGCCGAGTGTTATGTTGAGCACAGTTGAGTCCATTTGGGGATGACAGCGTAGGGTTCGGTTGAGTGTAGTTGGATTGAGGGTTGAGGTAGGGTGTGTGATGTGTGACTGTAGTTGGGTTGAGAGTTGAGGTAGGGTGTGTGATGTGTGAGTGTAGTTGGGTTGAGAGTTGAGGCAGGGTGTGTGATGTGTGAGTGTAGTTGGATTGAGAGTTGAGGCAGGGTGTGTTATGTGTGAGTGTAGTTGGGTTGAGAGTTGAGGCAGGGTGTGTGAGTGTAGTTGGGTTGAGAGTTGAGGCAGGGTGTGTGATGTGTGCTGTTAGCCCTTCTGAGGGGAAGAAGAGCTGAATTATGTAAGGTCAGTCCTGGCCAGATCAAAGCAGAGCCTGTCAAACAACCCCTCTCTCTCTCTCTCTCTCTCTCTCTCTCTCTCTCTCTCTCTCTCTCTCTCTCTCTCTCTCTCTCTCTCTCTCTCTCTCTCTCTCTCTCTCTCTCTCTCTCTCTCTCTCTCTCTCTCTCTCTCTCTCTCTCTCTCGTGAAGGAGCAAAGAAGCCTCTCTCTGAGCTCTCCCTGAATTATCTTTGACACCTGTTGAAGAGGCTATGACTGGATGAAGCATATACTGTAGTCGAATGTGGGAAAAACCAGGACCACACGCACACATACACCCCGACACACACACGCATAGGGATACACATAGACGCACAAACTCCAAAACCACAGACATGTTAGCAACACAAACACCATCAAAAACAAAGACACAGAGAGGGGTTGTTAAGAAACACAGAGACACCCTGCGGTTATTTAAAGAGAATCATATTTTTATGAAGCAATTCTCAGGAAGTAAGTGCAGCACTGACCCTCCAGCCCCACCCCCAGACAGACCATGTCAAAACAAACTAACTCATTTAGATCAGGGTATGGACCAGACCAGTCTGGGCTGTACACTACCATCCGCCTGAACAACCCACCTTAGCAACCCGCCTTAGCAACCCACAAGTATACAGGTATACACAGGTACACTGCACAATCATGATGGTCTCTGGGTGCTGTTCAAAGAGCACAGCAATGATAGCCTGGGTGCCAGTCTCTTTCTGCTTTAGCAAACATATCCCAACACTATTATATATAGTGCCACTCGATTTTGGAACGCAGAAACAGATGGAGGACCCCACCTGGCTAAAACACTGTTGGGTGGATCAATGACACTGAATTCCATTTGAGTCTGGACGACTGAAAGTGGTGGTCCTATGATCCCTGTATGGACCACAGTGAATGTGCTGTCTAATGACTTAACCTAGCATCATGTTTAGATATAACTATTATGTCACTAGGCCTGGTGAGTGCAACACATACCACTCCTATTTTTCCTTGAAATTGTTTCATGGCAAAACGCCGATGAGGACCCTGTTTGAACTCAGGAGTGCCATGCGTTTTACTTCCCAGGTCAAAGGTGACAGAAAACTGAATGGGCCAATCGAATGGATGAATCATGACCATGGACCAATGACTGATCAGAACTCGTGGTCTAATTTGATCTTAGAGTGGACTGAAGACATGGATGTCAGACTGTAAGAAACAAAAATAGCATTTGACAAATGTAAACAGAGCAGCACTGAGAGGCAGAATACAGACCAGTGAAACACAGTTCTCCTTCACATATCTTATCACATATCTTATCACATATCTTATCACATATCTTATCATATATCTTATCATATATCTTAGCACATATCTTAGCACATATCTTAGCACATATCTTAGCATATATTTAACACATATCTTATCACATATCTTATCACATATCTTATCCCATATCTTATCCCACACAGAGTAAGGAGAGATAAGCCAAAACAAAACAGACAACTCAAAACAATTATGCAAAGAAGCTCTGCAGCCAAAATGATCTAAAATATATATATATATATATATATTTTGATATCCAACATAACTGAACAGCACAACCTTACTCTGCACAGACATCAAACTGAGAAGATACAGTAAGCAGAGTAAGATGTTAACCTTGATGATCCAATCGTTCAGAGCGCGTGTGTGTGATGGAGGAATTATTGACGCGTTGCTACAGAGTGTAGCTCAGAAGGAGCTCAAGGAACGAGGAACGATGAGGACCATTGGCTGAGTGATGCATGTATATTAAATATGCATGCACAGCACTGTGTGTGTGTGTGTGTGTGTGTGTGTGTGTGTGTGTGTGTATGCACTAGGGGTATTATACAGAATCCTGCTGCAGTGGGGCTACGGGCAGCACACACACGTACTGCACATCTATACTGTACATGCACACACATACATTCAATAACACACACACACACATAGACTCAAATGTACATACACACATGACTGTGCTGCCCAATGACGGGCTATTTTTAATGAACTGAGGTTTTCTGCAGGACTGACGAAAGCATACAGAGAAACACACACTCCACATACAAACACACTCACACACACACCATGAGAAATACTTTCAAACAAAATCACAGTCGCATACACACAAACATGCACGCACATTGTTAATGACCTCCAGATATTTCTGACTAGAAAACATAATGTTCCTAGGAGAGTAGAGCGCCAGCCAGGCAGTATCGCTACCACCCACCATACAACCCCATCTCAGTGTTATCCACTATGCTGTCTAATATCACACTATGCAGAACAGCACAGTTCCAACCATGTGTTTTCAGTATGCACACGCACCCAAACATACACACACACGCCCCCCCCCCCCCAACAAAATGATTGATAGCCCGTCACATTTACATAGTCAGCCAGTCATCAGTCCAGTTCAGTCCAGTTTAAGATGTAAGTAGTATAGACAGCAGACACATGCAGTGCAACACCACCAAGTTAACCTTCAAGCACTGTTCCAAGGTCAGGTTTAATTGTTAAATCCCCAATGATTATGGTTAGGACTGGTTGAGGGAGAGCAGAATCTAGACCAGCGCTTGAGGGCAACATGAAGGACATTATGCTACATTATATTACCCAGCAAGCACCAGGTGGTGGTGGTGTACAGGATGCCATAGCAACGCCATGGAAACGCCATGGCAACACCACTGCAACACCATAGCAACTACGGTCTATGTTGGTGCCCGGCAGTTTGGTCCAGCCCAGACTTGCTACAGTGGCATGGTCGTCAGATACACACTTCAATCACATCGTTAATAACATTGTTAATTCATTAATTCATCAATTCATTGATCATCATCTTCAACAATCAGTCGAAAGGAGCAAGAACACAGTATCTACTGGTCTCTGTTTTTTTGCTAAGTGAGAGACAGACGGAGGGATAGACAGATTGAAAAATAAAGATGTTCAAAGAAACTAAACTAAAGGAAAATGTAAGAGTTAAATAAATGACAGATATGATTTAGAGGTGAAAAACCTAGTGTGGAACAAACCGCTAAAATAATGGATGGATAGAGAGAGAGAGAGAGAGAGAGAGAGAGAGAGAGAGAGAGAGAGAGAGAGAGAGAGAGAGAGAGAGAGAGAGAGAGAGAGAGAGAGAGAGAGAGAGAGAGAGAGAGAGAGAGAGAGAGAGAGAGAGAGAGAGATCAAATATGAATAAAAGGAACAAAATATAAAATATAATGTTAGGTAGTACAACAGTTAGAGTGACAGACTGATAGACATATTAGATACAGATAGATGATAGAGAGATTAGACTTTTATCTCATATTTTTTTGTCACAGGCACTAATGTCTTCACAGTCATATAGGAGGTATCCAAATTCAAAATGATTTCAGTGTCTAGAATTGCTACAAAGCTAAAACATTTAAAACTAGTCATCTAACACTTCCTCCAGGTGTACCAAACTTAACTCATATATATATATACCTGTGTGTATATATATGTATATATTTATTTGTACATATATATTTCTGTAGAGATAAATTATATAAATTTTAAATGATAAAATTGAATACAATAGTCAATAAAATATCTAAGTTAAATCACAGTATAACATGGTACATTCTCAAAAACATAGTATATATTAATATATTCTTTTTTTTTTTCAGCAAAAAATGTAGCTACAGGGTTTTAAAAGTCACTTCTGTTCATGCAGTCACAGACTTAAGTATTAGCGCCTTGATACAACTCAATGATGCTCGATGACACACCAGGGTTCAGCACTCCTGATTGGTTTAAATGACCTCATTCCAAACAGTAGAACTGTTTCCACGGTTTCCACTGTTGGGGCGCTGGGTCGAGCGAGCTACCTCAAGGAAAGATGGCCGCCCTGGGTCCTAAGCTTTAGATAGAATACAACTACACAAACCCCTCCACTGCAAGCCTCTGGGATTTCAATCTTCTAAACATGCAATGATTTCTGGGCTTTTCAAAGGGGTAGGGGGGCGGAGGGATCATGGGGACGACAAAAGCATCTCTCTATAACTATGATAAATTGTTTCCAAAATATGGCCTCTTGACAAAGCAGTATGTGCAGAAGAGAAAAGTAAAATGACAGCCTGCACTTGTTGAGAAGCGGAAGGTGTAAAATGACAGCCTGCACTTGTTGAGAAGCGGAAGGTGTAAAATGACAGCCTACACTTGTTGAGAAGCGGAAGGTGTAAATGACAGCCTGCACTTGTTGAGAAGCAAAAGGTGTAAAATGACAGCCTGCACTTGTTGAGAAGCGGAAGGTGTAAAATGACAGCCTACACTTGTTGAGAAGCGGAAGGTGTAAATGACAGCCTGCACTTGTTGAGAAGCAAAAGGTGTAAAATGACAGCCTGCACTTGTTGAGAAGCAAAAGGTGTAAAATGACAGCCTGCACTTGTTGAGAAGCGGAAGGTGTAAATGACAGCCTGCACTTGTTGAGAAGCAAAAGGTGTAAAATGACAGCCTGCACTTGTTGAAAAGCGGAAGGTGTAAAATGACAGCCTGCACTTGTTGAGAAGTGGAAGGTGTAAAATGACAGCCTGCCCTTGTTGAGAAGCGGAAGGTGTAAAATGACAGCCTGCCCTTGTTGAGAAGCGGAAGTTGTTTTGGGGGGGGGTGAGGGCCTGGACTCAAAAGACCGTCCAACCTTCTGATCTGTGACGACATGCACAAACCCAACGCGACAACATAATCCCTCACATAGCAGGATCAAGCCCCATCAAGCCTTCCATTCCAGCCAGGATCAACAGCATCCAAAAACAAGGTTACAAAGTCTAAAAGTGGGTCTACTTTTGCTACATCATGTCAAAGCTACATTCAACTAGGAGAAGCTGGGGGTTCGGCTGTGGGCTGGTCTCAGAGTGGAGTAGAGAGCTGAGGTGAATACACCATACCCATGGACAGCATCGCGCTGCATGACATAGCTCTTTTAGATGACCCACACACGGAACCCCAAAGCATGGTACTGACTATAGGTTTTGGTTTAACAATGTATTTTGGCACTGAGTCTTTATGGCAATGTCTGCTTACTCTCTGTTTGACACCTGTTGGGTTGTTCATAAGGGTTAGCCTGAGCATGGTACTGTTCAGTTGACCTGATCCGTAAATCACCTGCACTTACACACTACTGGTTCTTCACAGATCCTTATTGTGTATAGATGAGTGGATCTGAGCAGTGCCTGGCCTAGGCCCGTCCCGGTGAACAAGCCAAAAGGCCTACAGGTTGTCACATCACTTGGCACTCCAAGTAGTATCAGTCTGCTATTGTATTATCATCATACTAAAGAGGGCAATATTGCTAAATCTCTGTCCCACACAGTAGACTCTACTCCCACATAGTAGACTCTACTCCCACATAGTATTTACTTCATAGTGGTATTACTACATCCGTCTTGCTGTGAAACTATGTTTCTAATAATGACAGTAGTCAGATATTGGCACAGTATTGTTCGTCACCATGGTATAATAGCTATTGTGTGGTGTAATGACGGCACGTGGATGGCTTATGCGATGACCAATTGTGCTTCATAAGATGCATTTCCTTCACACTGGTGAGTGTGTCTTCCAAGCAGGAGGCAATGAAAGGCCATAAGAACCATTTAAAAATACACTGCTCAGGGTTTCAATGACCCATTACTCCTAATGACTAAAGCTAAGCTGTCCTGATTCCTCCACGTAATGTCAAATCGACTCAGCTCAGAGATTTTCTCACTCAGACCTCTCAAGCTTATTTAAATATTATGCAGCCATCTAGTGCCAATTATAGATATTGCAACCAATCATTTCCTCCGTCCTCTCTCCTAATAGAGAATGTTGTATTGCTCACGTGTGAAATAATATAGCGATATACTCATGAAAACAGATGACCGGAAACCAATTTGGCTTAAAAGCTGTGGAGTAGAAATTTGGCACTGCTTTTTAAACGCTTCTCACGTCCAAGTTCAGCCCCAGCCGACCTCCCCTGCTGCTTAAAACACTGCCACTGAGAGAACAACACATAGATTGATAGAATATAAAAGAAGGTATTAGGAGAAAAGTCGGAGTAAGAAAGAAAATAAAAGACAGACGGGAAAGAAAGATCTGGCTACATGTCTTTTTTTCTTCCGATTTTTCTTCAGAATGTTCAGTTTGTGTCTGGAACACAGTGATGTCATCGTGCTCGTCAGTGGAATGACACGAGTCTGTGTTCTGAGTTCTGATCCGACCAGAGGAGAAATCACAGGCTCCAATGAGGTGGCGGAGAAAGTCTCCTGTTAAATCTGATTGGGCAAAAGGGTTTGTAGTAAACATGACATCACGGGGGTTGGTAACCTTCCCTTCCGGGGGGCATGGGTCGCGCTAGATGGCCCTGAAGATGTCATGAGGTCAAAGGGCAAGTGATGTTACTGTCCTCACTGGCCTATGAGAGATGGGAAGCAAGACAGAGAGTGTGTAAGAGAGAGGCGACTGCATTGCTTTTATATCAACCAACTTACAAAAGGGGAGAGAGATGAGCAGGGGTCTCTCCAACGTGAGGATGCAGTCTACCAATCCAATTCAAAAGGGGAGGATGCGACATGTCCCTCAGCCAATGGGGACAGGAGAGATAGAGTCTGTGGGAGTGTTAACCAGTCGTTGGATCCTTACAGGAGCAGGCCGGTCTCTCCGCTACCAACAAGGTGTGTTCAGTCAGAGCCAGAGGGAGGGAGACGAGCGCGTGTGTGTGTGTGTGTAAACATGACATCATTACTCACAGGTTGGAGACTTGTCTTATCCATTGTTTTGACTGGGGGAAGAGAGGAGGACCGACGATGACATCACAAAGCTCAGTTCTGACCGGAGGAAGAGTTCTGGAGCTGCCATCGCCGCGGACGACGTGGCCTCGCCCTCACTCTCGGTGTCATGGGACCCCTCCAGTCGGATGTAGGTGACCCTGGTGTGGCGCCTCACCGTGGCCCTCACCAGAACACGCACCAGGGACCGGGTTACTGTGGTTCTGCTTTCACCCACAGCGGAGACAGCCATGGTACAATTATCCCTAGTAGTTCCCGTAGCGATGGTCGCTAGCTGATGGTCATTTGTGGTCGCCATAACAGCAGCCTCAGTTGCTGTGGCATCCCCCGTTGCCAAGGCACCGCCATTGGTAACAGTTGCCATGGTGTCAGTGGTTTCAGCGGCAGCGGTGACGGCTCGCGTGTCTCCCTCTCTCGTCTCCCCCTGTCATACCTCGCTCTCCAGGCTGGAGAAATGGGCGGAGCCTCGTCGGGAGCACAGGCTCTTGGCCTTGAGTGGCAGGTGGGGGGAGTAGAAGCGTCCGGGCTGGGGCACTGACCGTAGTCTCTGGTACAGGAGCTTAGCACTGGCTGAGGCCTGGGCCTGTCCCGAACCCCCTGGGGGGGAGACAGAGGACGAGGAGGGAGGAGGAGGGATGGGCACCGGCAGGGAGGAGGATGAGGAAGGGGCACTGGGTAGGGGTTGAGGGGGTGAGAGGGAGGGCTGAGGGGGGTGGTCTACTAACCCTCCTGGCTGCTGTGTGCTGAGGCTGAGGCTGGCCTGGCTGCCTGACTTGGCCTGGCCCTGGTCTGGTTTGGGATGGGGTTTGGGCCGTGAGCCCCCGCTGAAGCTGTGGCAGTGGGGGAGCAGCTCCTCCTGGCTGTGCGACAGGGCCGTGCTTCCTCTCTTCCCGTGGCCGTGTGAACGCCCGTGGGGGTGCGGGTGCACATGGGGGTGGGGGTACTGGCTACAGGAACATGACACCCCAGAACCCTGGTCTCTGTCTCGTGCGCGCCCCTTGCCCTTCCCCCCGCCTCCCCTTTTCCACTTCTTCTCTCCCTTCACGGGGAGTTTGTCCACAGACCAGTACCGTCGGGGGGGCGGGAGGTTTACCGGAGGAGGGGGCCACTGGGACCCCAGACCTCCACTCCCTCCCCCTGACCCCCACCCTACTCCTGGCCCTGAACCCCAAGAATCTCCCCCCGCCCCACCCCACCCCTCCACTCGCCCTAGTATAGAGTCGTCTCTGCTGTTGATGCTGCCCCCTTTCTCTCTGGAGGGGTATGTGCCGAAAAACCAGCTCCCTCCCCCTATCCCCCCTATCCCACTACTCCCTGGTCCTCCAGCCCCCCCACTCCCCTCCCTCCCCTCCCAGTACCTTTCGAAACGCCCAAACTCCCCTGACGAGCCCTCATCAGAGTAACTCTCCTCTGCTCTCGCCCTGTCTCTTTCTGACTCTGACACAGCACCTCTCCCACCCGTCCTCCTCACCCTCTCCTCCACCCGTTCCCTTGCTCTGTCTCTTTGCCTCTCCTCCTCCTCATCTTCCTCATCATCATCCTCAGAGTCCCACTCATGGAAGGAGAGCCCCTCCTGGGTGTTAGCCCTGCCTTTCTCATAGTGCATCAACAGAGGCCTCTTCTCTCCTCCTCTCCCTCCCTCCCCTCTCTCCACCCCTCCACTCCTCCGCCTCTTGGAGGATGGGATGAGCGGAGGGAGGGAGGAGGGGGGTGTTCCAGAGTTGGGGTCCCCCCCTCCCCCGTTTCCTCCGCTCACCCAGAACTTGACCGAGGCGGGGAGTTTGGGGTAGCGCTTACTGGGGGGTGGATGTCTGGAGTGGGAGCGGGATGATCTGGGCCTCCTGCTCCTGCTGCTATCCTCCTCTCTATTATCTGCCTCTTCCTCTTCTCCCTCCCTCCTCCCTCGCTCCCTCTCTCCTGCCCATGCTGAATCTCTCCCTTTCTCCCCAAATGTACTACGATACTGGGTTGGAAAGGAAGAGTAGTTTGGCATCCCTCCTTCTCTCCCTCCATCCCCCTCTCCCTCCCTATCTGCCTCCACATCCCCCTCTTCTGGCTCGGAACGCCCAGTCGATTTCTTCCTCTTCTTCGTCTTAAGCGCCTTCTTCTTTCGCTTCTTTTTCACCTTCCGTCTCTTCCTCTCTTTGTCTTTCTCTCGTTCCCTCTCCTCCCTCTTTTTCCTCTTCTTCTTCTTTTTCTTCTTCTCCTTATCTTTCCTCCTCTTCTTCTCTCGTTTCCTCTCGTCGTCTCCTCCTCCTCCACTGCGATCCCTCTCTCTCTCACCCCAACCCGCCCACCACTCCTGTAACTGGGCCAACTGGCTACCTCCTCTCTCCCTCTCTCTCTCCATGTCTCTCTCCCCTCGGGGAGGGCGTGGTTTTCGGGGTGGTATGGGTGGTGGCTGGCGCCCGTGACTGAGGGAGCGAGAGGAGATAATGGAACGCTGTCTGTCCCTCCCCCTCCCCAGGAGAAGACTGGACTCCTCTGTCAGCTCCTCATCCTCATCATCCTCCTCTGCGTCCAAACCTTCCCGCGTGCTCTGAGAGGTCAATGAGGAGGAGGAGGAAGGAGAGGAGGAGCGAGAGGAGGAGGTAGAGGAGGAGGTGGATGATGTGTTAGAGGAAGAGGAAGACGTTGAGGTGGTGTAGGGGAGTGAGGCGGAGGGAGAGGGGGGAGTGTAGGTGGGGGACAAGGGCACGGGTACGGGGAGCGGGAGAGGAGGAGAGACGGGGCGTCCCCTCCTCCCTCCACCATCCCTCGCTCCATCCCTTCCTCCTCCCCTCCGCCCCAGGGGTAGGATGTTCTCGTACAGAGGCCCGCCTGGCTCTTTGGGCTTCTTGGGCCGGCGCTTCCTCCAAAAGGATGAGGGGAGAGGGGGGGAGGGGGCAGGGGGGTTAGGGGGCAGAGGGACTGGGGTCACGCCCACGGCTTGGCTTTTAGGAGGCAGCCGAGGCGTCCCCAAAGGTTTGACCCCTCCCTTTCCCTGAACCCCAGCGCCACCACCTCCCACCACCCTCTTCCCCACCCCATGGTCAGGGCCCTTCTCCGAGTAGAAGGCCACAGTGGCGGGAGGGGGCTGGGGGTGGCCCCTGGGGGCTGTTTTGGGGGTCTGGGACCCTGCCGGCTGGTCCATACAGGGCCCCAGACCCTCAGGGTCGATGGGTCCATAGTAGCGTTTATATCCATCCAGTCCCCCACCACCACCACCACCACCACCAATCCCCACTCCTCCAGCTGTCGTTCCCCAGGTAGGAGCCATTTTCTGGGGGAAGGGCCCCATGTCTGCGACGGCCCCGCGGACCGCCATGGGGTTGGTGGCGGTCCCGGTCTTGGGCAGCCTCCAGCGGTCCACCACGGCCAGTCTGCGGTCGGGCCGGGGGAGGAATGTGGAGCAGGGCAGGGGCGCCCCCAGCATGGGTGTGTTGGAGGGCCCCAGCGCCGTCCCAGAATGAACTACGGTGGGAGGGGAGCCAGGGAGTTGTGTTTTGTAGACAGGCTGTGGCTGTTGCTGCTGTTGCTGCTGCGCCATGGTCAGGGCCGGGTTGGTTGACGACCCACTGACCAAGTGTGGCTGGGGCGGGACTGTTACCATGGCGCCATGATGATGGGGGAGCATAGCCATGGAGGATTTGGCCCCGCCCGGCATGGTTTCATCCTCAAAGCTGCAGCAACTGTACATGCCCTGGTAGAGAGGGAGAGATAGAGAACAAGTGGGGAATGGTAATGAACATTCAATAAATTATTAATAGAATCAAATCAAACATGCCCTATGTGACTGAGGGACGAGCGGTTATCAGTCAAGCTCTGTATGCATAATATATATTAGTATGTGCTGTTTCTATCAAGGTCATTGTCAAGGTTACCATACTTCCTGAGTGTGAGAGGAATTGAATTCCAATTAATCCTGTGAATTGACTGAGTGGAAATGGAATTGACCTCAACATACTCATCACAAACACACACACATCACACACGCACGGACACACACACACGCAGGCAAACACACACAAACACACCTACACACAAACATAAGATACCTCTTGACCCCCCCCCCACACACACACCATTTCCCACCACACAAACTCACCCTACTGATGGCCAGTAGGAAGTCCAGCCTGCCGGAGCTGGTAGCCATGCAGTGTCTGAGCCTCCAGTAGACCAGGTGCTCCCAGGCAAACACTAGCAGACTGAGCCCCATGGCCACCAGCAGCATGTAGAAGACACCCGCCATGTTGTCTATGTCCAGCTTACTGCTCATCACCTCGATCTTGTCATTGTGACAGATACCTGACAGCCACAGACGCTCCAGCATCTCAATCTCATCTGGGGAGGGGGAGAGGGGAGTGAAACAGGGAGAAGGGGAACAGGGGTAGATGGGGAGAGATATGGGGGATAGGGAGAGGGCAAGAGAGTGGTGAAGAGAGGGTGCAAAAGGAGGTGAAGGGGGAGGCAGGTAGAAAGGGGTCCGTGCAAAGAGGAGAATTGGGGAGGAAAAGGGGAAAGGAAGGCGAAGGAGGAGGAGTTAGGGTTAGGGAGTAGGGAGAGATTGGAGGAGGAGGAGTAGAGAGGAGGACAGGAGTGGAGGGTTAGGGTTAGCTGTGTGTGTGTGTGTGTGTGTGTGTGTGTGTGTGTGTGTGTGTGTGTGTGTGTGTGTGTGTTCATTAGCACTAAAGGGAGGTCCTCAGGCCCTCTGTTCGCTCATCGTTCAAGGTGACTCCTCAAGGTCAAAGGTCAACAATTGTAAAGGCCTGTATTTGTCAAGCTTCAACAGTACGGCAAAATGAGAGGAGGAGAAGGAGGAGGAGAGAGAGTTAAAGAAAGAGAGAGAAAGAAAAAGTAGAGAGATGGGGGTAGAAGAGGAGGGGCTGAACAATGAAAAAGAAAATAGATGTATAAAAGAAAAAAGCCTCAACAACCCTAATCTAGACATTATAACCCTAATCTAGACATTATAACCCTAATCTAGACATTATAACCCTAATCTAGACATTATAACCCTGGAACAGAGAGAAAATAAAGAGGAGAGAGAAAGATAAAGGGAAAGAGGAGAGGTAGAGTTATATATAGTGGGAGAGAGGGAAAGAGAATGAGAGAGGAGAGGAATTCTTTCTCAGTCAACGACCAGTGTGCCAGGGGATATGAGAGGAGCGAGGGAACGAGGGAGGCAGAGACGGAGGACGAGAGGCAGAGATTGTGTCATTATGACAAACAGCAGGAACACTCTTCAGTTTGAAGAGGATGAGAGGAGAGAAAAAGGGTTAATGTGACACATTAGAGAGAAGCGAAAGAGAAGAATAACAGATAGGGAGAAGGAGAGACAGAAAAAGAGAGAGGGGAGAGCTTGGAGATTACAATCATTTAATTGTGCTGGAAGGATGGTCAGAATCTCTATCATGGTGGTAGGCTCAGGTGGGTTAGGGGATTCTCATCTACTAACCTCAAGGGAGCCAACATGTCCCTCTTTCTCATTTATGAAAACTAGCCTACCCACAAGCACAGGGGGCCCTACGCCCACTCTGATTGGCTGTTAGGGAGTTTGCTTGTGTAACCATAGTGATGGACAGACAGATAGCAGATGTATAATTAATTGAGAGACTAAAAAAGCATTTAGCAGAGAGGAACGCAATGAGACAACTATCATAACAACCACCACTACTACTGCTCTACTATCATAACAACCACTACTACTACAGCTCTACTATCATAACAACCACTACTACTACTGCTCTACTATCATAACAACCACTACTACTAATGGTCTACTATCACAACAACCACTACTACTGCTCTACTATCATAACAACCACTACTACTACTGTTCTACTATCATAACAACCACTACTACTACTGCTATACTATAATAACAACCACCACTACTACTGCTCTACTATCATAACAACCACTACTACTACTGATCTATCATAACAACCACGACTACTACTGCTCTACTATCATAACAACCACTACTACTACTGATCTACTATCATAACAACCACTACTACTACTGCTCTACTATCATAACAACCACCACTACTACTGCTCTACTATCATAACAACCACCACTACTACTGTTCTACTATCATAACAACCACTACTACTACTGTTCTACTATCATAACAACCACTACTACTACTGCTCTACTATCATAACAACCACCACTACTACTGCTCTACTATCATAACAACCACCACTACTACTGTTCTACTATCATAACAACCACTACTACTACTGTTCTACTATCATAACAACCACTACTACTACTGCTCTACTATCATAACAACCACCACTACTACTGCTATACTATAATAACAACCAGCACTACTACTGCTCTACTATCATAACAACCACCACTACTACTGCTCTACTATCATAACAACCACCACTACTACTGCTCTACTATCATAACAACCACTACTACTACTGATCTACTATCATAACAACCACTACTACTACTGCTCTACTATCATAACAACCACTACTACTACTGTTCTACTATCATAACAACCACTACTACTGCTTTACTATCATAACAACCACCACTACTACTGCTCTACTATCATAACAACCACTACTACTACTGCTCTACTATCATAACAACCACTACTACTACTGCTCTACTATCATAACAACCACTACTACTACTGTTCTACTATCATAACAACCACTACTACTACTGCTCTACTATCATAACAACCACTACTACTACTGATCTACTATCATAACAACCACTACTACTACTGTTCTACTATCATAACAACCACCACTACTACTGATCTACTATCATAACAACCACTACTACTACTGTTCTACTATCATAACAACCACTACTACTACTGTTCTACTATCATAACAACCACTACTACTACTACTGTTCTACTATCATAACAACCACCACTACTACTGCTCTACTATCATAACAACCACCACTACTACTGTTCTACTATCATAACAACCACCACTACTACTGTTCTACTATCATAACAACCACTACTACTGCTCTACTATCATAACAACCACTACTACTACTGTTCTACTATCATAACAACCACTACTACTACTGTTCTACTATCATAACAACCACCACTACTACTGCTCTACTATCATAACAACCACTACTACTGCTCTACTATCATAACAACCACTACTACTGCTCTACTATCATAACAACCACTACTACTGCTCTACTATCATAACAACCACTACTACTGCTCTACTATCATAACAACCACTACTACTACTGCTATACTATAATAACAACCACCACTACTACTGCTCTACTATCATAACAACCACCACTACTACTGCTCTACTATCATAACAACCACTACTACTAGTGTTCTACTATCATAACAACCACCACTACTACTGCTCTACTATCATAACAACCACTACTACTACTGGTCTACTATCATAACAACCACTACTACTACTGTTATACTATCATAACAACCACCACTACTACTGCTCTACTATCATAACAACCACTACTACTACTGGTCTACTATCATAACAACCACTACTACTACTGTTCTACCATCACAACAACCACCACTACTACTGCTCTACTATCATAACAACCACTACTACTGCTCTACTATCATAACAACCAGTACTACTACTGATCTACTATCATAACAACCACTACTACTAGTGTTCTACTATCATAACAACCACCACTACTACTGCTCTACTATCATAACAACCACTACTACTAATGGTCTACTATCATAACAACCACTACTACTACTGTTCTACTATCATAACAACCACTACTACTACTGCTCTACTATCATAACAACCACTACTACTACTGCTCTACTATCATAACAACCACTACTACTACTGCTCTACTATCATAACAACCACTACTACTACTGTTCTACTATCATAACAACCACTACTACTACTGTTCTACTATCATAACAACCACTACTACTACTGCTCTACTATCATAACAACCACTACTACTACTGTTCTACTATCATAACAACCACTACTACTACTACTGTTCTACTATCATAACAACCACCACTACTACTGCTCTACTATCATAACAACCACCACTACTACTGTTCTACTATCATAACAACCACCACTACTACTGTTCTACTATCATAACAACCACTACTACTGCTCTACTATCATAACAACCACTACTACTACTGTTCTACTATCATAACAACCACTACTACTACTGTTCTACTATCATAACAACCACCACTACTACTGCTCTACTATCATAACAACCACTACTACTGCTCTACTATCATAACAACCACTACTACTGCTCTACTATCATAACAACCACTACTACTGCTCTACTATCATAACAACCACTACTACTGCTTTACTATCATAACAACCACCACTACTACTGCTCTACTATCATAACAACCACTACTACTAATGGTCTACTATCATAACAACCACTACTACTACTGTTCTACTATCATAACAACCACTACTACTACTGCTCTACTATCATAACAACCACTACTACTACTGCTCTACTATCATAACAACCACTACTACTACTGCTCTACTATCATAACAACCACTACTACTACTGTTCTACTATCATAACAACCACTACTACTACTGTTCTACTATCATAACAACCACTACTACTACTGCTCTACTATCATAACAACCACTACTACTACTGTTCTACTATCATAACAACCACTACTACTACTACTGTTCTACTATCATAACAACCACCACTACTACTGCTCTACTATCATAACAACCACCACTACTACTGTTCTACTATCATAACAACCACCACTACTACTGTTCTACTATCATAACAACCACTACTACTGCTCTACTATCATAACAACCACTACTACTACTGTTCTACTATCATAACAACCACTACTACTACTGTTCTACTATCATAACAACCACCACTACTACTGCTCTACTATCATAACAACCACTACTACTGCTCTACTATCATAACAACCACTACTACTGCTCTACTATCATAACAACCACTACTACTGCTCTACTATCATAACAACCACTACTACTGCTTTACTATCATAACAACCACCACTACTACTGCTCTACTATCATAACAACCACTACTACTACTGCTCTACTATCATAACAACCACTACTACTACTGCTCTACTATCATAACAACCACTACTACTACTGTTCTACTATCATAACAACCACTACTACTACTGCTCTACTATCATAACAACCACTACTACTACTGATCTACTATCATAACAACCACTACTACTACTGTTCTACTATCATAACAACCACCACTACTACTGATCTACTATCATAACAACCACTACTACTACTGCTCTACTATCATAACAACCACTACTACTACTGTTCTCCTATCATAACAACCACTACTACTGCTTTACTATCATAACAACCACCACTACTACTGCTCTACTATGATAACAACCACTACTACTACTGCTCTACTATCATAACAACCACTACTACTACTGCTCTACTATCATAACAACCACTACTACTACTGCTCTACTATCATAACAACCACTACTACTACTGTTCTACTATCATAACAACCACTACTACTACTGTTCTACTATCATAACAACCACTACTACTACTGCTCTACTATCATAACAACCACTACTACTACTGTTCTACTATCATAACAACCACTACTACTACTACTGTTCTACTATCATAACAACCACCACTACTACTGCTCTACTATCATAACAACCACCACTACTACTGTTCTACTATCATAACAACCACCACTACTACTGTTCTACTATCATAACAACCACTACTACTGCTCTACTATCATAACAACCACTACTACTACTGTTCTACTATCATAACAACCACTACTACTACTGTTCTACTATCATAACAACCACCACTACTACTGCTCTACTATCATAACAACCACTACTACTGCTCTACTATCATAACAACCACTACTACTGCTCTACTATCATAACAACCACTACTACTGCTCTACTATCATAACAACCACTACTACTGCTCTACTATCATAACAACCACTACTACTACTGCTATACTATAATAACAACCACCACTACTACTGCTCTACTATCATAACAACCACCACTACTACTGCTCTACTATCATAACAACCACTACTACTAGTGTTCTACTATCATAACAACCACCACTACTACTGCTCTACTATCATAACAACCACTACTACTACTGGTCTACTATCATAACAACCACTACTACTACTGTTATACTATCATAACAACCACCACTACTACTGCTCTACTATCATAACAACCACTACTACTACTGGTCTACTATCATAACAACCACTACTACTACTGTTCTACCATCACAACAACCACCACTACTACTGCTCTACTATCATAACAACCACTACTACTGCTCTACTATCATAACAACCAGTACTACTACTGATCTACTATCATAACAACCACTACTACTAGTGTTCTACTATCATAACAACCACCACTACTACTGCTCTACTATCATAACAACCACTACTACTAATGGTCTACTATCATAACAACCACTACTACTACTGTTCTACTATCATAACAACCACTACTACTACTGCTCTACTATCATAACAACCACTACTACTACTGCTCTACTATCATAACAACCACTACTACTACTGCTCTACTATCATAACAACCACTACTACTACTGTTCTACTATCATAACAACCACTACTACTACTGTTCTACTATCATAACAACCACTACTACTACTGCTCTACTATCATAACAACCACTACTACTACTGTTCTACTATCATAACAACCACTACTACTACTACTGTTCTACTATCATAACAACCACCACTACTACTGCTCTACTATCATAACAACCACCACTACTACTGTTCTACTATCATAACAACCACCACTACTACTGTTCTACTATCATAACAACCACTACTACTGCTCTACTATCATAACAACCACTACTACTACTGTTCTACTATCATAACAACCACTACTACTACTGTTCTACTATCATAACAACCACCACTACTACTGCTCTACTATCATAACAACCACTACTACTGCTCTACTATCATAACAACCACTACTACTGCTCTACTATCATAACAACCACTACTACTGCTCTACTATCATAACAACCACTACTACTGCTCTACTATCATAACAACCACTACTACTACTGCTATACTATAATAACAACCACCACTACTACTGCTCTACTATCATAACAACCACCACTACTACTGCTCTACTATAATAACAACCACCACTACTACTGTTCTACTATCATAACAACCACCACTACTACTGCTCTACTATCATAACAACCACTACTACTACTGCTATACTATCATAACAACCACTACTACTACTGATCTACTATCATAACAACCACTACTACTACTGCTCTACTATCACAACAACCACTACTACTACTGTTCTACTATCATAACAACCACTACTACTACTGCTCTACTATCATAACAACCACCACTACTACTGCTCTACTATCATAACAACCACTACTACTACTGCTATACTATAATAACAACCACCACTACTACTGCTCTACTATCATAACAACCACTACTACTACTGCTATACTATAATAACAACCACCACTACTACTGTTCTACTATCATAACAACCACCACTACTACTGCTCTACTATCATAACAACCACTACTACTACTGCTCTACTATCATAACAACCACTACTACTACTGATCTACTATCATAACAACCACTACTACTACTGTTCTACTATCATAACAACCACTACTACTACTGTTCTACTATCATAACAACCACCACTACTACTGCTCTACTATCATAACAACCACTACTACTACTGATCTACTATCATAACAACCACCACTACTACTGCTCTATTATCATAACAACCACTACTACTACTGCTCTACTATCATAACAACCATCACTACTACTGCTCTACTATCATAACAACCACTACTACTACTGCTATACTATCATAACAACCACCACTACTACTGCTCTACTATCATAACAACCACTACTACTGCTCTACTATCATAACAACCACTACTACTGCTCTACAATCATAACAACCACCACTACTACTGATCTACTATCATAACAACCACTACTACTACTGCTCTACTATCATAACAATGACTACTACTGCTCTACTATCATAACAACCACTACTACTACTATACTATAATAACAACCACCACTACTACTGATCTACTATCATAACAACCACCACTACTACTGCTCTACTATCATAACAACCACCACTACTACTGCTCTACTATCATAACAACCACTACTACTACTGCTCTACTATCATAACAACCACCACTACTACTGTTCTACTATCATAACAACCACCACTACTACTGCTCTACTATCATAACAACCACTACTACTACTGCTATACTATAATAACAACCACCACTACTACTGCTCTACTATCATAACAACCACTACTACTACTGCTATACTATAATAACAACCACCTCTACTACTGTTCTACTATCATAACAACCACCACTACTACTGCTCTACTATCATAACAACCACTACTACTACTGCTATACTATCATAACAACCACTACTACTACTGATCTACTATCATAACAACCACTACTACTACTGCTCTACTATCACAACAACCACTACTACTACTGTTCTACTATCATAACAACCACTACTACTACTGCTCTACTATCATAACAACCACCACTACTACTGCTCTACTATCATAACAACCACTACTACTACTGCTATACTATAATAACAACCACCACTACTACTGCTCTACTATCATAACAACCACTACTACTACTGCTATACTATAATAACAACCACCACTACTACTGTTCTACTATCATAACAACCACCACTACTACTGCTCTACTATCATAACAACCACTACTACTACTGCTCTACTATCATAACAACCACTACTACTACTGATCTACTATCATAACAACCACTACTACTACTGCTCTACTATCATAACAACCACTACTACTACTGTTCTACTATCATAACAACCACCACTACTACTGCTCTACTATCATAACAACCACTACTACTACTGATCTACTATCATAACAACCACCACTACTACTGCTCTATTATCATAACAACCACTACTACTACTGCTCTACTATCATAACAACCATCACTACTACTGCTCTACTATCATAACAACCACTACTACTACTGCTATACTATCATAACAACCACCACTACTACTGCTCTACTATCATAACAACCACTACTACTGCTCTACTATCATAACAACCACTACTACTGCTCTACAATCATAACAACCACCACTACTACTGATCTACTATCATAACAACCACTACTACTACTGCTCTACTATCATAACAATGACTACTACTGCTCTACTATCATAACAACCACTACTACTACTATACTATAATAACAACCACCACTACTACTGCTCTACTATCATAACAACCACTACTACTACTGTTCTACTATCATAACAACCACCACTACTACTGCTCTACTATCATAACAACCACTACTACTACTGATCTACTATCATAACAACCACCACTACTACTGCTCTACTATCATAACAACCACCACTACTACTGCTCTACTATCATAACAACCACTACTACTACTGATCTACTATCATAACAACCACCACTACTACTGCTCTACTATCATAACAACCACCACTACTACTGCTCTACTATCATAACAACCACTACTACTACTGCTCTACTATCATAACAACCACCACTACTACTGCTCTACTATCATAACAACCACTACTACTACTGTTCTACTATCATAACAACCACTACTACTACTGCTCTACTATCATAACAACCACTACTACTACTGATCAACTATCATAACAACCACTACTACTACTATACTATAATAACAACCACCACTACTACTGCTCTACTATCATAACAACCACCACTACTACTGATCTACTATCATAACAACCACCACTACTACTGCTCTACTATCATAACAACCACTACTACTACTGCTCTACTATCATAACAACCACTACTACTACTGTTCTACTATCATAACAACCACTACTACTACTGCTCTACTATCATAACAACCACTACTACTACTGATCAACTATCATAACAACCACTACTACTACTATACTATAATAACAACCACCACTACTACTGCTCTACTATCATAACAACCACCACTACTACTGATCTACTATCATAACAACCACCACTACTACTGCTCTACTATCATAACAACCACCACTACTACTGCTATACTATAATAATAACCACTACTACTACTGCTCTACTATCATAACAGCCACTACTACTACTGCTCTACTATCATAACAACCACCACTACTAGTGTTCTACTATCATAACAACCACTACAGTACTACTACTGTTCTACTATCATAACAACCACCAGTGTTGCTACAGCAGTTACTACTACTACTACTGTCCAGGGTTATAGTGCCAAGTCTTTTTTAATTGCATCACTTCGGGATATGAATTGAAATTCAAGCCATGGAGTTGAAAAGTCCTCATAGCATTGTCTGACTGAATTGAAATGGAACTGACCCTGCTATTCTAATGACCTCTCTACTACCTCCTATGTTGTCGTTGCTTAAATCATGCCGGCCCAGTCAGCCGTGTGATTTGACTAATGGGACTTCTGTTGAACATCATTAGCCATTTAGCCAGAGCCCACAGCTACAGCAACAGATGGACCAGGGCATATTGGAACGCAACAACAGACTCAGGTACCTGTTTAAAGCTGCCTTCTCAAAGAGAAGACGAGAATCTTTAGAAAAATCACCGCTCCAATGCGCTTTCTGTGCCTTTTTTCCACTTGACTTTGAGTGTATCTGTTCAGTCTTGACCTTCACCAATGACAAATTGATATGGATAACTGCCATATTGAAACACAATGACATAGAATAGGAAAAGCTTTTCCCCCTTCCACAGGTAGACAGCAGACATAGTGGTACACACACGCACACGTCCCTCCAAACAAAACCCTTTTTCTAAGCTCTGTCTCATCCCTGGGGCTTTCTCTCCACTTGACTCAGAGTGACTCTGCTTTCTATTCTCTCTCTCTCTCTCTCTCTCTCTCTCTCTCTCTCTCTCTCTCTCTCTCTCCCCCTCCCTCCCTCTCTCCTTTTTCTCCCTCCTTCACACCATAGCTGTAGACTGTTTATGTTTAGATGGCAGCCTTCTCTCCCCGCGCCTCCAGCCAGCTCCAACCAGCTCCAGCCTGCCAAATCTGGCAGGTGTGTCAAATCCACACAACACCTCTGACCTACTTGGCAGGTGAGGTCAGGTAGAGCTCGCGCTGTCACCACACAGATGGCATGTTCCAACGAGGCGGTTTTAGGGAAAACATGGGTAGTAGGGGCTAGGGGCAATTCTGTCAAACTGCCACCCGTGACATCATGCCAGACATGTCCACAGACGTGTGGGTACATGGTAGCTGCCTGGGCAGCAAAGTATATATAATCCCCTGTTTCTATCAAACCCTAGACAAAACAACCAACTGCTTCTCAAATCATATACAAATTACAGCTTATATCAAACTTTTCACAAATACTGCTTGTATCAAATCCTATTCAAACTACTGCTTATACCAAACCTTATACAAACTCATACTGCTTGTATCAAACCCTATGCAAACTACTGCTTATATCAAACCTTTTACAAATATTGCTTGTATCAAACCCTATGCAAACTACTGCTTATACCAAACCTTATACAAACTACTACTGCTTGCAGGCAACACTCAAAAGGAGAAAGGAAACCTTTGTGCACTGCAGAGGTGCTGGTTGTGGAGAGATCAATAAGATCTCAAAGAGTCACACATTGTGCAATCATTATCCAGAAAAAATGGAGATAGATGCTATAGATCTCACATGAGGCCGTGTGTAACGATGGAAGTTATGACATGACATAACATAAACTGACATAAGAAGAATAATGGTATAGAACAGAGCGTCAGAATGGATGTTGAGAAGCGGCCCTTAAGGAAACGTGAATGTGAGAAACATCTCCTATCCTCTAGGAATTAATCCTCTTCTTTAGTAATCCCCACATACAGTATAATACCTTACGATTAGCAGATCCATCCTCACTTAACACCTCCTGTTCCTAGAGCCCTCCACCATACAGCACCATTGTTCAGCCTGAGGTACACAGAGGTAAGAGCAAGGGCATGCTCCACCAACAAATCAAATAAATAAAAGCAACAACAAATAAAACCTGTCAATGCAGGTGTGAACGCTCCGTTTCCCATGCATAGACTGTTTCCCACGTGGTCTCAGGATGTTATTTAATAGATCTTGGCACCAAATTGGCATTATCAGTGTGTAAGCAGCTAAAGCGCAGTGTGCCAGAGGCAGCTAAAGGGCTTTGTCCGCCACGCCACGAGCAAAGCCGATTTAAAAAATGAGTAAAGCCAAACAAGGAGCATCCGATTGAGACAATACAGTGTGTGTGTGTTTGTGTTTGTTTTTTGTTTGTGTTTGTGTGTGTGTGTGTGTGTGTGTGTGTGTGTGTGTGTGTGTGTGTGTGTGTGCGTGCGTGCGTGCGTGTGTGTGAGGCAGCCTGTAAAAATGACAATTAAACATTAGTGTTTTGACAGCCTCTGCTAAAAACAGCCTTTCTCTCTATTACAGGCTAAATCTCTCTTTCTCTCTAATCCCCGACATTGGAAATAGACAATGGACAAACATAGTGTTATAATAACACCCTATCGGAATTCAATTATTGAATTATCTGGCTCACTATGTCATCTCTATTTCTACTGAAATGTCTATATATGTCTCTCCTATTCCTTTAGTTTCAGTCAGTCTGTCTGTTTCAGCCATTATTTCTTGCAGTCCGTTTCTGTCCTTCCCTCTCTCAGTCTCTTTGTGTCTCTCTGTCTCGCTCTGTTCCTCAGCTTATCTGTAATGACTATAAAACTGTCGCAGCACAAGTTGTGATGATCCCTCCAAACAACACTGACACACACAAACTAAATCTTTCCTTTCATCAGATGGAAGAGAGCGAGAGAAAAAAAGAGAGAGGAGGAAGAGAGGAAGGTATATCAAAAGAGATTCTCAAAAATAGTCTGAAGTGCTGCTCCTAATGCCTGAAAGCCATAGTACCACATCCCTCATTCCTATGGCCCCATCCCCTGTTCAAGATCACTCATTCCTCAGGCCCCATCCCCAGTTCAAGATCCCTCATTCCTATGGCCCCATCCCCTGTTCAAGATCCCTCATTCCTATGGCCCCATCCCCAGTTCAAGATCCCTCATTCTTATGTCCCCATCCCCAGTTCAAGATCCCTCATTCCTATGGCCCCATCCCCAGTTCAAGATCCCTCATTGCTATGGCCCCATCCCCAGTTCAAGATCCCTCATTCCTATGGCCCCATCCCCTGTTCAAGATCCCTCATTCCTATGGCCCCATCCCCAGTTCAAGATCCCTCATTCCTATGTCCCCATCCCCAGTTCAAGATCCCTCATTCCTATGGCCCCATCCCCAGTTCAAGATCCTTCATTCCTATGGCCCAATCCCCTGTTCAAGATCCCTCATTCCTATGGCCCCATCCCCGGTTCAAGATCCCTCATTCCTATGGCCCCATCACCAGTTCAAGATCCCTCATTCCTATGTCCCCATCCCCAGTTCAAGATCCCTCATTCCTATGGCCCCATCCCCAGTTCAAGATCCCTCATTCCTATGGCCCAATCCCCTGTTCAAGATCCCTCATTCCTATGGCCCCATCCACAGTTCAAGATCCCTCGTTCCTATGGCCCCATCCCCTGTTCAAGATCCCTCATTCCTATGGCCCCATCCCCTGTTCAAGATCCCTCATTCCTATGGACCCATCCCCAGTTCATCTCCGCATAGCCTTTGCTCCGCTTCCATCATGACCCAACAAGTCATCACCATCTCCCCCCAACAGCACCCCACCATATTCCCTCAGCCAGTCCCAATTCCCTCCCTCCCCCTTCCCCTTGGCCCTAACCCTCCAATATTCGCAGATCTGTAAGGTGGAAGCAATATGGTGGAAGCTCTACCACTAAACTGCTGATACCTATCCAGACCTTACAGATCTGCAAACATCAAATGGTTAGGACCAAGGGGTAGGTGTAGGGAGTGTCTTTCCTTACCCCTTACCCTTTGCCCTTTGACCTCCATCTCCCCCTTTCTCCTCCCCCCTCCTTTTTACCCCCTACCACCCCTTAGACCTTCCCCAAGTCTCCCCTCACTCTCTACATCCTTGCACTCCCTCCCTCCTTCCTCCTCCCCTGTCCTCACCGTCTCCCTCCCTCCTTCCTCCTCCCCTCCTCCCCTGTCCTCACCGTCTCCCTCCCTCCTTCCTCCTCCCCTCCTCCCCTGTCCTCACTGTCTCCCTCCCTCCTTCCTCCTCCCCTCCTCCCCTGTCCTCACCGTCTCCCACCAGCTGCAGCAGGGCCAGGTCGAGGGGGCGTTTCCAGCGGGAGTTCTTGTGCAGGGCGATACCGTAGCCTGTGGTGGCAAATACCTTCCCAGAGCCTATGGTCATCACCTTTGACAAGCAAACATCAATTCAATCAATCAATCAAGCAAGCAACTAATCACTCACTCAATCACTTACTCACTCCCTCACTCAACCAATCAACCAAGCAATACATCACATTTTTGTATTGCTATTTACACAAACGCAATGTTCACAAAGTGACAGCAATCCGCTATCTAGCTGACAATAATAAACTATAAAGAAGTAAATAAATAGAAGAAATAAAGTCAAACTTGTCTGGTCATCACCTTACAACCCTCGTCTTTCCTGGCCATGTAGTTCAACACAGCCGCATCGTAGATAAAGGCATCCAACTTCCTGTAGAGAGAGCGAGGGAGTGAAAGAGTTAATAGAACAGAGGGATAGGGGTAGAGAAAGAGAAAGGCAAGAGTTGAGAGAGTGAGAGAGATCTGAAGTTAGGACGAGAGAGGGGGAGGAGAGAGAAAGGGAGAAAGTGCCAAAGAGAGTGAAAAGTGAAGAGAGTGAAAGAGAGAGGGGATGGAAGGTGGAGAGAGAAGGATTTATATAGTACTGTGAGAAAAGAGATGGGAGGAGAGAGAGAGAGAGGGAAAGAAGATTTACACACTTCAGGGGGAAAAGACACATGGGGGAGAGAGATAGAGCGTGATGAGGATTATAACGTTTAAGCACAGACACACCGAGAGAACACACAGGGGAGGAAATAACCAGAGAGAGAGAGAGAGAGAGAGAGAGAGAGAGAGAGAGAGAGAGAGAGGGGGGGGGGGGGGGGGGGCATATATTAAAGAAAGGAAAGGAAAAAATGATGGAGAGATAGAGAGAGGCTGAGGTGGAGCGAAAGAGAGAGAGAGAAGAGGGGTGAGAGAGGAAGACAGAGGGAGCAACAGAGAGCATCTCATTCCCAGCACATGAACAGTGTACTATAAATGGGGTGGCGGGGCAATAGGGGGAGAGATGATGACAGGGGCTTAGTGACAGTAAACTGTAAGGATGATCCAACCCACCAGACATATGATGCAGATTTAACAAGAGAGGAAGAGAGGATAGGGGAAAAGAGGAGAGGGATGCAGAGAGAATGAGAGGAGAAGGTAGAGGGGAAAGATGGAGAGAGGAGAGGAGTGAGTAGAGGAGAGAGATGGAGAGAGAAGGAGAGGAGAGGGTAGAGGGGAGAGATGGAGAGAGAAGGAGAGGAGAGAGTAGAGGAGAGAGATGGAGAGAGTAGAGGAGAGAGTAGAGGAGAGAGATGGAGAGAGAAGGAGTGGAGAGGGGAGAGGGGAGAGGGGAGAGGGGAGAGATGGAGAGAGGAGAGGAGAGAGATAGAGAGAGGAGAGGAGAGAGATGGAGAGAGGAGAAGAGAGAGTAGAGGAGAGAGATGGAGAGAGAAGGAGAGGAGAGGGTAGAGGGGAGAGATGAAGAAAGTAGGAGAGGAGAGAGTGGTGGAGAGAGATGGAGAGAAGGAGAGGAGAGGGTAGAGGAGAGGGGGGAAGTATTTTACTATTTCTGTAATACAGAGTGGGACAGAGAGAGAAAGAGAGAAAGCGAGAGAGTGAGAGCGAGAGAGAGGGGGGAGAAAAAGAGAGAGACAGAGATAGAGAGAGAGAGAAAGAGAGAGAGAGAGAGAGAGAGAGAGAGAGAGAGAGAGAGAGAGAGAGAGAGAGAGAGAGAGAGAGAGAGAGAGAGAGAGAGTAAAAAAGAGATAGAATGTAACCAGACATTAGGATAAGGAGAGAGGGGTCATAGAGGAAGCTTTAGGGTGAGAGGTTGATATTGTGAGAGTGAAGTTTAGGGAAAAGAGTGAGAATGAGGGGATCATCCTCCCATAGACATACAGTAGTTCAGATTCCAGAGGGGACAGAAAGAAAGACAGACCCAGTCTTGAGGTTGTTAATGGCGTCCTCCACCCCTCTCTGGTTATATTTGACCATGTAATGGTGCATGCCAGGGTAGTTACTGCGGATGTTCTTCTCCGTACTCCCGTTGGGCACCGTGCCAAACTTCAGAGGGGGGTACTGCTCTGTGGGGTGCTGGAACTGAAAAAGAGTTGAGGAAGGAGAGTTTGAGTTGGGCTAAACATCCCTATTTTATGAAGAAACAGTGGCCCTATGTTTTTTACATCAGAGAACCATAGAGACCAAACCACATAAACAGTATGAATCCAGAAATCTAAAATAAAATCTCTAGCCATGTCCAATCACCATAACACTGAGCAGTATCACTACAACAAAGTATTGACCATAAAGCACATGCTATCATATTCAACCAAAACATTGAACATCAGAAAGCAGAAAGCAGAGAGAGAGAGAGAGAGAGAGAGAGAGAGAGAGAGAGAGAGAGAGAGAGAGAGAGAGAGAGAGAGAGAGAGAGAGAGAGAGAGAGAGAGAGAGAGAGAGAGAGGAGGGTGCCTGGACAGAAAAGTGTGCTTGCGAGTGCAATTCGTATCAAACTGAACATATTTTGAGCATTGGTACATCAGAATTGAACCCTTTGCCAAGTAACTATAACCCTTACCCACCTTACAAAAAACCACACCATCATTCTTCTATGTTTACCTTTTTGTCTGAGAGTCCAGAGACAGTGTCTATGTACTCCTCCTGGATCATGAAGGCAGCCAGGTTGGCTGTGTAGGAAGCCAGGAAGATGACAGCGAAGAAGGCCCAGATCAGCACCATGATCTTACTGGTGGTTCCTCTGGGGTTCTCCACCGGGACCGAGTTATTGAACACGATGGCCCACAGCAGCCACACAGACTTTCCTATGGTGAACGTAGAGCCTCCTGCCTCTGGATGGAGAGAGGGTGAGAAGGATAGAGGGAGAGGAGGGGGTGGGGGGAGAGCAGGGTTGGGGCAGAGAAGGAGTTTGGTGGGGTGGGGTATGAGGGAGAGAGAGAGGGAGGACATGAGGGAAAAGGAGGAGGAGAGTGCCTCACTGGAAAGGTATGACTGCATTCAGTCAATAGTCATCTCAATAGAACTTTAAATGAAGGCATGCAGTGTTAAAGGGATACTAGCATGCTAGCAGATACCAATAGACTTCCAGTCATTGCGCTAACGCTAGTTAGCATTGGCTCGTGAAACCCCCTCTAACTTCCTTCATACTGGACACCGAGACATAGAAATAGTATCCACCAGTTAATCTGAATCTGGGGAAGTAGATAAAGGGCCTCATTGGCAAAATCCGAAGTACAGTATCCCTTTAATACACTCAGTAGTGGACAAACCAGTGCTGTAGTTTTGGACTCAACAACAACAGTGTATTCAACCCATTTTACTGTATATAACACTCTAATCAACATTATGGCCAATATTGTTCCACTCAAGATGAACTAAATATCCAAAAGAAAACTGGAATGATTGATCTATGCCTTATGATAAGGTATTGGTACTGACCTTGTATATAGTGTACATTCTTGTGTTTTATTTCTTGTGTGTTTTTATTTGATCTGACCTAGTATTGATCCTATTCTGGATGTTCTATTTCTTTACCTTTGATATGGAACACTGCATTGATGATGAAGAGCTTGAAAGTAAGCATTTCGGTGCACGTGACATATAAACTTTGATTTGATATAAGTAAATAATACCTTGCGGATTCCCTCTCAAGCACTGTCAATAAATATTGAACACCACCGCTTTCAACACTGAGATGTAATCATACACTTAATTTCACCACTCATGGTAAAATCTTCACCAAGATCGAACACTAGAACCCTTATTTTAAACGACAGGAGAAAGGGATGAGAGACAAGAGAGATGAAGGGAATGTGTGAGAGGAGGACAGAGAGGTAAAATATGTACAGCTCAGCAGCCATGCAGTAAAATATGGGAGAGAGAGAGAGAAAGAAAAAAGAGAGAGAAAAAAGAGAGAAAGAGAAATAGAGAGAGAGAGAGAGAGAGAGCAAGAGAGCGAGAGAAAGCGAGAGAGAGAGACCTAAGAGAGAGAAGAGAGAGAAGGAGAAAGAGCGCGGAGGTATCGGACAGAGGCGGGAAGCATACAGAATATGACAGCGGTGCAAACTAGACTGCTGAATAATATATGTCTGCTTCAATATTAAAAATATAGGGCTGCAATGCAACATATGAGAGAAAGTATTGGTTTCCATGCTCTGATACTGTCACGTTCGTTGTGTAAAGGATTGGACCAAGGTGCAGCGTGGTATGCGTACATGTTTAATGTTAATATTAAACACTCTACAAAATAACAAAGCAACTGAACGTGAAGTTCTAAAGGCTATACATCAAACAAGCCAAACACACAGAAACAAGATCCCACATCTAAAGGTAGGCAAAATGGCTACCTAAGTATGATCCCCAATCAGAGACAACGATCGACAGCTGCCTCTGATTGGGAACCACACCCTGCCAACATAGACATAGATAACATAGATCTACACCTAGAATTTCACACCCTGACCAAACCAACTAGAGATCTCTATGTCAGGGCGTAACAGTGTGGGAGAGTAGACGACCGGACCCGGACTGGGCACCGGTGGAGCGGACAGCTCTGGCACTGGAGTGGAGACGCTGACCGGAGCTGAACTGGACCCCGGTGGAGCGGACTGCTCTGGCTCTGGACTAGAGCAGCTGACCGGGGCTGGACTAGGCACCGGTGGAGTGGACTGCTCTGGCATGGGACTGGAGCAGCTAACCGGAGCTGGACTAGGCACCGGTGGAGCGGACTGCTCTGGCATTGGACTGGAGCAGCTAACCGGAGCTGGACTAGGCACCGGTGGAGCGGACTGCTCTGGCACTGGAGTGGAGCAGTTGATCGGAGCTGGAATGGGCACCGGTGGAGCGGACTGCTCTGGCACTGGAGTGGAGCAATTGACCGGAGCTGGAATGGACACCGGTGGAGCGGACTGCTCTGGCACTGGAGTGGAGCAGCTGACCGGAGCTGGACTAGGCACCGGTGGAGCAGACTGCTCTGACCCTGGACTGGACCGTACCGGGCTGGGGCCACACACCACAGGTCTGGTGCGAGGAGCAGGCACGGGCCGTACCGGGCTAGGGACACGCACCACTGGTCTGGTGCGAGGAGCAGGTACGGGGCGCACCGGGCTGGAGACACGCACCACTGGTTTGGTGCGAGGAGCAGGTACGTGCCGTACCGGGCTAGGGACACGCACCACTGGTTTGGTGCGAGAAGCAGGTACGGGGCGCACCGGGCTGGAGACACGCACCACGGGTCTGTGAAGGCGCCCTGGCGGCACAGTGCGCAACGGCGGCGCATAGCCTGGTGCCTGCACGGTCACACGCTCCTCAAAGCGAGTGCGGGGAGTTGGCTCTGCTCTGCAACCTGGCTTCGCCAGCCTCTGCTCTAAGTACTGAGCTCTCTGCTGCTGAAGGGTTAACTCCTCTCTCAGCTCCTCCTGTTGCCTTGCCAACTCCTCTCTCAGTGCATCCACTGACTTCTTCTCCCTGTGAGCCTCCTGTAGCGCCTCCCTCTGAAGGGAGAACTCCTGCTCCCTCTGAGCTAACAGCCCCCGCAATGTGGTGGTCTCCTCTCTCAGACTGCTGAGCTGCAGGTCTTGGAGGGCCTCTACTATAGCGGCCTCCTCCTCCTCTCGAGTCAGCCTTTTCACGGCCTCCTGCTGCTTCGTCGACCACCCGTGTGCCCCCCCCCAAATTTTTTCTTGGGGTTGCCTCTCGGGCCTCCTTCGTCGTTGTGCACTTCGGATTCGCCGTTTATCCTTTCTCGCTGTCTCCCTCTGCTCCCAAGGAAGGCGATCCATACCTGCCTGGATCTCTTCCCAAGTCCAGGATCCCTTACCGTCCAAAATATCCTCCCATGTCCATGTTGTCTGCTCTTCCTGTTCACGCTGCTTGGTCCGTTGGTGGTGGGATCTTCTGTCACGTTCGTTGTGTAAATGATTGGACCAAGGTGCAGCGTGGTATGCGTACATGTTTAATGTTAATATTAAACACTCTACAAAATAACAAAGCAACTGAACGTGAAGTTCTAAAGGCTATACATCAAACAAGCCAAACACACAGAAACAAGATCCCACAACTAAAGGTAGGCAAAATGGCTACCTAAGTATGATCCCCAATCAGAGACAACGATCAACAGCTGCCTCTGATTGGGAACCACACCCTGCCAACATAGACATAGATAACATAGATCTACACCTAGAATTTCACACCCTGACCAAACCAACTAGAGATCTCTATATCAGGGCGTGACAGTACCCCCCCCCAAAGGTGCGGACTCCGGCCGCAAAACTGACTCATTAGGGGAGGGTCCGGGTGGGCATTTAGCCTCGGTGGCGGCTCCAGCTCCGGGCGCGACGTCCACCTTACTGTCCTCTCCTTTTCTGGCTCCCCGTTGCACACCTGGTCCGGTCTGGACCCCGGCGCGATGCTTCCCCTCTCCGTCCTCCCACAATGCACCAAGCCCTGTCTGGACCCTGGTGTGGGAGCCCTTGACCCTGGAGAGGGGCCGACGTCTGGTTCCGGCTCGGCAGTCCTCCCATGATGCAACAAGTCCTGTCTGGACCCTGGTGTGGGACCCCTTGACCCTGGAGAGGGACCGACATCTGGTTCCGGCTCTGCAGTCCTCCCGCGATGCACCAAGTCCTGTCTGGACCCTGGTGTGGGAGAGTAGACGACCGGACCCGGACTGCTCTGGCATGGGACTGGAGCAGCTAACCGGAGCTGGACTAGGCACCGGTGGAGCAGACTGCTCTGGCATTGGACTGGAGCAGCTAACCGGAGCTGGACTGGGCACCGGTGGAGCGGACTACTCTGGCACTGGAGGGGAGCAGCTGACCGGAGCTAGACTAGGCACCGGTGGAGCGGACTGCTCTGGCACTGGAGTGGAGCAGTTGACCGGAGCTGGAATGGGCACCGGTGGAGTGGACTGCTCTGGCACTGGAGTGGAGCAGTCCACTCCACCGGTGCCTAGTCCAGCCCCGGTCAGCTGCTCTAGTCCAGAGCCAGAGCAGTCCGCTCCACAGGGGTCCAGTTCAGCTCCGGTCAGTGTCTCCACTCCAGTGCCAGAGCTGTCCGCTCCACCGGCGCCCTGGCGGCACAGTGCGCAACGCCGGGGCATAGCCTGGTGCCTGCACGGTCACACGCTCCTCAAAGCGAGTGAGGGGAGTTGGCTCTGCTCTGCAACCTTGCTTCGCCAGCCTCTGCTCTAAGTACTGAGCTCTCTGCTGCTGAAGGGTTAACTCCTCTCTCAGCTCCTCCTGTTGCCTGGCCAACTCCTCTCTCAGTGCATCCACTGACTCCTTCTCCCTGTGAGCCTCCTGTAGCGCCTCCCTCTGAAGGGAGAACTCCTGCTCCCTCTGAGCTAACAGCCCCCGCAATGTGGTGGTCTCCTCTCTCAGACTGCTGAGCTGCAGGTCTTGGACCTACTATACTATAGCGGCCTCCTCCTCCTCCACAGTCAGCCTTTTCACGGCCTCCTGCTGCTTCGTCGACCACTCCGTGTGCCCGATCGACAGCTGCCTCTGATTGGGAACCACACCCTGCCAACATAGACATAGATAACATAGATCTACACCTAGAATTTCACACCCTGACCAAACCAACTAGAGATCTCTATGTCAGGGCGTGACAGATACACACACTTTCATACCAATCTATTTTTCTGCAGTGATACTTGATTGACTGACCAACCAACAACAACAACAGCACAAACAAGGCATAGAAATGTCTGTTAGTGATGGAAATGTACATCAGACAAATACTGTGTAGGGAGGGTACTCTGGAATGTTCAGTCACTTGATTCTTAAAGCAACATTTCTCAGTGATCTATGAGACACTGAACATATAGAACAACTGTATGGAATTGTGTATCCATTCAGTCACCTAGGAAACAACATGGCTACCAAACATGGACCTAGCATAGGCTCTTTCTAATGGAACTCCGTCACTTACTCTTTCCGCTGGAAAGACTGCGGTTGTAGCCGACCGGACTGAAGAACTCAAATATGAAGACGGTCACAGCCACCACGGTCAGGCACATGACGAACATCATCACCCACACCGCTGGACTGTAGGGCTCTGAGGGACAGGACAGGACAGGACAGGACAGGAGAGGAGAGGAGAGGAGAGGAGAGGAGAGGAGAGGAGAGGAGAGGAGAGGAGAGGAGAGGAGAGGAGAGGAGAGGAGAGGAGAGGAGAGGAGAGGAGAGGAGAGGAGAGGAGAGGAGAGGAGAGGAGAGGAGAGGAGAGGAGAGGAGAGGAGAGACAGAGAGGAGAGGAGAGACAGAGAGGAGAGACAGAGAGGAGAGGAGAGGAGAGGAGAGGAGAGGAGAGGAGAGGAGAGGAGAGGAGAGGAGAGGAGAGGAGAGGAGAGGAGAGGAGAGGAGAGGAGAGGAGAGGAGAGACAGTCAGTATAAACACAACTTAGAACACATTGTTGATAGAAGCGACTGAGAATCCATCAGAGGCCAAATAAATCTAAGTTACAGAGCTCCGCGAGCAAACAAACCAGCTAGCTAACACAGCATGACTCACTACTCCAGTGTTTTTGTGTCTTCCAGTCCATTCAGTTCACTGTAATTCAATCTAAAAAAGTATTTCACCTGCTGACAGAGTGGAAGTATAAGCTGAGATGACGTGACAAACTGGGAAAGTAACAACGAAGGCAAGTAAAGATTGAACCACAACACTTTTGAATTGGGAGAGGGTAAGCTGATCCTAGATCAGTGCATACATTTACATTTTACATGTTTTCATTTTTGTCATTCAGCAGACTCTCTTATCCAGAGTGACAGTTAGTGCATTCATCTTAAGATACAGCAGCTAGGTGGGACAACCGCATATCACAGTCATGGTAGGTACAATTTTCCTCAATAAAGTAGCTATCAGCAAAGTTAGAGCTAGAAAGGGAGGGGGAGTGTCAAGTGCAAGTGTTGGTTCAGGAATTGTAAAAAATATAATATTTTTTTTGGGGGGGGGGGTCGAGGTAAGGACAGGGATTATTTCATTTCCACCTGGACCGTCAATAGTGTCCAGATGAACTTCAACCTCATCAGTCATCAGTTCCTTCACTCACCCAGGAAGGCAGAGGGTGAGACGGTTCCGTTGCTACGGGAGACCATGACGCTGATGCCTGTCTCCACGAAGGGGACGGAGAAATCCACGACCTCTGACCTCTCCTCGTTGATGGTGAGGGAGCCGATGGCCATGTCCGCTCGCTGTCCCACCACCTGATGGACGGGAGGAGAAACTACAGTCAGGGAGATAGAGGGGTACACTGGCCTTATAACACAGTATTATAGGAGAAACTACAGTCAGAGAGATAGAGGGGTACACTGGCCTTATAACACAGTATTATAGGATAAACTACAGTCAGAGAGATAGAGGAGTACACTGGCCTTATAACACAATATTATAGGAGAAACTACAGTCAGAGAGATAGAAGGGTACACTGGCGTTATAACACAGTATTATAGGAGAAACTACAGTCAGAGAGATAGAGGGGTACACTGGCCTTATAACACAGTATTATAGGAGAAACTACAGTCAGAGAGATAGAGGGGTACACTGGCCTTATAACACTGTATTATAGGAGAAACTACAGTCAGAGAGATAGAGGTGTCACGCGACGTGTATGCGGTCAGCGAAGTCAAACGCAGGACACAGAGCGGCTGGCAACGTACTTTTACTGAACACAGTAAATATAGTGCAAAAACAACAAACCTCCAAACAGGGAGGAAAACACAATAACCCGTACACCAAAGCAACTGCCGGAATGACAAAGAACAATCACACACAATAACCAATGAGAGACAGGGGGTAATATAGGGAATACAATACAACATAATAGGAAACAGGTGTAAACAATAAAGAACAAACAAGACAAACACCGAAACATCGATCGGCAGTAGCTAGTACTCCGGGGACGACGAACGCCGAAGCCTGCCCGAGCAAGGAGGAGGAGCAGCCTCGGCTGAATCCGTGACAGTACCCCCCCCCTTGACGCGCGGCTCCAGCCGTGCGCCGACCCCGGCCTCGGGGACGGCCAGGAGGACGCGGAGCAGGGCGAGTCGGATGACTCCGGTGGAAATCCCTCAACAGGGAGGGATCTAGGATGTCCCTCCTAGGGACCCAGCACCGTTCCCCCGGACCGTACCCCTCCCACTCCACGAGATACTGCAGACCCCCCATCCGACGCCTCGAATCCAAGATGGACCGGACTGAGTACGCCGGAGCCCCCTCGATGTCTAGTGGGGGTGGAGGAGCCTCTCGTACCTCATTCTCCTGGAGTGGACCAGCTACCACCGGCCTGAGGAGAGACACATGGAACGAGGGGTTAATGCGGTAATTAATGGGCAGTTGTAACCTATAACATACCTCGTTCAATCTCCTCAGGACTTTAAATGACCCCACAAACCGCCGACCCAGCTTCCGGCAGGGCAGGCGAAGGGGCAGATTTCGGGTCGAGAGCCAGACCCGATCTCCCGGTGCATACACCGGAGCCTCACTGCGGTGGTGATCGGCGCCTGCCTTTTTCCGCCTGATGGCCCGCTGCAGATGGACATGCGCAGCGTTCCATGTTTCTTCCGAGCGCCGAAACCACTCATCCACCGCAGGGGCTTCGATCTGGCTCTGATGCCAGGGTGCCAGGACCGGCTGATAACCCAGCACACACTGAAAAGGCGGAAGATTAGTAGAGGAGTGGCGGAGTGAGTTTTGGGCTATCTCTGCCCAGGGGATATACCCCGACCACTCCTCCTGCCGGTCCTGGCAATAGGACCTCAGAAACCTACCCACATCCTGGTTTACTCTCTCCACCTGCCCATTACTCTCAGGGTGAAAACCTGAGGTAAGGTTAATCAAGACCCCCAGACGTTCCATAAACGCCCTCCAGATTCTAGAGGTGAACTGGGGACCCCGATCAGACACTATATCCTCAGGCACCCCGTAGTGCCGGAAGACGTGAGTAAACAGGGCGTCGGCAGTTTGTAGGGCTGTAGGGAGACCTGGCATAGGAATGAAACAGCTGGCCTTAGAAAACCGATCCACAACGACCAAGATCGTAGTGTTCCCCTGGGAGGGGGGAAGGTCCATGACAAAATCCACCGATAGGTGAGACCACGGCCGTTGTGGAACGGGTAGGGGTTGTAACTTCCCTCTGGGCAGGTGTCTAGGCGCCTTACACTGGGCGCACACCGAGCAGGAGGAAACGTAAACCCTCACGTCCCTAGCTAAAGTGGGCCACCAGTACTTCCCACTAAGGCAGTGCACTGTCCGACCAATACCAGGATGACCAGAGGAGGGTGACGTGTGAGCCCAATATATCAGTCGATCACGAACCTCGAGCGGCACGTACTTCCGTCCCTCTGGACACTGTGGGGGAGTAGGGTCGGCACGTAACGCCCGCTCGATGTCCGCATCGACCTCCCACACCACCGGTGCCACCAGACAAGACTCCGGAAGTATGGGAGTGGGCTCAATGGACCTCTCCTCTGTGTCATATCGTCGGGACAGGGCGTCTGCCTTAGCGTTCTGTGACCCTGGTCTATAGGTGAGCTTAAATACAAATCGGGTAAGAAATATGGCCCACCTAGCCTGGCGAGGGTTCAGTCTCCTCGCTGCCCGGATGTACTCCAGGTTACGATGGTCAGTCAGAATGAGAAAATGGTGTTTAGCCCCCTCAAGCCAATGCCTCCACACCTTCAGGGCTTGAACCACCGCTAGCTGCTCCCTGTCCCCCACGTCATTTGCGCTCCGCCGGACTGAGCTTCTTAGAATAGAAAGCACAGGGGCAGAGTTTTGGTGGCGTACCCAAGCGCTGAGACAGTATAGCACCGATCCCCGCCTCGGACGCATCCACCTCAACTTGGAACGCCAAAGAGGGATCCGGATGTGCCAGCACCGGAGCCGAGGTGAACAGGTCCTTCAGTCTAAACGCCCTGTCCGCCTCAGCCGACCACTGCAGACGCACCGGGCCCCCCTTTAGCAGGGAGGTGATGGGAACTGCTACCTGTCCAAAGCCCCGGATAAACCTCCGGTAGTAATTGGCAAAACCCAAGAACCGCTGCACCTCCTTCACCGTGGTGGGAGTCGGCCAATTACGCACGGCTGAAACGCGGTCAATCTCCATCTCCACCCCTGACGCGGACAACCGATGTCCCAGGAAGGAGATGGACTCCTGGAAAAACAGACATTTCTCCGCCTTCGCATACAGGTCATGCTCCAACAGTCTACCAAGCACCCGATGCACCAGGGACACATGCTCGGCTCGTGTAGCGGAGTATATTAGAATGTCATCAATATACACCACTACACCCTGTCCATGCAAATCCCGGAAAATCTCGTCCACAAACGATTGGAAGACTGAAGGAGCATTCATTAAACCGTATGGCATGACGAGGTACTCATAGTGACCCGAGGTGGTACTGAATGCTGTCTTCCACTCATCTCCCTCCCTAATGCGCACCAGGTTGTACGCGCTCCTGAGATCCAATTTTGTGAAGAATCGCGCCCCGTGTAATGACTCCGTCATACTAGCAATCAGAGGGAGAGGATAGCTGTATTTGATTGTAATCTGAGTGAGACCACGGTAATCAATACACGGGCATAAACCCCCATCCTTCTTCTTCACAAAAAAGAAACTCGAGGACGCAGGGGAAGTGGACGATCGTATGTATCCCTGTCTTAGAGATTCGGTGACATATGTCTCCATAGCTGCCGTCTCCTCCTGAGACAGAGGATACACATGACTACGAGGAAGCGCAGCGCCTACCTGGAGGTCTATCGCACAATCCCCCTGTCGATGAGGTGGTAATTGAGTCGCCTTCTTTTTACAGAAGGCGAGTGCCAAATCGGCATACTCAGGAGGAATGTGCATGGTGGGAACTTGGTTCGGGCTTTCCACCGTCGTTGCCCCTACGGAAACACCTACACACCGCCCGACCATCCCTTGAGAGCCCTCTGTTGCCATGAAATGTTGGGGTCATGAGATGTTAACCAGGGAAGCCCCAACACCACGGGAAACGCAGGAGAATCAATCAAATATAACCGTATAATCTCCTCATGGCCCTCCTGCGTCTTCATCTTAAGTGGCGCTGTGACCTCCCTAATCAATCCCGACCCCAAAGGGCAGCTATCTAGGGCATGGATGGGGAAGGGCACATCAACTGGTACAATAGGAATCCCTAACTTATACGTGAACCGGCGATCGATAAAATTCCCAGCTGCGCCTGAATCTACTAGCACCTTATGCTGGGAGTGAGGAGAAACCTCGGGAAACACAACTTTAATACACATATGCGCAACAGAGAGCTCTGGGTGAGTTGGGTGCTTACTCACCTGGAATGACTCATCAGTGCGCTGCCTACTGCCTCGATTCCTAGGAGACCCTCCCCAGCACCGAAACCGCAGTGTGTCCTCTGCGGCCACAGTTGGTGCAGGGGACGGCCTCTCTTCTGGTCTCTCTCCTGGTCTCCCTAGCACCAGCACCCCCGAGCTCCATAGGGCTCGGCTCGGAAGTGCTGGGGGATGGAATGGACGGCCCCGACTCCGGACGTCCGCGGGTAGCCAACAGGGTATCTAGGCGAATCGACATGTCCACCAGCTGATCGAAGCTTAGGTTGGTGTCCCTGCAGGCTAATTCCCGACGCACGTCCTCCCTCAGGCTACACCTGTAGTGGTCGATGAGGGCCCTCTCATTCCATCCCGCGTTGGCAGCCAGAGTCCGGAAGTCCAGTGCGAACTCCTGCGCGCTCCTCTTCCCCTGTCTGAGGTGGAACAGACGCTCACCCGCCGCCTTCCCCTCGGGGGGATGATCGAACACCGCCCTGAAGCAGCGGGTGAACTCCGCATAGTTGACTGTAGCGGCGTCTATTCCCCCCCACTCGGCGTTGGCCCACTCCAGCGCCTTGCCGGACAGACAGGAGATGAGGGCGGACACGCTCTCGTATCCCGAGGGCACCGGGTGGATGGTTGCCAGGTAGAGTTCCACTTGGAGCAGGAAATTCCTGACACCCGGCCGCTGTGCCATCATAAGCCCTCAGGAGCGAGAGCCGAATCCCACTGGACCCCGGAGGTGAAGCGATGGGTATAGCTGATGGTGGTGGTATCGTCGGAGGAGGTGTGGGCAAACCTCCTCTTTCCCATCGCTCCATGGTGTTCACCACCCGTTCCATGGCACCGCCGCTCCTGCTGACTCCATGTCTAGGTGTGTGATTCTGTCACGCGACGTGTATGCGGTCAGCGAAGTCAAACGCAGGACACAGAGCGGCTGGCAACGTACTTTTACTGAACACAGTAAATATAGTGCAAAAACAACAAACCTCCAAACAGGGAGGAAAACACAATAACCCGTACACCAAAGCAACTGCCAGAATGACAAAGAACAATCACACACAATAACCAATGAGAGACAGGGGGTAATATAGGGAATACAATACAACATAATAGGAAACAGGTGTAAACAATAAAGACCAAACAAGACAAACACCGAAACATCGATCGGCAGTAGCTAGTACTCCGGGGACGACGAACGCCGAAGCCTGCCCGAGCAAGGAGGAGGAGCAGCCTCGGCTGAATCCGTGACAAGAGGAGTACACTGGCCTTATAACACAGTATTATAGGAGAAACTACAGTCAGAGAGATAGAGGAGTACACTGGCGTTATAACACAGTATTATAGGAGAAACTACAGTCAGAGAGATAGAGGAGTACACTGGCCTTATAACACAGTATTATAGGAGAAACTACAGTCAGAGAGATAGAGGGGTACACTGGCCTTATAACACAGTATTATAGGAGAAACTACAGTCAGAGAGATAGAGGAGTACACTGGCCTTATAACACAGTATTATAGGAGAAACTACAGTCAGAGAGATAGAGGGGTACACTGGCCTTATAACACAGTATTATAGGAGAAACTACAGTCAGAGAGATAGAGGGGTACACTGGCCTTTAACACATAATTATAGGAGAAACTACAGTCAGAGAGATAGAGGAGTACACTGGCCTTATAACACAGTATTATAGGAGAAACTACAGTCAGAGAGATAGAGGGGTACACTGGCCTTATAACACAGTATTATAGGAGAAACTACAGTCAGAGAGATAGAAGAGTACACTGGCCTTATAACACATTATTATAGGAGAAACTACAGTCAGAGAGATAGAGGGGTACACTGGCCTTATAACACAGTATTATAGGATAAACTACAGTCAGAGAGATAGAGGAGTACACTGGCCTTATAACACAATATTATAGGAGAAACTACAGTCAGAGAGATAGAGGGGTACACTGGCCTTATAACACAGTATTATAGGATAAACTACAGTCAGAGAGATAGAGGAGTACACTGGCGTTATAACACAGTATTATAGGAGAAACTACAGTCAGAGAGATAGAGGGGTACACTGACCTTATAACACAGTATTATAGGAGAAACTACAGTCAGAGAGATAGAGGGGTACACTGGCCTTATAACACAGTATTATAGGAGAAACTACAGTCAGAGAGATAGAGTGGTACACTGGCCTTATAACACAGTATTATAGGAGAAACTACAGTCAGAGAGATAGAGGGGTACACTGGCCTTATAACACACTATTATAACACAGGTCTAAAAACAACCCCTATCCTCCTTCGCCTCGTCCCTACACCTATAACAGGGTTCCCGAACTGGCGGCCCGCGGCCCGAATTTGGCCCAAGGGTGGTTTTATTTGGCCCCCCAAGTTTTCTGAGCAAAGAAAATATAATTTCAACCAAAAAAATATTGGTGGGGAATTTTCATTGTAGGACATAAAAGACTGTAAAAACACCAGGCAATCAGCTCCAAGTGATTTCAATTTAAGAAATCTGTTCCCAAGTATTCCCACGCTTAATAGAGAGACATGATCGTATACATTTGTAAGCAAGGTGTGAAATGATTATGTTTTAGTCAAAAATTATATCTGTTTGGGCTTCTTGCGGTCAATTTGCAGTCTACAAATTATTTGTAATTGTATTCCGGCCCCCCGACCATCCGCTCAAGAACAAATCGTCCCGTGGCTGAATCTAGTTGATGATCCCTGCCCTATAACCTGTCTGACCCTAGATATGGGTTAGCACCTTATGTAGTCTGCTGAATGGGCTACAACACAGTGTGAACACCATCCACGTGTCTCCTCCTATACATCTCTTCATCACACAAAGTGAGTTAGCCCCCATCTAAATTGAAAACTGCTGTGTCGGCTGATTGAATAAGTGAAATGTTAATCTGCATTAGACATGGCACATCCTCATTTCAGAGTAAATCAGCAGAAAAAGGGGAGTGAGCAGCAACACAACACACACTCCCCTCTGTCAAGTCTCTGGATTAGCGGCAGGCTTTGGAACATCTGATCAAAAGACCAGAATTAGCCTGAGAAAATAAAACGCACTTATCCGTTTGCATGTGAATGTAGGTGGATAGCACCATTGGCCCTGGTTCAAGCCATAAAGATGACAGATAAAGAGGAAGTAGAGCAGGGAGTGAGATTGTTTCTGCTCCCATGACAACCAGGCTGTACCAGCGTTCCCCGTGGGACCTGAGGAGGCGCAGCGGGACACTTCCCCCAAACACCCCCCCCCCCCCCCCCCCCCCCCCCCCCCCCCCCCCCATCCCGCTCGCTCACAGTGTTTGTGTGTGTCTGTGAGTGTCGGTGTGTGTCGGTGTGTGTGTGTGTGTGTGTGTGTGTGTGATTTTGTTCACGTATGTGTGTGTGTGCAGGACACTTTCCCGAAACAACAGCCCCCTGTTTATCTCTCAGAAAAAGAGCTGTAATACCCAGGGGGTGTCTGTGACTGTGTCAGTGTGTGTCAGTGTGTGTCAGTGTGTGACCGTGTGTGTCAGTGTGTGTCAGTGTGTGTCAGTGTGTGTCAGTGTGTGTCCGTGTGTGTCAGTGTGTGTCAGTGTGTGTCAGTGTGTGTCAGTGTGTGACCGTGTGTGACCGTGTGTGTCAGTGTGTGTCAGTGTGTGTCAGTGTGTGTCAGTGTGTGTCAGTGTGTGACCGTGTGTGTCAGTGTGTGTTCATGTGTGTGTTCATGTGTGTGTTCATGTGTGCACATGCTTGTCAATGTTGCATACGTGCTTCTGTGTGAGAGAGAGTAAGTGCCTTTGGATAAGAGCGTCTGCTAAATGACTAAAATGGAAATGTATGTAAGTGTGCGTAAGTGCGTGCCTGTGTGTATGTATGTGTGTGTGTGTCTGTGTGTATGTGTGTGTGTGTGTGTGTGTGTGTGTGTGTGTATGTGTATGGGTGTGTGTGTGTGTGTGTGTGTGTATGGGTGTGTGTGTGTGTGTGTGTGTGTGTATGTGTGTGTGTGTGTGTGTGTGTGTGTGTGTGTGTGTGTGTGTGTGTGTGTGTGTGTGTGTGTGTGTGTGTGTAATAAACGATGTCTGTCTGTGAGTGCTGGCTGTGGTTAAGGTCCCATAACTCTGTCTGTGATTGATGTGACACCCAGCGTTTAACTGGTTTCCCCGGAGGCAGCAGCACAGGCCAGGGAACGCTTGAACATACACAGCCAACACACAGCCAACGAAACACACACACACACACAGAGCAACAGACACACATACACATGCACACACACACACACACACACACACACACTAAGCTACAGCAACCTACACAAACACACTGAGGAACAACACAAACACATGCTCAGAGCTACACACACGTACATTCTCATGCAGAGCTATAGTCGCACAACAGCGAAACACTAAGAAACAGCAAGCCTGACCTTCCAACCAGGAAGAAAAACCACCTTACGAGGTCCTTAACTGCCATACATCATGACCTCTGAACGGGAGGGCCCCCGTCATGTGACCTCACTCTAATCCATCAATCATCAGTCATCCAATCAATCAAATGTTATTCGTACAGCAGGCCTTTTAAATGGAGACTCCCCCTAATGTAATGGCAGCAGGCAGTGTGCCAAGTCTCAGTGCTCCTCTCCTCTCTGGCAACAGCTGCTGTGGAAAGTAGCGTTGACCTTTTTCCAACAACCATTATGGTCAAGAAGAACAACGTACTGTAGCCTACCAATGTCTAATCAATCAGTCACGTTTTACAGACCTCTCCAATCATGCCGTTCCACACCCCGTCAATCTTCTTCCCGTGCTTCCCATTGGTCACCAGGTAGAGGTCGTAGGTGAAACCCACGATCTTGGCCAATCGCTTGAGGATGTCGATGCAGAAACCCTTACAGCACTGTTTCTTTGGGGGATCCTGGACAGGAATACTGGAGGAGGAAGGAAGAGGGAGACGAGGTGGAGGAGAGGATAGAGAGAGAGAGAGAGAGAGCGAGAGAGAGAGAGAGAGAGAGAGAGAGAGAGAGAGAGAGAGAGAGTGAGCAAGAGAGAGAGAGAACGTGAGAGAGAGCATGAGAGAGAGAAAGAAATAGAGATAGATAGCGAGAGAGAGAGAGAGAGAGAGAGAGAGAGAGAGAGAGAGAGAGAGAGAGAGAGAGAGAGAGCGTGAGAGAGGGAGAGAGAGAGAGGGAGAGAGAATATATAACATTTAAAATATGTTGTTTGATTTAAGACAAAGAATGTCTCTCTTCTTCTTTTTCTTACACTGGCTAAGACCCTCCCCCTCAGTCAGGGCAACACTCCATACAGGAAATCACAGTTATGGATTATGCCTTTAAGTGAGAGTCAAATAGTGCTGCCACATGATAATTGTTCTCATCCCTCCTAGAGGTGGTGAACCGTGAGGCGTGGACCTCTATTGCAGCTATATTGTGTTCGTGTCCAATTTAACCCCCATACAGTATATCTTCAATTTAATCACATATAACCCCATATACCATCTGGGCTCACACTCAACACTACATTGTCGATTAGGATGAGAGGTTATGTGGAGAGTGGAGGGTTAATACGTTATTTGTTTGAGTTCAATACACCATGGAAGTGAATATGTAATATGTTGACACCACGTGATCATTACACTGGAGACACTTGATATTACGAAGGTCGATCTCTGAAAAACGACAGTTCCATTTTGCTGATGTGTTTGTCTCCAGGGGCGTCTGGTTGCTACTGTATGTGTGTCACTAGGGAATTACCCGTATTTTACTGTGTCCTCCAAGACCCTGGACAGTCCCCTGATGAAGTGTAAGGAATTAATTTTATTGTGTATTGGACAGGAACATAATTGTCTAATTTGACCCTTCACCCCTGCCCTCTGACCTGGCGTTGAGGGGTCGTCGGCAGGGTACAGAGTCTCTGATGCAGGTGTTGGAGGCGGCGTCAGCCAGCTCCACGATGACAAACGGACGTTCCTCCAGAGTGACCACGCGCAGGTGCTGGGCGCCATCGGGGGGTTGGAGGAACGGACCATAACGCGACCACGCTGGGTAAACCAAATCCAACTTACCGTTCTCCCACATCCCTACCTGGGGAAAGAGAAGGGAGCGGGTTAGAGAGGACACACACACACACCTTTCTCTTATCAACCAACCCCGGGAAGGAGAAGGGAGTGGGTTACACACACACACACCCTCACACACACACACACACAGTGTGCCATCCAGTGTATTGTATTGTACTGTATGTGAACCAGTGAGTAGAGAAAGAACAGGTCTGACAGCATTTCGACCACACTTAGACCACAGGTCCTCCACCAGCGTTCAATCACATCCCCTTCAGAAGAAACAGTCAACAGACAGTACCTCCAGACAGGAAGAGAACATTCAGACCCAGGATTCTCTCAACCACACACACACACACACACACACACTTAAACACACACACACACACACAGCAGCCAAACCAGGGGTATTGAGATAGCAGTAATCCACACATTGCCAAAAATAGTTATTCCAATTGAAGCAACGAGAGACACATAAAGACGATCTCACACTAGAACTGAACAACTGTATTCCCTACAAACTGAGGACTTTCCATAGGTCTAAAGCCTTGGTCTTGTCACTATTGAGTGCAGTGATCTGGAAAAGGAGTACTGTAGCGTGTGACTGAATACAGTGTACCATATAAGGTAAGCTGATGTTCTGACTGAATAACTTTAACTACATAAACCAGCCACTAGATCAGCTGCACAACACATATACACTACCATTCAAAAGTTTGGGGTCACTTAGAAATGTCCTTGTTTTCGAAAGAAAAGCAATTTTTTTGTCCATTAAAATAACATCAAATTGATCAGAAATACAGTGTAGACATTGTTAATGTTGTAAATGGCTACTGTAGCTGGAAACGGGTGTTTTTTTATGGAATATCTACATAGGCGTACAGAGCCCCATTATCAGCAACCATCAATCCTGTGTTCCAATGGCACGTTGTGTTTGCTAATCCAAGTTGATCATTTTAAAAGGCTAATTGTCACGATCGTTATGAGAAGCGGACCAAGGCGCAGCGGGATAGGCGTACATACTTTATTGAAGTGTACACAACACAAACAAAAACAACAAAACGATACGCGAAGTCCTAGGTCATAACACAAACCAAACGGAACAAGATCCCACAAAACTAAAATGCCAAAAGGCTGCCTAAGTATGGTCCCCAATCAGAGACAACGAGCTACAGCTATCTCTGATTGGGAACCACCCTGGCCAACATAGAAATAAACGATCTAGAACAAAACCCATAGAAAACTAAACATAACAAGTCCACACCCTGGCTCAACATTTAAGAGTCCCCAGAGCCAGGGCGTGACAGTACCCCCCCCCCAAAGGCGCGGACAGCGACCGCGCCAACCAAACACAACAGGGGAGGGGCCAGGTGGGCATTCCGCCTCGGAGGCGGATCCGGCTCCGGGCGTGACCACCACTCTCCCTCTACCCCCCCGTAGCATCCCTGGTCTGGTCTGGCCCCGCTGGCCGGAGCTGGACTGGACACCAGTGTAGCGGATTGCTCTGGCTCCGGAGTGGAGCAGCTGACCGGTGCCGGACCAGGCACCGGTGGAACAGGCACGGACCGTGCCGGACTGACGACGCGCACCACTGGCTTGGTGCGGGGAGCAGGAACGGGCCGGACCGGGCTGGCGACGCGCACCACTGGCTTGGTGCGGGGAGCAGGAACGGGCCGGACCGGGCTGACGACGCGCACCACTGGCTTGGTGCGGGGAGCAGGAACGGGCCGGACCGGGCTGGCGACGCGCACCACTGGCTTGGTGCGGGGAGCAGGAACGGGCCGGACCGGGCTGACGACGCGCACCACTGGCTTGGTGCGGGGAGCAGGAACGGGCCGGACCGGGCTGGCGACGCGCACCACTGGCTTGGTGCGGGGAGCAGGAACGGGCCGGACCGGGCTGACGACGCGCACCACTGGCTTGGTGCGGGGAGCAGGAACAGGCCGGACCGGGCTGGCGACGCGCACCACAGGCTTGGTGCGAGGGACAGGAACAGGCCGGACCGGGCTGGCGACGCGCACCACTGGCTTGGTGCGGGGAGCAGGAACAGGCCGGGCTGGACTGGGAACACGCACCATAGGCTTGGTGCGGGGAGCAGGAACAGGCCGGACCGGGCTGACGACGCGCACCACAGGCTTGGTGCGAGGGACAGGAACAGGCCGGACCGGGCTGGCAACGCGCACCACAGGCTTGGTGCGAGGGACAGGAACAGGCCGGGCTGGACTGTGGAGACGGACTGGAGGTCTGGAGCGGAGAGCTGACACAACCCGTCTGGCTGAATGCCTATTTCCACACACTCTGTGTGAGGCATCAGCACAGGACGTACAGGGCTGTGCACTCGTACTGGCACTACAGCACGTGGCACTGGCGCAGGATATCCGGGACCAAGGAGGGGTACTGGAGGCCACGAGCATTGAGCCGGCACACTCCGTCCTGGCTGCATGCCCACCTTAGCACGACACGTGCGTGGTGCTAGCACAGGACGTACAGGACTGTGCCGGAACACTCGCAGCACAGTACGTGGCTCCGCATACCACGGAACCTGCCCAGTCTCACGCTACCTAGCCTGTGTACGGGGAGTTGGCTCTGCTCTACCTCTAGGCTCCGCCAACCACCCTTCCAGCCCCCCAAACCTGGTGGCCTCCTCTCCTAGATTGCCGATGCGGCCTGTAGCTGCCTCCAGCAGCCCCGTCGTCCACGGCGTGTGCCCCCCAAAAAATTTACTTGGGGTTGCCTCTCGCGTGTCCGTCGTCGGCACGGTTGGCGCCGTTTCTCCTCTCCTGCCTGGGCCTTTACTTCTGCCCATGGCCCTCTGCCCGCGAATATGTCCTCCCAAGACCACCATTCGCCCACCTGGGACATCTCCAACCTCTCCTGTTTGGCACGCTGCTTGGTCCTCTCTTGGTGGGATCTTCTGTCACGATCGTTATGAGAAGCGGACCAAGGCGCAGCGTGATAGGCGTACATACTTTATTGAAGTGTACACAACACGAACAAAAACAACAAAACGATACGCAAAGTCCTAGGTCATAACACAAACCAAACGGAAAAAGATCCCACAAAACTAAAATGCCAAAAGGCTGCCTAAGTATGGTCCCCAATCAGAGACAACGAGCTACAGCTGTCTCTGATTGGGAACCACCCTGGCCAACATAGAAATAAACGATCTAGAACAAAACCCATAGAAAACTAAACATAACAAGTCCACACCCTGGCTCAACATTTAAGAGTCCCCAGAGCCAGGGCGTGACACTAATTGATCATTAGAAAACCCTTTTGCAATTATGTTAGCACAGCTGAAAACTGTGGTGCTGATTAAAGAAGCAATAAAACGGGCCTTCTTGAGACTAGTTGAGTATCTGGAGTATCAGAAATTGTGGGTTCGATTACAGGCTCAAAATGGCCAGAAACAAATAACTTTCTTCTGAAACTCTTCAGTCTATTCTTGTTCTGAGAAATTAAGGCTATTCCATGCGAGAAATTGCCAAGAAACTGAAGATCTCGTACAACGCTGTGTACTACTCCCTTCACAGGACAGCGCAAACTGGCTCTAACCAGAATATAAAGAGGAGTGGGAGGCCCCGGTGCACAAGTGAGCAAGAGGACAAATACATTAGAGTGTCTAGTTTGAGAAAAAAGCGCCTCACAGGTCCTCAACTGGCAGCTTCATTAAATAGTACCCACAAAACACTAGTCTCAACGTCAACAGTGAAGAGGCGACTCCGGGATGCTGACCTTCTAGGCAGAGTTGCAAAGAAAAAGCCATATCTCAGTCTGCCCATCATAATATTTTCTTTTTATTGGGCAGTCTGAGATATGGCTTTTTCTTTGCAACTCTGCCTAGAAGGTCAGCATCCCGGAGTCGCCTCTTCACTGTTGACATTGAGACTGGTGTTTTGCGGGTACCGAGTGGCGCAGCGGTCTAAGGCATAGGGCGTCGTCCGGGTTTGGCCGGTGTAGGCCGTCATTGTAAATAAGAATTTGTTCTTAACTGACTTGCCTAGTTAAATAAAGGTTAAATAAAAAATAAAAAATAAATAAAAAATTTATGAAGCTGCCAGTTGAGGACCTGTGAGGCGCCTTTTTCTCAAACTAGACACTCTAATATATTTGTCCTCTTGCTCAGTTGTGCACCGGGGCCTCCCACTCCTCTTTCTATTCTGGTTAGAGCCAGTTTACGCTGTTCTGTGAAGGGAGTAGTACACAGCGTTGTACGAGATCTTCAGTTTCTTGGCAATTTCTCGCATGGAATAGCCTTCATTTCTCAGAACAAGAATAGACTGAAGAGTTTCAGAAGAAAGTTATTTGTTTCTGGTCATTTTGAGCCTGTAATCGAACCCACAATTTCTGATGCTCCAGATACTCAACTAGTCTCAAGAAGGCCCGTTTTATTTCTTCTTTAATCAGCACAACAGTTTTCAGCTGTGCTAACATAATTGCGAAAGGGTTTTCTAATGATCAATTAGCCTTTTAAAATGATCAACTTGGATTAGCAAACACAACGTGCCATTGGAACACAGGACTGATGGTTGCTGATAATGTGCCTCTGTACGCCTATGTACAGTGGGGAAAAAAAGTATTTAGTCAGCCACCAATTGTGCAAGTTCTCCCACTTAAAAATATGAGAGAGGCCTGTAATTTTCATCATATGTACACGTCAACTATGACAGAGAAAATGAGAAAAAAAATCCAGAAAATCACATTGTAGGATTTTTTATGAATTTATTTGCAAATTATGGTGGAAAATAAGTATTTGGTCAATAACAAAAGTTTCTCAATACTTTGTTATATACCCTTTGTTATCAATGACACAGGTCAAACGTTTTCTGTAAGTCTTCACAAGGTTTTCACACACTGTTGCTGGTATTTTGGCCCATTCCTCCATGCAGATCTCCTCTAGAGCAGTGATGTTTTGGGGCTGTCGCTGGGCAATACGGACTTTCAACTCCCGCCAAAGATTTTCTATGGGGTTGAGATCTGGAGACTGGCTAGGCCACTCCAGGACCTTGAAATGCTTCTTACGAAGCCACTCCTTCGTTGCCCGGGCGGTGTGTTTGGGATCATTGTCATGCTGAAAGACCCAGCCAAGTTTCATCTTCAATGCCCTTGCTGATGGAAGGAGGTTTTCACTCAAAATCTCACGATACATGGCCCCATTCATTCTTTCCTTTACACGGATCAGTCGTCCTGGTCCCTTTGCAGAAAAACAGCCCCAAAGCATGATGTTTCCACCCCCATGCTTCACAGTAGGTATGGTGTTCTTTGGATGCAACTCAGCATTCTTTGTCCTCCAAACACGACGAGTTGAGTTTTTACCAAAAAGTTATATTTTGGTTTCATCTGACATTCTCCCAATCCTCTTCTGGATCATCCAAATGCACTCTAGCAAACTTCAGATGGGTCTGGACATGTACTGGCTTAAGCAGGGGGACACGTCTGGCACTGCAGGATTTGAGTCCCTGGCAGCGT
>NC_139990.1:51149712-51167212 GCF_964263955.1 Coregonus lavaretus | reverse complement strand
TGGGGTACATGACACCCCTGCTGGGCCATTACTGCCAGACCACAATTTGTCAGACATTTACCAAACATTAGAGTGGTTTCTGATACAGTAAGAAACACATATTTTGATCTATGGTGGCTTAGAGTTAGTGTTAAATACTATCACCTGTCTGTTGACGGACAGAGCTTTGTCTCTTAATGAGCTACACATTCAGATGATCACACATTGTCAGTGTCGATCTTTGAAGTGACACACCTGTATCCCTGTGGGCCTTGCACAATCTCAACTTATTTTGTTAACAAGACAAGGCAGTTTGTATGACTGTTCCATCATCATGTCATCCCGGTGTATTCAGCTCATATGACAATAGATCATCAGAGAGAATCCTAGCAGGATGCAGTTCCAGCCAGTGAACAGCAGGCAGCAGTACCTAAGGTGCTATCTGTCATCGGTTGCTTTTCCTGTTCTTTATCTTCTCCTTTTGGAACCATTTGGCTGTATCTTCTATTTACATACCTAATCCAATTTTTTTTACATTTGTACATTTTAGTCATTTAGGAGACACTCTTATCCAGAGTGACTTACAGGAGCAAGTAGGTGCCTTGCTCAAGGGCACATCGACAGATTTTTCACCTAGTTGGCTCAGGGAATCGAACCAGCGACCTTTCGGTTACTGGCCCAACGCTCTTAACAGCTAGGCTACGTGCTGCCCTATGTAGGGGCTTGTCCTCTTTACCCTCACCCCAACCACCTCCCATGCTCCCCCTTTCCCCCTCTCCATCCATCCCTCCTCCCCCCTCACCTCATCCTCCCCCGCACCCTGTGTGTCTGATTGGCTTCCGTCATGCAGTTGCTGACAAAGTTTGGCCCTCCCGAGGCCCCGTAGTCGCGGCGCAGTGCCACCGCCCCGTGGGTCAGTATGGACACGCCTCTGGCGATCCTCATGCGGGGCTTGTCCTTCCAGCCCTGCGGACGCACGGCGAACAGGGCCCTGGGGAGGCCCTCCATGCCCAGGCCGGACAGGGCTGGCCCCACAGCGAACCACATGTGAGAGGGTCCAGCCTGACCCGCAGCCCAGGCTGCTTTAAACACCAGCTCGGCCTCCTCCTGGGAACAGTAGAGCAGACGTACCTGGTGGAGTGGAATACAGGGGAGGAGGAGAGGGGAGATACACGGGTACATAGTGAGATAAGGGGTAAGGGGAGACGGGGAGAAAGAGTGGGAGGGGGGCAGTACAGCAGTCTACCTGGAGGAGTGGGGGAGGGGAGGAGGAGGAAAGGGGGAGTCAGACATATATACGGTAGTGATATAAAGGTCAAGGGAGACAGAGAGGGGGAAGGTGAAGGGAAAAATAGAGAGAGAGAGAGAGAGAGAGAGAGAGAGAGAGAGAGAGAGAGAGAGAGAGAGAGAGAGAGAGAGAGAGAGAGAGAGAGAGAGAGAGAGAGAGAGAGAGAGAGGGAGTAACAATACTTTCCTATAGGGGAAAGACAAAGCTATACTAACTAGTGAGGTGAGGGTTATAGGATAGGAGTAAGGAGGAGGGAGAGAAGACAGGAAGAGTAAGGAGGAGGGAGAGAAGACAGGAGGAGTAAGGAGGAGGGAGAGAAGGCAGGAGGACTAAGGTGGAGGGAGAGAAGACAGGAGGAGTACGGAGGAGGGAAAGAAGGCAGGAGGACTAAGGAGGAGGGAGAGAAGGCAGGAGGAGTAAGGAGGAGGGAGAGAAGACAGGAGGAGTGCGGAGGAGGGAGAGAAGACAGGAGGAACAAGGAGGAGGGAGAGAAGACACCGGGAGTAAGGAGGAGGGAGAGAAGGCAGGAGGAATAAGGAGGAGGGAGAGAAGACAGGAGGAGTAAGGAGGAGGGAGAGAAGGCACCAGGAGTAAGGAGGAGGGAGAGAAGACAGGAGGAGTAAGGAGGAGGGAGAGAAGACAGGAAGAGTAAGGAGGAAGGAGAGAAGACAGGAAGAGTAAGGAGGAGGGAGAGAAGACACCTGGAGTAAGGAGGAGGGAGAGAAGGCAGGAGGAGTAAGGAGGAGGGAGAGAAGACACCAGGAGTAAGGAGGAGGGAGAGAAGGCAGGATGAATAAGGAGGAGGGAGAGAAGACAGGGGGAGTACGGAGGAGGGAGAGAAGGCAGGAGGAGTATGGAGGAGGGAGAGAAGACAGGAGGAGTAAGGAGGAGGGAGAGAAGACACCAGGAGTAAGGAGGAGGGAGAGAAGGCAGGAGGATAAAGGAGGAGGGAGAGAATAGAGGAGGAGTACGGAGGAGGGAGAGAAGGCAGGAGGAGTAAGGAGGAGGGAGAGAAGGCAGGAGGAGTAAGGAGGAGGGAGAGAAGGCAGGAGGAATAAGGAGGAGGGAGAGAAGACAGGTGTATGGAGGAGGGAGAGAAGGCAGGAGGAGTAAGGAGGAGGGAGAGATGGCAGGAGGAGTAAGGAGGTGGGAGAGAAGACAGGAAGAGAACGGAGGAGGGAGAGAGAAGTAAGAGCTGATGTTACTGCTGTGTTTATGACAGACATACTAATGACAGACGAAATGAAGGAGGGAGAGACAATATGACAGTGGGGGGTTGAGACAGAGAGAATGGAGGGGGTCTAAAGAGCAAACACACCTGAGGGAAAATGGGAGAGGTTAAACGCTGACATATGTTATTAAAAGCAGCAGAGTCTGGGGAGATAGGGAAGGAGGGGTAAGAGAGGGAGAGGGAGAGAGAGAGAGAGAGAGGGGGGGGGGGGGGGGAGGGAGGGAGGGACAGAAAGAGAAAGAATGGAGTGCAGTGTTGAGAAGGGGAGAAAACGGGGGGAGAGCGGGAAGTGATGGGGGATGGGGGGAATAGGGAAGTGATGGGGGATGGGGGAGAGGGAAGTGATGGGGATGGGGGAGAGGGAAGTGATGGGGGATGGGGAGAGGGAAGTGATGGGGGATGGGGGAGAGAGGGAAGTGATGGGGGATGGAGGGGAGAGGGAAGTGATGGGGGATGGGGGGAGAGGGAAGTGATGGGGGATGGGGGATGGGGGAGAGAGGGAAGTGATGGGGATGGGGGAGAGGGAAGTGATGGGGGATGGGGGCGAGAGAGGGAAGTGATGCGGGTTGGGGGATGGGGGGAGAGAAGGAAGTGATGGGGGATGGGGGGGCAGAGAAAAAAGAGAGGCAGACATATTTTGGTAAAATCAGGGCCTGGGGAGATAAGAGATATAGTAACAGCAGGGGTGTAGGGAGAGAGAGAGAGAGAAGGAGAGAAAGCAAGAGAGATAGGGAGGGATGGATGGAGAGAGGGAGGAAGAGAGTGCAGTAGATCAGTCCAACAATGCCACAATTGCTGAGGAAGGGAGAAACAGGGTGAAGAAGGTTTTAAGGGGGTGAGATAGGGGAAACAGGGTTAAGTGAAATGCTGACAGATACAGGAAGAGAAAGGGGAGAGAGGGACTAACAGAATGGGAGAAGGGGGAGGGGGAGAAATGTATAGGGTAGAAAAGATAAGGACAGAGGAAGGAAAAATTGTTATAAAGTGAGGCAGGGAGAGAGGGAGTGGAGGAGACAGAGTGAAAGCACATTTTGAGAATTGTGCCTTCATTGAATTTTGAACTGTAATGGCTTGGCAAAACAATCCAGCCCGGATGCCAATAAACCTCCAGTGAATTGGAGAGGAGGGAGAGAGAGAGAGAGAGAGCGAGAGAGCGAGAGAGCGAGAGAGCGAGAGAGCGAGAGAGCGAGAGAGAGAGAGAGAGAGAGAGAGAGAGAGAGAGAGAGAGAGAGAGAGAGAGAGAGAGAGAGAAACTGATATAAAGACAAATAAGCAGAGGCAGAAGCTCAAAGAGAGGGGGAGAGAAAGAGAGAGCTATTTAAGTGGAAATGGACCCTGTGCACCTGCGTTAGCCCCACACACATTGAGAGAGAAAAGCAGGAAAAAAGCAGGAAAAAAGTGGGATATTGAGAGAGAAAAGCAGATAGAGTCTTTAATGCAAACACACACTGTCACTGAGCAGACAGACACAAGCACTGATTATCACTGGGAGAGAGAGAAAGAGACGGGGAAAGAGAGAGAGAAAATGAGAGAGAGTGGGTGAAGACAGAGGGGAAAGGAGAGGAGGGATGAGAGAGAGCAATAAGGGAGGGGAGAGAGAGAAGCAGAGAAAGAGGGAGGGTTAGGGTTAATGCACTGCGCATAGGCAGCCCGCTGCGGGCACTATGTTATATTAACAGTGACACCAGCCGAGAGAAGCCTAAGGAATCCAATACACACACACACACACAGGGAGACAGAGCTGCAGTGGCCATGCTGAGACATTAGCGATGACATTGAGACCCATCTGAACCAGCCCAACAGAGAGCAGTGTACGTCTACAGGCAAAGGGACATGCTGCGGAGAGGGGAGAATGAAGGAGGGAGGGAGGGATGGAGGGATGAAAGGAGTAGAAGGAGTGAGGGAGAGATGGAAGGAGAGGACACAAAACGAGCCCAACACAAGCCACAGGACAGAGGTTCTGTCTCTGGGCAAGGATGTGCAGGGAGGGAAGGACGGAGGGAGAGAGGGAATAAGAAAGAGAGGGAGAGGGTTAAAGAGTGAGCTATCATATTACAGAAAGAAAGGAATTGACAGGGAGGGAGAAAGAGGGGAGATATGAGGAATAGGGAGGAGGTAGCAAGTCAGGGATCCATGGAGAAGGAGAAGGATGGAGGCATTCAGCTTGAGAGAGAGATTTTTTAAGTGAAAGGAAAGTAGAAGGAAGGAGCGAGCAAGGGAGAGCGAAAGAAAGGGCACAGGCTAGTCATGAAGGGTGGGAGTGATGAGAAGAACAGAGGGATAGAGGAGAGAGAGGAGAGAGAGCCACAGGGACAGAGGGAGAGAGTAAGAAGGAGGAGGAACCCAGCCAGCCCGGCCAGCCAGCCACACGGAGACTCACGGCCACTCAGTAACACTTCCTCCCCCTTTTCTCCCCCTCCCCTCCCCCCTCCCTCCCCCCTGTCTCACCTGTGCCTCGTTCTCCTTGAGCAGCCTGAGCGTGCGCGCCCCTCCCGGGTCGTCCGTCACGTTCAGCATGACCACGCTCTTCTTCTCCCAGCCGATGAACGAGCCGTCCGTCAGGCCGTCCACCACCGACAGGAAGTCCTGGTAGCCGTGGTGACGGGTGGACACCACTGAGAAGGTGGTCCAGTCGTACTCCTCTAGTATTTTGAAGATGACCTCCAGCTGGAGGGTGGTGGATGAGCTGAACTGGAGGAAGATGGAGCCTGACTCCTGCAGTAGGGGGAGCACACCTTAAAGTTCTATAGACACAGGCAGGCACACAGGACTGAACACGGGACAGAACGCTGCCAAACAGGAAGCACAACATCAGCTTTCCTCTAGGAGGTCAGGGTCGCGTTCAGTAGAGCACCTTCTCCACTTCAAAACAGTTCAACACATTGTTGTTGTTTGTTCTCACTGAACGGGACCCCTGTAATTCCTCAGTTTCACAACGTTTTCTCCCGTTTCAGACCTTCTGAACACAACCAAGCATTGAGGATGAAGGGGTTTTCTGGGGTTCTGATTTGGTTAGGATTATGGTTAGGATTTGGGTAGGGTAAACTGATCCTACAGTGTAGATATCTGCCTATGGGTAAACTCTGCCCAGAGCCAGAATGCAGCACAAAGGTGTTTAGAATAAGCCTCACTGGTAAATGAATCCCAATTAATATGTGAAAAATAGCAAATTTGTTAACATGCCATATTGTAGCAAGCCCTAATCCATTAACTACTTTTGAATAATTAAAAAGATTAATCAATCCAGATATAGCAGGGGATTATGTCTTTAAGGTAAGGATTTGGAGACAGTAAGCTGATCCTAGATCTATGCCTACGGGCAACTTCTGTCCGGAGTTTAGAGAGCAGTTAAAGAGAGCCGCTCCTCTCTACAAAGAACTACAACTCCCATGACTACCCTGTGTGTGTTCAGGGTGTGGAGGCATACTGGGGTTGAAGTTTTCATGGGACGGCTGCAGTGGCAGTGTGACTGCAGGCTAAAACACAGATGATGATTGTTGAGTGAATTCTCCAATGACCGCTGGAACTAGTCTTTTCCACAGATTTGGATTATATTTAGATAGGAATGTGTGTGCGGGGCGGGGGGGTGGGTCTTCAAAGGAAGATCATCAAAGAGGTTTGAACGCATTCCTCAAGAGTAAATGGTTAAAACAGTTATTTGTAAACACAAATGTATTGGTGTTGATTTTTCTAGCTACGTGGCAGCAAAAGCATGTCTGAAACATCTTAATTTACACACATATACTGTAATTAATGTAAACACACCCACTCTCTCTTCCTCCCTCTCTCTCTCTCTCAATTCAATTCAAAGGGCTTTATTGGCATGGGAAACATATGTTTACATTGCCAAATCAAGTGAAATAGATAATAAACAAAAGTGAAATAAACAATCAAAAACTAACAGTAAACATTACACTCACAAAAGTTTCAAAGGAATAGAGACATTTCAAATGTCATATTACCAAATAAAATAAATGTGTATTTGTCACATGCACCGAATACAACAGGTGTAGTAGACCTTACCGTGAAATGCTTACTTACAAGCCCTTAACCAACAACAAAGTTGAAATAATAGAGTTAAGAAAATATTTACTAAATAAACTCAAGCAAAAAATAGTAACACTATATAAATGTACCGAGTCAATGTGTGGGGGTACAGGTTAGTCGAGGTAGTTTGTACATGTAGATTGGGGTAAAGTGACTATGCATAGATAATAAACAGCTAGTAGCAGCGGTCTTATAGCTTGGGGATAGAAGCTGTTAAGGAGCCTTTTGGACCTAGACTTGGCGCTCCAGTACCGCTTGCCGTGCGGTAGCAGAAAGAACAGTCTATGAGTCGTGCTTGGCCACGCAGTCGTGGGTGAACAGGGAGTACAGGAGGGCACTAATCACGCACCCCTGAAGGGCCCCGGTGTTGAGGATCAGCGTGGCAGATGTGTTGTTGCCTGCACTTACCACCTGGGCGGCGGCCGGTCAGGAAATCCAGGATCCAGCTGCAGAGGGAGGTGTTTAGTCCCAGGGTCCTTAGCTTAGTGATGAGCTTTGTGAGCACTATGGTGTTGAACGCTGAGCTGTAGTCAATGAACAGCATTCTCACATAGGTGTTCCTTTTGTCCAGGTGGGAGAGGGCAGTGTGGAGTGCGATTGAGATTGCGTCATCTGTGGATCTGTTGGGGCGGTATGCGAATTGGAGTGGGTCTAAGATTTCCGGGATGATGGTGTTGATGTGAGCCATGACCAGCCTTTCAAAGCACTTCATGGCTACCGACGTGAGTGCTACGGGGCGGTAGTCATTTAGGCAGGTTACCTTCGCATTCTTGGGCACAGGGATTATGGTGGTCTGCTTGAAACATGTGGGTATTACAGACTCGGTCAGGGAGAGGCATTTAGCTTGCCTGGTAGGGTCAGGTCACTGGGCAGCTCGCGGCTGGGTTTCCCTTTGCAGTCCGTAATAGTTTGCTAGCCCTGCCACATCAGTCACGTACGTTAAGGAACGGGACGGACCAAGGTGCAGCGTGAACGGCGAACATGTTTATTAACTAATAAACACACGAAACAGTAACCAAAACAACAAACTTAACCGTGACGGTCCAAAGGCTAACACACAAGCCTAAACATGAACATAACAAAATCTCACAACGCAGGCAGGAAAACTGACTGAAGTATGATCCCCAATCAGAGACAACGAGCGACAGCTGCCTCTGATTGGGAACCACACCCGGCCAAACATAGAAATACAAAACCTAGAATATATTCACACCCTGACCAAACTAGCTAGAGTTCTATACGCCAGGGCGTGACAACATCCGACGAGCGTCAGAGCCGGTGTAGTAGGATTCAATCTTAGTCCTGTATTGACACTTTGCCTGTTTGTATCACGTTTCAGGAGAAGACCCAGATGCAGACAGTGTTGAAGTAACACAAGTTTATTACAAAAACAGGGTGCAGGCAAGCGACAGGTCAAGGGCAGGCAGAGGTCAGTAATCAAGATCAGAGTCCAAAAGGTACAGAACGGCAGGCAGTCTCAGGTTCAGGGCAGGCAGAGGTCAATAATCCAGAATGGTGTAACAAGGTACAGAACGGCAGGCAGGCTCAGGGTCAGGGCAGGCAGAATGGTCAAAACCGGGAAAACTAGAAAATGCTGGTAGGATTCACAAAACAAAACGAACTGGCAACAGACAAATAGAGAAAACAGGTATAAATACACTGGGGATAATGGGGAAGATGGGCGACACCTGGACGGGGTGGTGACAATCACAAAAACAGGTGAAACAGATCAGGGTGTGACAGTTTGATGGTTTGTCTGAGGGCATAGCGGGATTTCTTATAAGCATCCGGATTAGTGACCCGCTCCTTGAAAGCGGCAGCTCTAGCCTTTAGCTCGGTGCGGATGTTGCCTGTAATCCATGGCTTCTGGTGATGTACATACAGTCACTGTGGGGACGACGTCGTCAATGCACTTATTGATGAAGCCGGTGACTGAGATGGTATACTCCTCAATGCCATTGGTTGAATCACAGAACATATTCCAGTCTGTGCTAGCAAAACAGTCCTGTAGCGTAGCATCTGTGTCACCTGACCACTTCTGTATTGAGCGAGTCACTGGTACTTTAGTTTTTGCTTGTAAGCAGGAATCAGGAGGATAGAATTTTTGCCAAAAGGAGGTCGAAGGAGAGCTTTGTATGCGTCTCTGTGTGTGGAGTAAAGTAGTCTAGAGTTTTTTTCCCTCTGGTTGCACATGTGACATGCTGGTAGAAATGAGGTAAAACGGATTTAAGTTTGCCTGCATTAAAGTCCCCGGCCACTAGGAGTGCCGCTTCTGGATGAGCATTTTCTTGTTTGCTTATGGCCTTATACAGCTTGTTGAGTGCGGTCTTAGTGCCAGCATCGGTTTGTGGTGGTAAACAGACGGCTACGAATAATATAGATGAGAACTCTCTTGGTAGATAGTGTGGTCTACAGCTTATCATGAGGTACTCTACCTCAGACGAGCAATACCTCAAGACTTCTTTAATATTAGACATTGCGCACCAGCTGTTATTGACAAATAGACACACACCCCAGCCCCTCATCTTACCAGATGTAACTGCTCTGTCAGGCCGATGCACGGGAAACCCAGCCAGCTCTATATTATCTGTGTCGTCGTTCAGCCACGACTCGGGGAAACATAAGATATTACAGTTTTTAATGTCCCGTTGGTAGGATAGTCTCGACCGTAGATCATCGAGTTTGTTTTCCAGTGATTGCACGTTGGCCAATAGGACCGATGGTAATGGCGATTTACTCACTCGCCTACAAATCTTAACAAGGCACCCCACCTCCCTCTGTATCTCCACCTTTTCTTCACGCAAATGACGTGGAGTTGGGCCTGGTTTCCGGAGAGTATTGTTCTTCACAAATTTTGCTGCTTCAGTGTTTTTAGATATTTTTGTCAGATGTTACTATGGTATACTGAAGTATAATTACAAGCACTCCATACGTGTCAAAGGCTTTTATTGACAATTACATTAAGTTTATGCAAAGAGTCAATATTTGCATTGTTGACCCTTCTTTTTCAAGATCTCTGCAATCCGCCCTGGCATGCTGTCAATTAACTTCTGGGCCACATCCTGACTGATGGCAGCCCATTCTTGCATAATCAATGCATGGAGTTTGTCAGAATTTGTGGGTTTTTGTTCGTCCACCCGCCTCTTGAGGATTGACCACAAGTTCTCAATGGGATTAAAGTCTGGGGAGTTTCCTGGCCATGGACCCAAAATGTCGATGTTTTGTTCCCAGAGCCACTTAGTTATCACTTTTGCCTTATCGCAAGGTGCTCCATCATGCTGGAAAAGGCATTGTTCGTCACCAAACTGTTCTTGGATGGTTGGGAGAAGTTACTCTCGGAGGATGTGTTGGTACCATTCTTTATTCATGGCTGTGTTCTTAGGCAAAATTGTGAGTGAGCCCACTCCCTTGGCTGAGAAGCAACCCCACACATGAATGGTCTCAGGATGCTTTACTGTTGGCATGACACAGGACTGATGGTAGCGCTCACCTTGTCTTCTCCGGACAAGCTTTTTTCCGGATGCCCCAAACAATCGGAAAGGGGATTCATCAGAGAAAATGACTTTACCCCAGTCCTCAGCAGTCCAACCCCTGTACCTTTTTCAGAATATCAGTCTGTCCCTGATGTTTTTCCTGGAGAGAAGTGGCTTCCTCGCTGCCCTTCTTGACACCAGGCCATCCTCCAAAGTCTTTGCCTCACTGTGCGTGCAGATGCACTCACACCTGCCTGCTGCCATTCCTGAGCAAGCTCTGCACTGGTGGTGCCCCGATCCCGCAGCTGAATCAACTTTAGGAGATGGTCATGGTGCTTGCTATACTTTCTTGGGCACCCTGAAGCCTTCTTCACAACAATTGAACCTCTCTCCTTGAAGTTCTTGATGATCCGATAAATGGTTGATTTAGGTGCAATCTTACTAGCAGCAATATCCTTGCCTGTGAAGCCCTTTTTGTGCAAAGCAATGATGACGGCACGTGTTTACCATGGTTAACAGAGGAAGAACAATGATTTAAAGCTTCCAGTCTGTTATTCTAACTAAATCAGCATGACAGAGTGATCTCCAGCCTTGTTCTCGTCAACACTCTCACCTGTGTTAACGAGAGAATCACTGACATGATGTCAGCTGGTCCTTTTGTGGCAGGGCTGAAATGCAGTGGAAATGTTTTTGGGGGATTAAGTTCATTTTCATGGCAAAGAGGGACTTTGCAATTAATTGCAATTCATAACATTCAGGAGTATATGCAAATTGCCATCATAAAAACTGAGGTAGCAGACTTTGTGAAAATTAATATTTGTATAATTCTCAAAACTTTTGACCACGACTGTATATCCTTCGTGTCGGACTCATTAAAGAAAAAATCTTTGTCCAGTTTCGATCAGAAGAGACGGTAGCAGCAACTTTATGTACAAAATAAGTTACAAACAATGCGAAAAAACTAACAAAATAGCACAGTTCGTTTGGAGCCCGTAAAACGGCAGCCATCACCTCCGGTGCCATTATTATCTGGCTATATACAGTGTTGTAGCGATGTGCAAATAGTTAAAGTACAAAAGGGAAAATAAATCAACATAAATATGGGTTGTATGTTCTCTCTCTCCCTCTCCCACACACATACATATACACACACACACAGAGTTGCGACACATCAGAGGGACAGCTGTAGCAGCAGCCCAGTTCGGTGCCATTTACAGATCAAACACAGCAGTGTCTCAGGATGTCTGACTCAGCTTCTTATAGCACACTGTCCCTGACACCAACCCTATACCTCAACCCAACCCAACCCCTATACACCAACACCAACCCTATACCTCAACCCATCCCAACCCTTATACTCCAACACCAACCCTATACCTTAACCTAACCCAACCCTTATACCCCAACACAATCCCTATAGCCCAACCCAACCCCTATCTCTATAGGTATCTATACCCCAATACATTTTTTAAATTTTTACATTTTAGTCATTTAGCAGACGCTCTTATCCAGAGCGACTTACAGTTAGTGAGTGCATACATTTTCATACTGGCCCCCCGTGGGAAACGAACCCACAACCCTGGCGTTGCAAGCTCTACCAACTGAGCTACCAACCCTATACCCCAACCTAACCCAAACCCTATACCCCAACATCAACCCTATACCTCCACCTAACTCAACCCCTATACTCCAACAACAACCCTATACCTCAACCCAACCCAACCCATATACCCCAACACCAACCCTATACCTTAACCTAACCTAGCCCAACCCTTATACCCCAACACAATCCCTATACCCCAACCCAACCCCTACCCAACCCCTATACCCCAATACCAACACTATACCCCAACACCAACCCAACCCCTATACCCCAACACCAACCCAACCCTATACCCCAACACCAACCCCTATACCCCAACACCAACCCAACCCTATACCCCATACCCCAACACCATCCAACCCAACCCCTATACCCCAACACCAATACCGATACCAACCCAACCCTATACCCCAACACCAACCCCAACCCAACCCCTATACCCCAACACCAACCCAACCCCTATACCCCAACACCAACCAACCCCTATACACCAACACCAACTCAACCCAACCCTATACCCCAACACCAACCCAATCCCTATACCCCAACACCAACCCCAACCCAACCCCTATACCCCAACCCCAACCCAACCCCTATACACCAACACCAACCCAACCCAACCCAACCCTATACCCCAACACCAACCCAACCCCTATACCCCAACCCAACCCCCATACCCATACCTAATCGCTATCCCAGTCCAGGCCCCCTGTCTGCCCATCCAGCAGCTACCCATCATGATTCTGAGCATTCCCCATCCCCGTATCCATCCCAGGATTATGGTCAATTCTCAGTCACTTCAGAAGATAAATTGAAATACAGTTCTGGAATATTGTTCAAGTACTTCATGAATTGACTGAATTGAAATTGATTATTTGACCTCCCCATCCATCCAGTTAAAAACAGTCTAAAGGAGACAGAGAGAGAGAGGGATGGTGGGGAGAAAGAGATGGAGGGGAGAGAGAGATGGAGGGGAGAGAGAGATAGAGGGGAGAGAGAGAGAGAGAGAGAGAGAGACAGAGAGAGAGAGAGAGAGAGAGAGATGGGGGATACGGGTGTAAGGTATGTGAAGCCTGCTGAGTGAGACCAGGTGGCAAGATCATCCACTTAATCCTACCAGAGTTTTCTCTCTCTAACCCTGACTCTCTCTCTCTCCCTCTAACCCTGAATCTCTCTCTCTCTAACCCTGAATCTCTCTCTCTCTAATCCTGAATTTATCTCTCTAACCCTGAATCTCTCTCTCTAACCCTGAATCTCTCTTTCTAACCCTGAATCTCTCGTTCTCTCTAACCCTGAATCTCTCTCTCTCTAACCCTGAATCTCTTTCTATAACCCTGCATCTCTCTCTCTCTCTCTAACCTTGAATCTCTCTCTCTCACTCTGAATCTCTCTCTCGCTCTCTCTAACCCTGGATCTCTCTCTCTCTCTAACCCTGAATCTCCTTATTTCTCTCTCTAACCCTGAATCTCTCTCTCTCTCTAACCCTGAATCTTTCTCTCTCTCTAACCCTGAATCTTTCTCTCTCTCTAACCCTGAATCTTTCTCTCTCTCTAACCCTGAATCTCTCTCTCCTTAACCCTGAATCTCTCTCTCTCCATCTTTCCACCCCTGAGGGTAAACTCTCTCTCTCTCTCTCTCTCTCTCTCTCTCTCTCTCTCTCTCTCTCTCTCTCTCTCTCTCTCTCTCTCTCTCTCTCTCTCTCTCTCTCTCTCTCTCTCTCTATCTCTCTCTCTCTATCACTCTCTCAGTACCATCATCTCTCTCCCCCCTTTTCTCTCAAACTTCACTCTCTCCCTCCCTTTTCTCTCTACCCCCCATGGTTTCTCTCACTACCTACCCTTGACTCCCTCTCTTTCTGTACCACCCACTTGTTGCTGTCTACAAAGCTCTGATTGGGCTGAAACAGTGAATGATTGACCTCAATCCTCAAACTTTCACGCAGGCACGCACACACACACAAACACACATACAAACACACACACAAACACACATTATCTTCTTACCTCCATACCTGTGGCATCCTCCCCACCATTGCTCACCATCCTACAGGCATGATGGGTCTCTCTCTCTTTCTCTCTCACATACACACACCTCATCCCCTCCCCCCACCTCTGTACCTGTTGCATCCTCCCCAGCCCTGCCCCTCCTCCTACAGCCACTATGGGCAGTCCAGTCTGGGCAGAGACAAACTCTAACATGGGGGCCAGGGGTCCCCAGGCAGTGGGTGGTGGCCTCTCCTCCTCATAGACCAGGCCCTGTAGGGGCCTCGCTGCCAGCAGGTCACACAGCTGGGACAGCAGAGTCTTAGGACTACTGTCATTCACCTGGAGAGGAAGTCATGACAGGGATAGGTTAGCTTGCATTACATACAGAGTAATGGAGTACAACATGATCTGAGGAATACAGACATTCACCTACAGAGGACACATGATCACAAGGTAACAACAATATATACACTACCAGTCAAAACTATGAAATAACACATATGGAATCATGTAGTAACCAAAAAAGTGTTAAACAAATCAAAATATATTTTATATTTGAGATTCTTCTAATAGCCACCCTTTGCCTTGATGACAGCTTTGCACACTCTTGGCAAACTACATGATTCCATATGTGTTATTTCACAGTTCTGATGTCTTCACTATTATTCTACAATGTAGAAAATAGTAAAAATAAAGAAAAACCCTTGAATGAGTAGGTGTGTCCAAACTTTTGACTGGTACTGTATATAGACTTTCATTGAGAAAGCAGATAAACAACCGTAAGGGACAGTAGAGTATACTGTCTTACCTCTACTATCAATGAGAGAGAGAGAAATCAAAGAGAGTGATAGAACAGAAAACAGAGACAGACATGTGTACAGATGGACTACTGGCATTCATCTGGACAGGGAGCCATGATGAGTAAGGTTATGTTACAATGTGTGGAGAACACATTGGCGGTGTCGATTATACCCATACTAGCATACTACATACTTAAACTGCATATTATTTACTCATTGTCGCATACTATTTAGCATGTACCGTTTAGTAAAAAGTATGCAGTATGCCACGGCTGCAACTCAGTAGTGGCTCCTGATTGGCTGAGTAGGCGGGGCGGGGCAGAGTGTGGGTGGATTTTTCCAAATTCAACAGACATGCATCGCATTAACCAGCCATATAATAGCTATTTTCCAATTTGATTAATTTCTCTAAACTCTGAATAGAATAGGAATGGAGTTCTAGGCCTACTCAGGCTGGTTATAGGAAGACTATCACATTCAACCTATATCGTACTAGACCATACAGCCCATCTATCCTATTGAAAAAGGACTGAAGACAGAAACAGATAATTTGGTTCCATTTCAACATAGTTATTAGTGAAACCAAAGTGTTGTAACATAGATCAAATCAAATAGCCTTGTACACACACCAAAACTTTTCAAATGTTCAAATCAAAGGGCTATGGCATATAAAATGTGGACATTCGGGTGCATCGCAAATTCAGAATCGCTGGACAGCAACATAATAAACTAAAGCTCTGATCATTGGAACGACATCAGAATGAATGTTAAGGCTTGATCCATTAATTCATTAATTAAATAGGTAGCCTACGAAAAATCTAAAGGCCTGATTAACATGCCACATCCCAAGTCCCAGGTGCCGCCACATTCAGAAATCAAAAGATGGTTTAGTATTTCGTTTAAAAGCTCTGATGAAGGCCAAGAGAACCATAAACACTTTTCAGTGAGAAACAGAAATCCACTTTGGGTAAAAAAATAAATACTTATGTTTTCAAAGATGTAGCCTACGATGCAATGCTCGTGATAATTTTCTGAGAATAAAAACTACTTAGCCTACATTTGAACACCACCGCAGAAGCTTCGGGCATCTTCCCAATTAAGTAGCCTAGTGTGGTTATCTGGCTACTTAAAGAGAACTAGGGCCTATTAATCGCAGCCCTCCTCTTCCAATGCATTGTTGGAAAAGTGTGCCGAGAATTCTACAAGATGAAGAGCCAAAATTAGTATAACATCCTGGCATTTAAACCATACTCGATTTTCAAAATGTTGCATACTATTAAACGTTCTATTTTCGCATACTGAGAATGCGTCATGCGTGATTGAGTTGTTTCCTGCTATTCGTTGATTTCTGTGGCACATATCTAATTGATCAGCTATTGTCAAAGCTGACATGAATATGACATCCGGGCATTTAAAGTATACTAGATTTTCGAAATGTTGCATACTATTAAACTTAATATTTTCGCATACTCAAATGACCTACTATTTAGGACGCAAGTTTGGGTATTTGGACACGGCCACTATGTGAACACACACACACACACACACACACACACACTCAAAGAGTAGAACGATAAGACACAGGAAGCATGGAAACAGACAGACAGGGTCTGAGGCCTAAAGAGTCCCTCTCTTACCTGGGGTGAAGTAATGACAAGGCTATCGGTTAGATAGAGTTTAATGACGAGGCTATCGGTTAGATAGAGTTCAATGACAAGGCTATCGGTTAGATAGAGTTCAATGACAAGGCTATCGGTTAGATAGAGTTCAATGACAAGGCTATCGGTTAGATAGAGTTCAATGACAAGGCTATCGGTTAGATAGAGTTCAATGACAAGGCTATCGGTTAGATAGAGTTCAATGACAAGGCTATCAGTTAAATATAGTTCAACGACAAGGCTATCGGTTAAATATAGTTCAATGACAAGGCTATCAGTTAAATATAGTTCAACGACAAGGCTATCGGTTAAATATAGTTCAATGACAAGGCTATCAGTTAAATATAGTTCAATGACAAGGCTATCGGTTAAATATAGTTCAATGACAAGGCTATCGGTTAAATATAGTTCAATGACAAGGCTATCGGTTAAATATAGTTAAATGACAAGGCTATCGGTTAGATAGAGTTCAATGACAAGGCTATCGGTTAGATAGAGTTCAATGACAAGGCTATCGGTTAGATAGAGATCAATGACAAGGCTATCGTTAGATAGAGTTTAATGACAAGGCTATCGGTTAGATAGAGTTTAATGACAAGGCTATCAGTTAGATAGAGTTTAATGACAAGGCTATCGGTTAGATAGAGATCAATGACAAGGCTATCGGTTAGATAGAGTTTAATGACAAGGCTATCAGTTAGATAGAGTTTAATGACAAGGCTATCGGTTAGATAGAGATCAATGACAAGGCTATCGGTTAGATAGAGATCAATGACAAGGCTATCGGTTAGATAGAGTTCAATGACAAGGCTATCGGTTAGATAGAGTTCATGCAATGGTAGAAGAGCATGTGAATTAAGGAAACGCTTTCAGTTACACTCATTTAGACACAACAGCAACAGCATGACATCTCTTCACCTTAATACAGGTTAGCACTGTGGCTCCTATAAGTCCTCGAGCTATAGTACTGACAGCATGACATAGAGTTGGCTATATAACATGTATCTCAGATAAGGATTGGGCCTTAGATTAATGTAATCCATTATTCCATTACTATGATGACTCTAAACCCTAAACAAGCCAGCTTTGACCCTTGAGTCCATCCTTCCAATTCCACCCTCACTGTATTCCCTGGACCCCCCCACCCCCACCACACCACCCCTACATTTTCCCCTTATAATAATAATAATGCATGGTACTTATATTTGGCCCAAACCATTAATGTCAGGTTAAGGTTCAGGCTGTAATGAATGGATCCATTATCACCATTCCTATTATTACCCCCCAGCACAGCACAGTCTTTTCTCACCTGGAGCCAGATGACGTTAGCAGAGCTCCACTGGGTTATCACGCTCTCCCCTAGAGAGCTGTGTGCCCGGCCGAATCCAGGGTAGAGCACCCTTCCCCCGGGCCCGGCCGCCGCCTCCACCTGCACG
>NC_139990.1:50885736-51149512 GCF_964263955.1 Coregonus lavaretus | reverse complement strand
GAATGTTGTAGGAGCCGATCCAGAACCTGTCGTACATGGGACACATGTTCACTCAGAGAGTTAGAATATATTAGGATGTCATCAATGTACACTATAACAAAGCGATCAATCATGTCCCTGAAAATGTCATTCATGAACGCCTGGAATACTGAGGGAGCGTTGGTAAGTCCATAGGGCATGACACAATATTCATAGTGTCCTCGATGTGTGATGAAGGCGGTCTTCCATTCATCCCCTTCTCTAATGCGCACCAGATTGTACGCACTCCTGAGGTCCAGTTTACTGTAGATTGAGGCCTGCCCCACCTGCTCGAGGGCTGCTGGAATCAAAGGAAGAGGGTAACGATTTTTGATGGTAATATCGTTCAAACCTCGATAGTCTATACAAGGACGCAGTCCGCCATCCTTTTTCTTCACGAAGAAAAAACTGGATGCGGCGGGAGACGTAGATGGGCGAATGGCCTCTTGCTGTAGCGCCTCATCAATATACTTGCTCATCGATTCTCGTTCCGGCTGTGACAAAGGGTAGATTCTTCCGCGAGGAGGTGTAGCCCCGGATAGCAGATCAATCGCGCAGTCCCAGGCCCGATGAGGTGGTAACACGGTAGCCCTCTCCTTGGAGAACACCTGCGCGTAATCCTGGTATTCTGTTGGAACAACAGTAGACACCGCACCTTGCGCATCCTCCACAGTAGACATTTTGCACGGTAAATTGAGGCACTCTGCCCTACATACCTCACTCCAAGCAGTGATATCGCCAGATTTCCAGAAGATGACCGGATCATGGGTGACGAGCCAGGGGTGGCCGAGAACTAGCGGCTCCCGTGGAGCGGAGATGACGAACAGAATGATGTTCTCATGGTGTATGGAGCCCACTTGTAACTTGATTACCTCTGTACGGTGCGTAATGAACCCAGTGCCCATGGGCTCACCGTCTAGCGCGTTGATTCGCAGGGGAGGTTGAATTGGGATAAGTTGAACTCCCAATTCCTCAGCGAGACCCATATCCATAAAACTGGCAGCCGCCCCGGAATCAATAAGACCTTCCAACCTGCGCACTCTCTCTCCAACAGATAAGGTAACTGGCACATACATTTGTTTAGATGTAATGTTGAAAACGTGAGGCTCACTCACCGGTTTGGCAGTTCCGAGGCGATATTCTGGGGTACGGTTTGGTCGTACCGGACATTGCCGAATGAAATGACCCGACTGACCACAATACAGGCATAGTCCGTCTTGCCGACGTTGTTGTCTCACCGACCCTTGTAGGGGTGACCGTCCCAGTTGCATGGGTTCCTCCTCAGATTCTCTCCTCCGCTCTGTCGATGGCTTAGGACCAGTGACCGAGGGCTCCCGGACTGTGGATACCTTGTGTTGCACTATCAGATTATCAATAGAGATGGCTATGTTGATAAACTCATGTAGCGCAGTGATATCTCCCCGACAAGCCAACTCAGTCTGTACTTCTTTGCGCAGCCCTCTTCGGAAAACGGTGAGCAAAGCAGTCTCGCTCCATCCGCTACCGGCTGCTATCGTACGGAACTCTAAAGCGTAGTCGGCTACTGTGCGACGGCCCTGCTGAAGTTCGCATAGTTGGTCTCCCACGCTACGCCCAGATCCTGGGTGATCGAACACCTCTTGGAACAGTCTCTTAAACCGAACTTCCACATTCAACTCGGGGACTTCAGCTGCCCATAGCGCAGTAGCCCAATCCAGTGCTCTTCCCGTTAGCAGAGAAATTATGAAATCCACCCTGCTACGGTCATCGGGAAACATAGTACGATTGTAGGACATATACAGGGACGTCTGAAGTAGAAACCCCTGACATTTGCCAGGTTCCCCATCGTACTTAGTCGGTAGAGAAATCGGAGGTGCATGACGAGGACTGACCGTGCTCGGGGTGGTGCCTTCAGCCGCACCAGCGTTGAGTAGTTGCAGGAGTTCATCCATCCATTTCTCCTGTATCTCCCATCGCCTCTGTAATTCCGCTGGATCCATGGTTAGGGCGAGGTATTCTGTAATGAATACTCGGACAGAGTGGTAAGATCCAATCGCAGAATTGCGATGTTTTATTAAAGTACAGACAAGTGAATTGCTTAATCGTGGTCGGGCGAGCTGTGGTCAAAACCAGGTAAGGCAGAGACAGGCAGAGGTACCAAGGGAGCGGGCGTAGTCGTAGTCGAGGGCACAGGCACAGGATCAGAGTACGGTAATCACTGGGATAGACAAGCAGAGGATTAAGCAATTCGGGGAGTCAAACAACGAAGCACAGGTCGGATACACTGGTAATCAAAAACAACAAACTCTCTCTCTCTCAGAACAAAACGCTTAGCAAGTCACAATGGAACAATACCTCGCACCGACTGAACTTCTGAGCACACCTTATATCCTACACTAATTACTGACAGGTGTGCTCAGAACTCAGGTGAACCAGATCGAGTCTGATGACTCCCCCTCTCTGTAGATCGGGGAAGTGTCAGACTCTGTCTAGACCCAGCCAACCCCCGATCCCTTACAGATGTTTACTGGATGTTTTCTTCTGGCAAGAAGATTCATAATATAATATAGGTTTTATGCTGTTTCACCATTTCACTGATAAAACTCTATATCGTAGCTCCACTCCTCCATAGCTTATATCTCCACACTCAACTCACTCACACCAGCATTTCAGAACCTTTAACAAGCCAATATACTGCATATGTTTATTGAGTGTAAGGGGACAATTACTTTTTCAAACAGGGGAATTGGGTGTTGCATAACTTTGTCAATGAAACAATATAATAAATCCAATAATATAAAACGTGGCTAATGAACCTAGCTATCTGAATGCAAAAAGCGAGCAAGTATACATTTTTTTGGTAACTTGTAAACTCAGGATCCTTTTATCTAATATTAGGTTTTGGTTGAAGATGTGATAACATTCAGTATCAAAAATATGCAAGAATAGAGAAAATCAGAAAGGGGGCAAATACTTTTTCACGGCACTGTATATGTTTATCTTAAAGAAATGAAAAATCAAAGTGCACTCGCCTATACGAGCACCTGGTTCTAGTGCCTATTCCTCAGCCTGCTGTAACCTTTAACCCTGGAGAATAAAATAACACTGTCCCAATTCAACATATCTTAACTTCCATCTTTTCGGTAGTCTGAGTATATAGGCATTACATCAACATTTCTGAACCTTGCGTTTCCACCTACGTAGGCCTATGTCATATCTTTAACATCAATGAATCTAGGAAAGATAGTGCCGTCTAACCCAGGGGTGTCAAACATACGGCCCCCACTGGATGATTTTGTATTTTTTTATATAAATTGTTTTTTTGGACTCAAACCAAATCAAAACTGTGTAGAAATGATAATGGACCTACATTCATACAGTTTCTTGACTGTGTCCAGCTCGCTAATAATCCCCGAAATGAAATCTAGACAGTCAGGGAGCATCGAAAATTCAAAACATTTTGGATAGAGGACAATTTTTTGCAAATTTTGACAGTGAGGAAATATAGCACATTTTCAGTATGGCCCTCTGGACCTCGTTGAAGACCAAATGCGTCCCCCGGGGCAAAATGAGTTTGACACCCCTGGTCTAACCATTGGAACGGAGAGCACGTTAGGTTACATTTTTTGATTCACATGACTCATTTTTAGTTGGTATCAATTCAGATTCTGACATTTCAGTTAAATTAAATTAGCCTATACCTAATTAATTGAAAAGTGTCATTTATCTTCAAATATTTTTTTTTGCAATTCATGAATTTCAATTACATCGGTGTCACAACTTCCGCCGAGGCTGCCTCCCCTCCTTGTTCGGGCAGGCTTCGGCGTTCGTCGTCACTGACTTACTAGCCACTGCCGCTCCATTTTTCATCATTCCATTTGTCTTGTCTTGTCAATCACACACACCTGGTTCTTATCCCCTCATTAGTCTGTGTATAAGTGTTCCCTCTGCCCCCCTTCTCCTTGTGGGTGATTGTTTAATTGTGAGAGTAGTGGAGCTCGGTGGAGCTACTCGTACCTTGTTATTGCCGGGGTAGATATTTCCCCTGTGCCTGTTATTGTTGGAGCTACCGTTACCTTGTATTGCCAGGGTAGATTTTCCCCTGTGCCTGTTTCGTTTGTCGCTATCCAACGCTATTTGTGTACGACGGAATAAACTCTGCATTCGGTGATTACCCTCCTGCGCCTGACTCCTTCTATCACACTCATCACAATCGGTCTCTACAGCTCCAACATTTGTTCCTTATACTTCAGTGTAATTAAAGGAAAAATGCTTTGTATTAGGATAATCTCACACATTTCAAACTAATATACAGTAGATGGTAAACCTATGCTTCTACTTCATGGTATAACTACACTAAAGGACACACAAAGATACACAAATGCACGCACGCACGCACACCACACACACATAGCCAATGTGGTTATGCTTCCGCATTGCTTGCTCTTTGGGGTTTTAGGCTTGGTATCTGTAAAGCACTTTGTGACAACTGCTGATGTAAAAAGGGCTTTATATTGATTGATTGATTCCACTCATCTAAATTAAAAAGCCTCTCTGTGGCATCTGTCTACTCTTTATGCATCCCGATCACTGTAGGTTATTTCTGTGTGTGTGTGTGTGTGTGTGTGTGTGTGTGTGTGTGTGTGTGTGTGTGCATCTCTATGTAGCCTGAGCTCACCCAGTCACCTGTGATCAGAGACACACTGTGTTATCATACGGCTCAATGTGTAATCTCACTCTGACATTATACTACTGCCGTTCATTTACTGCCAGCAACCTTCACACACATAGACACAGACACACACGGAGGCACGCGAAGGCCACCCACCCGCACGCACACACACACGCACACACACACATACAGGTCTCAGAAATAAACTCCTGCATATTCTCATGCAATTCACATTAGCACACAGGGTTGCACTCACCAAAATACTCCCAGTAAGTACCAGTAAGCACATCTATATGCTACAATACACACACACACACACACACACAAATATCATCATCACCCCATTCACAAAACATCAGCTAGGTACAAATGCTTTACTAGCCCCCTGAGTGTTCAGTCATAAATAAGAGTAAGGTCATCCGCCTTCATGTAGAAAGAATAGTCCCAGGGGATCCTGCAGCTCACGCTTCCACCCAATACAATACAACACAATACGCTTTATTATTTCAATAAGAACCACTGTACTAAACAAACTTGGGATTTCTATCATTCCATTATGTATTATTTGATGTATTTTTATAATAAGTATGACTGTACCTCCTACTACCATCTGGGCATGATAATGTATTCTGCCATTCCTTCAGGTTTAATATGATAGGCTGTATAAGAAGCCTAGTACATTGCTGCTCTCTCTATCTCTCTCGCTCTCTCTTGTTCTCTCTGCCAATTCCTGGATAATAACACTGTTTGTATATGGATACAAATGTAAATCACTTTCAATATACAACAATATGCTATGACAAACAACATTGTATTCCATCAGGACATGAAAAGACGACTGTAAAAGTGGGGGTACACTTCACAGCCATTTTCACTCTGCCAATACCAGGCTGGTAGTAGTAGTATATATTATTTTCCAGAGCTCAGACATGCAATACAGTAGAGAGGCACGAGACTGACTACCATTGCAATGCACACAGCCCGTCTCTCCACACTCCCCACCATCCATTCCTTCCAAAGTTTAGTATAATTTTTTTAAACATTTTTTAGTCATTTAGCAGACGCTCTTATCCAGAGCGACTTACAGTTAGTTAGTGAGTGCATACATTTTTCATACTGGCCCCCCATGGGAATCAAACCCACAACCCTGGCGTTGCAAGCGCCATGCTCTACCAACTGAGCTACAGTGCCACATAATTTAATGGATTTACATATATATTGTTTTTTTGGTTGAAATCCCTCTATCAAGATGTCTTTATAACATACGACCTGCTGGATTATCTTACTACGTGTGTTTTAAAGGAAGTCATTTTCCCTCCCTGACCCCCTCCAGTGCTTCAGGCTGGGAGCTGAGCTGGAGGGGCTGGGAAGGGGGGGCTGGCGTTTGTTGCAGGGACACATTCAATACCCAACACTGCCTATTCACTACAATATAACCGAATGCCTGAAACTTAATGTGTATTCTGTACATAATATCTATGAATGTCCATCCAGCACAAAAAATGTAGATATACAATAGAAGACCGATACTTAGGTGTTTCTCTCATCAGTAAAACAAATGTGTTTTAGCTTCATTTAGCCTTCATCACCAGGGAGCTTGAATGGCCCTCTAGAACTCTTCTCACTATTTATGTGAATAGATACCTTCCATTGATCCTTCCATTGTTCTGAGATACAGGAGTTAAATTGAGGGGGAATAAAACGGAACAGAGTTACGACACCTTAGGACTAGAGAGGAAGTAAAATGGAAATTGAACAGACTTCTGTTAATAAATTATTATGTAAAAATAAACGTATCGACAATTTCACCATCTCCAAAATCCCCATTAAATTACTGTAGAAATCTGTATCATAGTCTGTTACTGTGATAGATCAATTAAATATTGAGAGAGAGAGAGAGAGAGAGAGAGAGAGAGAGAGAGAGAGAGAGAGAGCGAGAGAGAGAGAGAGAGAGAGAGCGATGAGAGAGAGAGAGCGAGAGAGAGAGAGAGAGAGAGAGAGAGAGAGAGAGAGAGAGAGAGAGAGAGAGAGAGAGAGAGAGAGGATGGACAGAAACCCTGCAAACACGGGAGGGGAGGCTTGAGGCAGAGATCTATTAGTGGTTATAGTGGATTTATTACACCAGTGTTTCTCAACCGTTACTGACAGCTCCCTTGAATGGTCAGCTGACACCTATTTAGTCGTAAAGGGAAACCGAGCCTAGCTTGCCAGTTCCAGGTTCATATGAGGTCTAGAAACACTGTGATCCAGAGCAACTATACCCCGCATTGATTGGCTAGACAGTCCACTCTCCTGGCCAGGTCGACATCAGCCACTAATTAAAAGGCTGGAATGAAAAGCAGAGGCAGATGCTGTACAGCCCCTGAGGACTGGGGTCTGACAACCCTGAGCTAAAACACTCAACATCACAACCAGCTAATGGTAAAGAAACGCCTGTGGTTAAACACACTATATATCACAGAGTCACACTGTTATCTGTCCTTAGAAATAACAAGGACACACTGATTTACTATATGTTAAGGAAACATACACACACCCACCTCCCCCCAAACAAATACACACATATTGACATTGTTAAATGAACTGGAACAGAGAAACATCAACCCTTCTAATTTGACAAACATTACAGTACACACACACACACACTCACACAAATGCAACTCACAGGAAATAGAGGATGCTTGCGGGAGCGGATTTAAATGACAAACAACTAAATCAGCTCCTAAATTGAATGCAATTCCACCTAACACAACATAACTGGTGTTGATAACCACAGAAATGTATATTACTGGGTTGCAGGGGTTCAAACAGGTTCAAACAGGTTCAGGGAACAGAACTGAAAACCAGAAAATAACTACATTTTTAGAGGAACAGAATCAGAACCGGGAACGAAAGTGGTCTATACTGTTCTTTAAAAAAAAAAAAATCCCACAAAAATAAAACGCAACAAGGCGCCTATGCAAAGCCCTCACTCTGTCACTCAGAAACGTATTCCAGTGTCTGCCTGCCAGCTGGAAATCTTTACCAGTGTGTGTAGGCAACCTGCCCCTCCCCCTCCGAAGCATAGGCTAGTAGCCTACTGATTCAGAAATTAGGGAGAGATTATTTATTAGACAACAATGGATTAACTTTTTCAATGCTGGTTACGGTTACTATAGTTACTACAAAGAGGTAACACTTGTTTTTTATTCTGCTGCTACTCTGCAAAAACAAGCTTGCTAGCTAGTTAGCTCTTGTCCAACTTTAAGCCAACTCTCGGAAGTTCAAAGACATTCAAAGTTCCTCGATAGAAGCCGCTCCTCCGTAGGTATAATTCGGTGGGCCTAATTCAGATAATGCATGTCATAACAATGCCCAGTGCTTCAAGCCAAGCCTCCTCCTCCACCCTCTCTCGCTCTCTCCGCACCCGCAGAATTTCAGTCGCATCTCGCACACTTGTCTGTCCATCACGCATGTATACAACTATAGCCTAGGCAGCCGATAGCGCAGGCAGCCGATAGTGCCTAGGCTAAAACAACTATAGCTTGCCTGCTCCATAGCAAGCTGCTCTGTCTGCACTGATTGGTGAAGTAATTTAATGACGAGCTGATGTTTAAAAAAAATTGAATATCAGAGATTTAAAAAGGAAGAGAAAGGAACTATATAAACCAGTACTTTTTGGGGGGTTTGAACCAGTTCATAACTTTATTTTGCAATTTGGAACAGTGGAATGGAAAACTGCTGGGTTGAAGATGTAGTCAACTAGCTCTCACAGTGTCACGTCAGAATTAGACTTTCATCCATGTTTCTTAAACGTCAAATTTCGAAGTTGTTGCGAACGTCAAATTTCAAAGTGTTTAAGGTTAAGTTTAGGCATTAACTCTAAAATCATAAGGTTAGGCATTAACTCTGAATGGTTAAGGTAAGGGATAAGGTTTGGGATAGGCTTAAAACAAAAATTTAAAAAACAACTTTCTATCGCTGGATTCGAATCAGAGAGAGTGCTTATACCCATCCACCATCCCCGTCCACAACGCCCTAGCAAAACCGAAACCTACTTGAAAGTAACAGCGCTAACTGTTGCCCCTAGTGGCCGGTTTCCACGTCTTCTCCCAACGTCCTCAGAAATGGATGGACGTTGAATACTGACTTGTATCATGGGTGACCTAGCATCCCTTGTGGTGGGCAATGGGCATCCATACGTATACTGTATGACATGCAGACAACATAATCATGTTGAAAATATACATTAACTATCTGGCATCCTCATTTAATTCTCTAACAGTATACAGTCGACTCTCTTCTTTATATATTTTGGCATGGAACTGCAATGCATGTGAAGAGGACACACAGCATTATAATCAGGACAGGGTGTACATGTATTTGCTGTGGAACTGCATTGCGCAATGCACTGTAATAGAGGTGTCACTCCTCAGGAGAAGCCTGTACTGTGTGTAAGGTTGGAACTCTATTCCCTCTGCAGCTGGGGAATGAGAGAATCTAACACTGCTTTATAACATGTGGATCAGGTTGGGGCTGCGTTAGTCTCGCGTCGCCATACTTCCAAAATCACGCGGTTGTCACACCTCCTGTTTTAGGGAAGCCTGGTTCGTGACGAGACTAGGGCTGCATTCACACCATATCTGGCTCTGCCTCCGCTCTCTACTGGGGGTGCCGGAAACACTCCTGTCTGCCTACAAACGGCTGCAGAGCACCCTGTGGAAACGCACCTCTCGGGGATGGCTAACTCTGGATATCACTTCGATCTCCACTGAGTTAGTTAAATCTGCTTTTAGTTTTTTGCACCTTACTTGTGGAATGACCTTCAAGGCTCTCTAAAGTTGGATGAATTGGTGCCTCTAGGTCAATTCAAAAGGCTGATTTAGGACCTTTTTACTGAATAATGTTTTCTATGATTTTGTTTTGACTTTCGTGTATTGATGTGAATATTGATGTGTATAGTGATGTGTTTGATGTGTATAGTGATGTGTATAGTGATGTGTGCATTCGGAAAGTATTCAGACCTCTTGACTTTTTCCACATTTTGTTACGTTACAGCCTTATTATAAAATGGATTACATTAATTTTTTCGTCATCAATCTACACACAATACCCCATAATGACAAAGCAAAAACGGTTTTTTAGATATTTTTGCAAATGTATATTTTTTTTTTATACCTTGTTTACATAAGTATTCAGCCCCTATGAGACTCGAAATTGAGCTCAGGTGCATCCTGTTTCCATTGATCATCCCTGAGATGTTTTTACAACTTGATTAGAGTCCACCTGTGGTAAATTCAATTGATTGGAGATGATTTGGAAGGGCACACACCTGTCTATATAAAGTCCCACAGTTGACAGCGCATGTCAGAGCAAAAACCAAGCCATGAGGTCGAAGGAATTGTCCGTAGAGCTATGAGACTGGATTGGGTCGAGGCACAAATCTGGGGAAGGGTACCAAAACATTTCTGCAGCATTGAAGGTCTATAAGAACACAGTGGCCTCCATCATTCTTAAATGTAAGACGTTTGGAACCACCAAGACTCTTCCTAGAGCTGGCCGCTCGGCCAAACTGAGCAATCGGGGGAGAAGGGCCTTGGTCAGGGAGGTGACCAAGAATCTGATGGTCACTCTGACAGAGCTCCAGAGTTCCTCTGTGGAGATGGGAGAACCTTCCAGAAGGACAACCATCTCTGCGGCACTCCACCAATCAGGACTTTATGGTAGAGTGGCCAGACAGAAGCCACTCCTCAGTTAAAGGCACATGACAGCCCGCTTGGAGTTTGCCAAAAGGCACCTAAAGGACTCTCAGACCATGAGAAACAAGATTCTCTAGTCTGATGAAACCTAGACTGAACTCTTTGGCCTGAATCCCAAGTGTCACATCTGGAGGACACCTGGCACCATCCCTACGGTGAAGCATGGTGGTGGAAGCATCATGCTGTGGGGATATTTTTCAGCGGCAGGGACTGGGAGATAGTCAGGACCGAGGGAAAGATGAACGGAGAAAATTACAGCGAGATCCTTGATGAAAACCTGCTCCAGAGCACTCAGGATCTCAGACTGGGGCGAAGGTTCACCTTCCAACAGGACAACGACCCTAAGCACACAGCCAAGACAACGCATGAGTGGCTTCGGGACAAATCTCTGAATGTCCTTGAGTGGCCCAACCAGAGCCCGGACTTGAACCAGATCGAACATCTCTGGAGAGACCTGAAAATAGCTGTGCAGCGACGCTCCCCATCGAACCTGACAGAGCTTGAGAGGATCTGCAGAGAAGAATGGGAGAAACTCCCCAAATACAGGTGTGCCAAGCTTGTAGCGTCATACCCAAGAAGACTCAAGGCTTTAATCGCTGCCAAAGGTGCTTCAACAAAGTACTGAGTAAAGGGTCTGAATACTTATGTAAATGTAATATTTCCGGGGGGAGTTTTACAAAAATTTCTAAAAACCTGTTTTTGTTTTGTCATTATGGGTTATTGTGTGTTTAATCCATTTTAGAATAAGGCTGTAACATAACAACATTTGGAAAAAGTCAAGGGGTCTGAATACTTTCCGAATGCACTGTAGTGATGTGTATAGTGATGTGTTTGATGTGTATAGTGATGTGTTTGATGTGTATAGTGATGTGTTTTATGTGTATTGATGTGTATGCAGGGCTCATCTGTGAAAGAGCCCATGGTCTCAGCATGACTCTTGTTCAAATAAAGGTTAAATAAAAAATGTAAAATAATCAGACAGAGCCCCACCAAGGTGAGAAGACCAGGAGGAAGTGAGAGACAGAGACAGACCCACATTTCTGGGGTTTGGGGGGACTGATTAAATCTGAGAAGTAGGAGCTGAGAGAGGAACGTCAGAACCCCATTGTGTTTTTCACACGGTAAAATCTACGATCTGAACACTAGAGGGGGAGGCTGATGAACCTGTGAAGTTTGTTACACGGGAAGACAGCCGTGAAATTCTCCATCTTTCTCTCTGCTTTTCAGGCTCTGGTGATACATGTACAGAGCTGAGAGCTGGTGGTGATAATGTATTTTCCCTGTTGAGTCATGTTGCTGTTGTATATCATTTCTAACACCCAAAAGTAATGACCACTTGCCACACAGATTCACACACACTGACTAACACACACATACCAAGTGATGACATACCTTCATCCAGTCACTCCTTCAGCATATGTACACACACTCACACACACTGACTAACACACATACACACGTGTGTATTTCTCGCGCCTAAAGGCCAAGTGATGATGACCTGCCTTCAACGAAATAACTCACTCTCATACTTTCTAATAGTGATAGCGGAAAACATTGATACAGTTACAGTACATATTGGGAAATTATTTGTAACGATATATCGTATCGTTTTGACAATAAGTATCGTGATAATATCATATCATGAGGTCCCTGGCAATTCCCAGCCCTGCAGGAACACACATACTTGTGTCTATTTCTCAAAGCCAATGTCCAAAAGGTGATGACTGTCGTTCATGAGGTCCAGTGGAGTATGTCAGAGCAGCCAGCAGGAGATAGAGCTGAGGTGAGATCCACCCTCCTCTGTGTTGTCAGGGGCTACAGGTCTGCATGTTGCTGAAGGAACTGTCATGGACTTGACTGGACGGTCCTGCTGTGCATTTCTCACACCCTCATCAATGTGATGAGAACTAGCTACTGCTACACTCTCATCCCTGTGTGATTGTGTGACATTAGAAGCAGGAGGACACAGTGTCATTAACTGTCTTTTGGAACAGTCTGTGGGGGAGCAGATTGAAATGTTGTTTGCACCTTGATAAAGTTTGCAACAGTCACTTTGGGAGGGGAAAAGAGGAAACAGAAAATTAATAACATGACAGCGTCTTGATCAACACTTTGCCTTCAGCCATCGTCCTTCTGATTGTCTTTATTCTGCCTTTTCTTCACCTTCTTTACTCTGCCTTTTCTTCACCTTCTTTACTCTGCCTTTTCTTCACCTTATTTACTCTGCCTTTTCTTCACCTTCTTTACTCTGCCTTTTCTTCACCTTCTTTACTCTGCCTTTTCTTCACCTTCTTTACTCTGCCTTTTCTTCACCTTCTTTACTCTGCCTTTTCTTCACCTTCTTTACTCTGCCTTTTCTTCACCTTCTTTATTCTGCCTTTTCTTCTTCCTTTTGTCTTTCATTCGCTCTGGAAAAGGAACAGGTGCTCTTTGTTCTGGGGATAATAACACCGTAGTATGTATGGCTTTGGTTTACTAAGCAGTTGCACCTGTTTGTGACAGAGATAATTAAACACGGACGCTAGAACAAAGAGGTTCTGAGAAGGACGAGGTCATCAGGGTAAGTGTAAACGAAGATGTAATGATGAACGTGTCATTTCTTCCCTTAGTTTTTTGGTGTTTTATCCCCCTTTCAATTTGGGTTACAAACTTTACAACTGGTTCAAATACTGAGCAAATCTGGCCACAAGACTGATAAATGACAGTGAATATTCCTGCTACCCCCTGGTTCTAGCTTCACTGAATCTGAACATGGGGTTGATCACAAAGACTGCTGCCACTCAGTCCACTGCATTTCCATTCTGAAGCCCCGAGGCATGGAGCCAGTAGTGAGGGTTTAGTCAACGTGGCCATAGATACTGGTGCTGGGAGTGTGTCTGAGCTGGAGCAGTGACACAGTGGAGGGTGACACACGGCAAGGGCCGCAGACACAGGGTAACATCGTTTTTATAAATGCCTCCATTTCCTCTTTTTAATAACCACTTATGCTGTCATTTCCTGCTCCATCTATCATCATGAGGGACCACACCACACTGCTACAAAACGCTGCACCGCACAAAACCTGCAGTCATGTGCAGCCATGCTTGAGGCCAACTCTCAACCCCAAAACACACCTGCTGGGTGTGTGTGTGTGTGCCCGCGCGTGTGTGTGTGTGTGTGTACCCCTGAGTGTTTGCCTGTGTGTGCGTGTTTATGTACTCTGTGTAGTCTTGTGCAGCTGTGTGCTAGCTAGTGGCCCCTTGTATCCCCAACATAAGCCTGTGGGTGTGGACTGTGTGAGTGTGTTTGTTTGTGTGTCCTTCTCTCTCGTACATTGAAGGCAGTCTGTCCGTATGTACAGTATGTGTGTGTGTTTGTGTCCGTTTGTCTGCCTGATTGTCTATCTGACTGCACCAGTAAATATATGTCTGTCTGTCTGTCTACACGTCTGTCTGTCTACACGTCTGTCTGTCTGTTTGTCTACACGTCTGTCTGTCTACATGTCTATCTGTCTACAAGTCTGTCTGTATGTCTACACGTCTGTCTGTCTACACGTCTGTCTGTCTGTCTGTCTGTCTGTCTTTTTGTCTGTCTGTCTGTCTGTCTGTCTGTCTGTCTGTCTGTCTGTCTGTCTGTCCGTCTGGCTACACGTCTGTCTGTCTACAAGTCTGTCTGTATGTCTGTCTACTTGTCTGTCTGTCTACCTACACGTCTGTCTACACGTCTGTTTGTCTACACTTCTGTCTGTCTACACTTCTGTCTGTCTGTATTTGTGTGTGTGGTGTCTGTCCATCTGTCTGTCTCCTTGTTTGTCCCTGCATGTATCTGTCAGTGTGTATGAACCGTGCAGCCAGCCCAGCCATGTACTACAGTACAGTACAATACAGTAGAGTACAGTATAGCCTCCCACTCCCTGTGTGCCCAGACCTACCACTGTGGGCTAAAGTGAATTAGCATGCTGTTTATCAATAGAGGCCAAGCCAATCCACAAGAGAGCATGGGAAGAGGGGAGTACTGCAATCGCTCCAAAACACCAGTCTCTGATCTCGTTAAAGACTAATTGATGTTCTATGTTAACGAGCTTTACCTTAATTAGTGGTATTAAAAAGAACAGGGAGTGGAATGTTGGGTGGTTTGGGTGGGTGGGATTTGGGTTAGTCTCTCTAATATTGTATAAAAGGGATGGATGAAAGGAAAAGGGATGGATGAAAGGAAAAGGGATGGATGAAAGGAAAAGAGAATGAGAGGAAGGTGTGATGCGGGATTAGAGGAGGGAGACACAGGTTGCTGGGGTGAGGAAGAATAAGAAATGGAAGGGATTGGAGGGAGAAGAAACAGGGGGATTGGAGGAAGAAAAGAGAGATGCAAAGAGAATGATAGAGCAGAGCTTGAAGGTGTTCTGTGAAAAAGTAGGAGAATCAATGAGGTGAAATTGATGAAGAGCGGAGAGGGAGGAAAAAAGCAGACAAACGTTGACTCGATTCCTCTCATCTCTCCTCTCGCCCCCTCCAACTATGTCCCCTCTCGGATATTCAATTCCAGCTGACCCCTCCCCCTCTGACTCTCCTCCTCTACCTTCTCTTCCCCTCTCCCTCTCTCTCTCTGCTGTCTTTTCCCATCTCTCACCTCTATATTTCCCCATCTTCACCTCCACCTTTATCTACACCTTCTGTCTCTCTCTCTCCTCACTTCACCTCTCTTCCCCAACCCTCTCTCCCTCTCCCTCTCTCCTCCTCTCCACCCCCTGTTCCCATGTTCACAGCTGGTACAGTAGAACTCTCTGTGGGCGACAGTATGACAGATCGGTAGAAAGGAGGATGTATTGACACTGGAGGCAACGCATTACCAGCAACACATGCATTCCTCTGCTGCTGCAGTGTGTCTGTGAATGGTTGTGTGTGTGGAGGGGGGGATTGGCCTCTTTCCTCTGTGTGTGTGTGTGTGTGTGTGTGTGTGTGTGTGTGTGTGTGTGTGTGTGTGTGTGTGTGTGTGTGTGTGTGTGTGTGTGTGTGTGTGTTATGCAGATGAGAATGTATGCCAAATTTAAGCTGCACAAACATAACATAAAGGATTAGGAATAATGATAACGTAGTCCATGGTAATGGATGTCAGCTTGACAATCCAAATAAGTGGAAATAAGTGGAAACTGCTCTTCAGTATGACAATGTAAAATCAGAACCAACATCTAGACTACTAAAAATACACACAAGCATGCACACACACACACACACACACACACACACACACACACACACACACGTGAATGTAGGCCTGTAGTGAAAACGCTGTTTTCCATCAACATAATGCAACACTTCAACCACGCATCCCAATGAGTTTGATATGGCAACCAGAAACACTGCAGCACATCTGTGATATGCAACACCATCTCTCATACAGGTCAGATAATCTCTCTCCACTCTGGCTACAGAGCTCAGGCTCTAGTTTCGGTTCTGGCCTTACATTTGGGTCTTCATTTCTGTTTACCTTAGCTATACTCCACTAATAAAGTAATGATAGGGACAAAAGTTATTTACGGACCAAAAAGGATAGAAACGGGAGGATGTAAATTTAGAATTCTACCACGACAACAACCGAGCTCTCACTCTCAGCTAAAAAATAAACATTAATTTAGTCAAGTAACAGTGTTTGAGTACAAATACACGGGTGAAAATAAGGAGAATGCCAGTGTTTAGTTGTATCACTACCTCGGCATGCAGTGGTCTTAACGAATTCCCTCTCCTAGCGTGCGGTGTGGAGATATAAATAGATCGAGTGAAGATTGATGGACAATCTTACAGAAAGCTGTAGCTAAGATCAAGACGGTGGGTACACAAACACACACTTACACACACACAGATGCAAACACACACACACACACACAAAGAAACACAGCAAACACACACTGTAGCCTAAGCATACCCTGAAAAATGAACATCAATAGATATGAACACGTCAATTGATAAATCCGCAGGCATTCATGCAAGTGGCATAAAACTGCTGAAGAAGTGTGTCCGAATGTGGATGTTTTTCATATGATATCTATATAACCTACGAATATGCACGAGAGCCTATGAGTTGAGGGGTATAAGAGCTGGTGAGTGTTCACGCGCAGCAATGACAGAGGGGTCAAAGCCCCGCGCGCCGGCCGTTTCCACCTCTCTATCTCCGGCCATCCATCTTTCCATCATGAGCGGCTCTACAAATGCCGACACCCGCACCCCTATTCCCGTCTCAATGATGCGTAGCAGGCGCTCGCTAATCTAACTAGAAGCCAGGAAAAAAAAGGAACTAAATACCTCCGCACCTCGAATTCATAAAAATAAATGTACTTACTGTTTTTCATGAGCATTTCCCCCCTCGCTCCCTTCGTCCCTCCATCCTTTTCACATCCTTCCCTTTTGAGGTATCCGTTTGCGGGTTTTCCCCCCTGAAAATATATATCTAAATATATATTCTACATGTATTCAATTTCTCGATCTCTCTCTACCTCTCTCTCCCTCTCTCTCCTCTCTCCCTCTCCCTCTTTCCCTGTTCTTTTGTTAAAATTCAGTATATGCGCCCGGTCACCTAGCAACCATCAACCTCTCTCTCTATCCCTCCTCCCTCTCTCTCTCTCCATCACTGGCGACACGTGTTGAATGCTAAACTTAGCGGTGTGGAATAATATTAATAAAGGGGTGGTCGCTCTATATCTCTCCCTCTCTCTGCCGCTCTCTCTTTCACTCTCACGCTTAGGCTATCATAATGCAATAAAAATATTTACTAGAACCACTCAACCCTCTTATTGCACCCCCCTCCACCTCCCTCCATCCGCATTTCTCCCTCCCTCTCCCTCCCTCCCTCCCTCCCTCCCTCCCTCCATCTCTCCCTCCTTCCATCTCTCCCTCCCTCCCCTCCCGTCCTGCCATTCTCCTGGCTCCTATCGCTTTCTGCTTCTCCAAGCAAAACGGAGGCGCACCTCGCCACTGTCTGCGGACCACATGTGAGTGTCACTCTGTCCTGTGGCTGGAAAGACCTGACATGAATGTGTGTGTGTGAGAGAGAGGGGGGGGGGGGGGGGGGGGGGTGGGGGGGGGGGGGTGCATAGTCAGTGCATAGTCTATGTGTGAGATGATAGCATAGCATAGTGAATCAGTGTGCAACCTGGACTCAGTGGAAGATGTAAACAGTGGAGGCTGCTGAGGGGAGGACAGCTAATAATAATGGCTGCAATGGAGCGAATGGAATGGCATCAAACACATGGAAACCATTTGTTTGATGTTGTTATCTTTACAGATAAATGGGTTGTCAGAATGAGTGGCACATGTCATTAAAGGACAGAGTGATGTACAATGTGAAACTGTGCAGATGTGCGTTCTTCTACAGCTAGGCTAGATATAACATTGGCGACGAAGATGGCTGAATTCAGCTTACCACCACCAGCACCATTCCTCGCCGTGCCTGGTGAACCTCCAGTCCCGTGGAATAACTGGCTTGAAAGTTTTAACACTTATCTCGAAGCTATGGACCTTTCTACAATCTCTGACAAGCGGAGGACAGCACTGCTCCGTCACTGCCTCGGTACAGAGGGAAATAGGATTTTCAGAGCGCTTGGATCGGCACCTACATTCACCGCTGCAGTCAGCCTCCTACGGAACCACTTCGCCGGGAAAGAGCGAGTGCTCCTCCGACGTTAGTGGCTACGGAAAAGACACCAACGGCTGGGTGAGTCCATTCAAAGCTACGTGGCTAATCTGAGGGATTTGGCTAGCTCTTGTAACTACGGGACACTTCAGGACGAGATCATCAGGGATCAGCTGATAGAGGGGACATTATGTGAAAAGACAAGGGAGAAACTGCTTTTGGAATTGGATAATTTACAACTTGATGGAGCTATTAAAATAGCACTCCAGGTTGAAGCGGCTTTTGAATGCTCTACTATGCTAACAGATAGCTCTGCAGCATACACTCGGCCCCCAGCCATTCTCACACAGCAGCTTCAGCCCGAGCAGGCGCACTACAACGATCACGCGCTGCGCACGCCCTCCCACGTCGATAGCTGCATGGACAGAGACACCGGCATGCCCGTGCAGCAGGCACACAGACAAACAAACAGAAGTAGCTGTGACAACTGTGGGGCTAGCTCTCACAATTCAAGGGCTTCAAACTGCCCAGCCCGTGGGAAAATATGCAAGAACTGTTCAAAATACAATCACTTGGCGAAAGTGTGTTGTTCTGCCCCAGCTACTAGCTCCACCCAGAACCTTATTTTCATCTCACTCTCAACATGAACACACTGAAATCCGAACCGTCTCCACCAACCATGTGTCATTCAGGACATGCACTGTGCAGCTGGGCGAGGTGGGTTTGCCTTTACAACTGGATACTGGCACTGCGGTGTCGTTGCTCAACCTTGCCACTTACTACAAGTTTTTCAATCACCTACCACTCCAACAGCCCTCCACTGCCCTGTGTGGGTATGGTAGATCCAAGATAGACATTGTAGGCACCCTCCAGGTCCCAGTACACTACGGCACCAAGCATCTGCCATCATTCACATTTCACGTTGCAAAGCGGGGTGCCAACCTCCTGGGTCTCGACCTCTTCACAGGCTTGGGATTCACACTGAGCAATGACATTGGGTCAGCTATCCACCAAGTTACCTGCACATGGCAACAGAACTGACCAACTGTTTGATGGACTGAGCTGCCTCACAGCCTTCACTCACAGGCCCCTAGTGAACCCGGACGTGACCCCAGTCATGCAGCCCCTGCGGCGAATTCCCTTTGCACTGCGTGATGACATCACAAAATATCTCCAGTCACAGTTGGAGGCAGGCATCATTGAGCCAATCAACGCTGCCCCCTGGATTTCAAACTTGGTCATTGCAACCAAAAAGTCAGGTGGAATCCGGACCTGTGTGGATCTCCGTGCTGTGAACAAGTCCGTTGTCCCGGATAAGTACCCCTTGCCTACAGCTGAGGAGCTGACCTCACAATTTCATGGCTCCACGATCTTCACGAAGCTCAACCTGCATCAGGGTTATCTTCAGGTACCCCTCCATGCAGCTAGCAGAGACCTCACAGCCTTTGTCACACATGCTGGTGTGTTCAGATATACACGCATGCCTTTTGGATTTAGCTCCGCCCCCAGCTGCTTCCAGAAGTTGATGAGCACCATCCTCGCTGGAATACCTGGTGTGGCGGTCTATCTGGACAACATCGTGGTCCACGGCCCTGACCTCCACATCCATAATTATCGACTCCACAGAGTATTCAGTGCTCTACTGTGGAACAACCTTACCCTGAACAGTGGAAAGTGCACCTTTGCAGCTCCAGCCGTTGAGCTTGTGGGGTTCCGCCTGTCGGCCAAAGGCATTGCCCCACTCATTTTGAACATTGAAGCCGTCCACCGGTTCCCGGAACCGACCTCAGCCTCTCAGGTGGCCTCATTGTTGGGCATGACTGCCTACTACCTCCGGTTTCTGCCCCACTACTCTCAGACCACAGCGCCCTTCGCCAGCTCCTCAAGAATGACGAGCCATGGGCCTGGACGGCAGCCTGCTCAGATGCAGTCTGCTCACTGAAGAGCCAGCTCACCACAGCCCCAGTCTTGGCTCACTTTGACCCCGTCTGCCACACCATTGTCACATGTGACGCCTCAGCTGGAGCACTAGGAGCTGTCCTCTCACAGCTGCAGAATGGCGTTGAGAGGCCCGTCGCCTTCGCCCACTGAACAACGGTACTCTGTTGGCGAACGAGAAGCACTGGCCTGTGTCTGGGCGTGCGAAAGGTGGCACCTCTACCTATATGACCGGCTGTTCATGCTCCAAACTGACCACCAGTCCCTCACGACGCTACTGTCGGCATCAGGAACTGGCCACAAGCCACTTCGGCTGCACAGATGGGCCGACCGCCTCAGACAGTATGACTATCAGCTGAAGTTCACTCCGGATGGAGGGATAACGTGGTGGCCTCCTCTCACGCTCCTTTGACGCTCCTACTCCGACCGTCTTGCCAGACGACAACGAAACAGAGCTCGTACAAATGCTCTACGCTCCCCTTCAGTCAGTCGTCTCACTGGAGGAGCTGAAGCAAGCATCGGAACAGAATCCCACACTGTCTACCCTGCGCACCTACATATGCACTGGATGGCCAGCACAGGTGCCGGAAGAGCTGGCGACTTTCGCCAGGGTGAAGCACGAACTTTCTTGCTGGGAAGAAGTCTGTGTCTCTCAAGGGTTTTGCACTGTGGTCCCGAGTGGCCTGTGTGCATGTGTTCTATCCATGGCGCACGAAGGTCACTTGGGCATAGTGAAGGTCAAACAGCGATGTCGATACCTTGTGTGGTGGCCAGGTATCGACCATGACATTGAAGCCCTGGTCAGGGATTGTGCTGCATGCCTCCTCAGTGGGAAAACAGGACAGTCCACCCCACCCCCCTGCAGCCTCTCTCATGGCCGTCCCGCCCCTGGTAGAACATCCAGCTGGACATCTGTGGCGAAATCCATGGACACGCAGTCCCTCACCATCAGGGCTTCCTGGTGGTGGCGTATGACCTCCACTCTAAGTGGCCAGAAGTGGTTCCTGTCGAAACTGTCACAACACAGGCCATCGTGGACATCCTAGACAGCCTGTTCACAAGGTGGGGCCTACCCCTCACCCTCACCACGGACAATGGGCCCCAGCTAACCTCTGCCGAGTTCTCCTCATATCTCAGCAACAAGGGAATCAAACACATCCGCATGGCCTACTACAACCCACAAGCTAACGGAGGGGTGGAACGCTTCAACCAAATGCTGAAGAACGGCATCAGAGCGCACCTGGTCCAGGGGTGGACGTTCCAAACTGCTTTGAATCAAATGCTAATGCACTACAGAGCAAGCAAACACACAACAACACAGGTCTCCCTGGCATCTCTCATGCTAGGTCGTGAGATGGAACTGCCACTGGACAGACTCAGAACACGGATACTAGGCGCACCCAAGAAAAGCAGGCAGTGACCAGGCACCAAAGAGCAATGAAACAGCATTTCGACAAGGCACACAGGGTGAAGAAGTCAATCATCCAAGTGTCAGACTGGGTCCAACAAAATGGCCTCATTCTGGTCGGACCCCTTGCAGGTCAGTTGACAACTGGGGCCCGCCACCTTCATGATGAGCAATGGATCACGCTGGCACGCCAGCCGCCTCAGGAAAGTCCCTGCCCCTCAAGGAATACGAATGCCCACAAAACAAACATACAGGCCAGAGACGCCACCTGATGGACCTCCTCCACCACTACCACCCGAGCCCCAGCCTCTGTGGGTTCCCCAAAGGCCAGAGCCACAAGCGGTGTCGGTTGAACAAAGGCCTATGCGGGCACGAACTCGCCCTGCTCATCTGGGGGACTACTTAACATATTTTCATTCTTAGGCTCCGTTAGGTGTCTTAGTCAACCTCCAGGTTAATGGACTGAACTGGCTAGTTTGGAGAGTCCTTCCGTTTAAGGGTTAATGTTTATTTATTTTATTTTATTTTTTATTTCACCTTTATTTAACCAGGTAAGCCAGTTGAGAACAAGTTCTCATTTACAACTGCGACCTGGCCAAGATAAAGCAAAGCAGTGCGATAAAAACAACAACAACAGAGTTACAAATGGGGTAAAACAAAACATGAAGTCAAAAATACAACAGAAAATATATATACAGTGTGTGCAAATGTAACAATTATCTTACAGGTATCACTCTAGGTTCTTGCACTACGGACATTTTTATATATGGTACCAGTCTCTGCTTTTTGGAAAGGGGGGAGAAATGTTATGTATGGTACGACGTGCTGTACATCGTACTGTACGTTGTTATGGTTTAGGACAGTGTGCTGCTTTACGGATTAATGGGTTGTCAGAATGAGTGGCACATGTCATTAAAGGACTGAGTGATGTACAATGTGAAACTGTGCAGATGTGCGTTCTTCTACAGCTAGGCTATATACAGTGGGGGAAAAAAGTATTTAGTCAGCCACCAATTGTGCAAGTTCTCCCACTTAAAAAGATGAGAGAGGCCTGTCATTTTCATCAAAGGTACACGTCAACTATGACAGACAAATTGAGAAAAAAAATTCCAGAAAATCACATTGTAGGATTTTTAATGAATTTATTTGCAAATTATGGTGGAAAATAAGTATTTGGTCACCTACAAACAAGCAAGATTTCTGGCTCTCACAGACCTGTAACTTCTTCTTTAAGAGGCTCCTCTGTCCTCCACTCGTTACCTGTATTAATGGCACCTGTTTGAACTTGTTATCAGTATAAAAGACACCTGTCCACAACCTCAAACAGTCACACTCCAAACTCCACTATGGTCAAGACCAAAGAGCTGTCAAAGGACACCAGAAACAAAATTGTAGACCTGCACCAGGCTGGGAAGACTGAATCTGCAATAGGTAAGCAGCTTGGTTTGAAGAAATCAACTGTGGGAGCAATTATTAGGAAATGGAAGACATACAAGACCACTGATAATCTCCCTCGATCTGGGGCTCCACGCAAGATCTCACCCCGTGGGGTCAAAATGATCACAAGAACGGTGAGCAAAAATCCCAGAACCACACGGGGGGACCTAGTGAATGACCTGCAGAGAGCTGGGACCAAAGTAACAAAGCCTACCATCAGTAACACACTACTCCGCCAGGGACTCAAATCCTGCATTGCCAGACGTGTCCCCCTGCTTAAGCCAGTACATGTCCAGGCCCGTCTGAAGTTTGCTAGAGTGCATTTGGATGATCCAGAAGAGGATTGGGAGAATGTCATATGGTCAGATGAAACCAAAATATAACTTTTTGGTAAAAACTCAACTCATCGTGTTTGGAGGACAAAGAATGCTGAGTTGCATCCAAAGAACACCATACCTACTGTGAAGCATGGGGGTGGAAACGTCATGCTTTGGGGCTGTTTTCCTGCAAAGGGACCAGGACGACTGATCCGTGTAAAGGAAAGAATGAATGGGGCCATGTATCGTGAGATTTTGAGTGAAAACCTCCTTCCATCAGCAAGGGCATTGAAGATGAAACGTGGCTGGGTCTTTTAGCATGACAATGATCCCAAACACACCTCCCGGGCAACGAAGGAGTGGCTTCGTAAGAAGCATTTCAAGGTCCTGGAGTGGCCTAGCCAGTCTCCAGATCTCAACCCAATAGAACATCTTTGGAGGGAGTTGAAAGTCTGTGTTGCCCAGCGACAGCCCCAAAACATCACTGCTCTAGAGGAGATCTGCATGGAGGAATGGGCCAAAATACCAGCAACAGTGTGTGAAAACCTTGTGAAGACTTACAGAAAACGTTTGACCTGTGTCATTGCCAACAAGGGGTATATAACAAAGTATTGAGAAACTTTTGTTATTGACCAAATACTTATTTTCCACCATAATTTGCAAATAAATTCATAAAAAATCCTACAATGTGATTTTCTGGAATTTCTTTTCTCATTTTGTCTCTCATAGTTGACATGTACCTATGATGAAAATTACAGGCCTCTCTCATCTTTTTAAGTGGGAGAACTTGCACAATTGGTGGCTGACTAAATACTTTTTTTCCCCACTGTATAACAGTAAGGGGTTAGGAGTTAAGGTTAGGGGAAGGGTTAGCTAACACGCTCAGTAGTTGCAAAGTAGCGAAAAAGTAGTAATTAGTTGCAAAATGCTAAAGTTGTCTGTGATGAGATTGATACACGCAACAGTTGGGTTGCTAGACATTCCCGTTATACACCCACCCATCCACCCTGACCAACCACCCTCCTTTCGTTTTTGCCTTTAGTAACCTTCTGTCTTATGTAACCATACCAAGCATAACATAAGCTGTACTAATTTGAGTGTCCCAGATTTTCATTTACTATGTTACGTCTAGTCTATGAGACTGGGCTGGGGTGTCAGGTAAAAAGTCTGGACATTGCATCTTTTAAAAAATGATTCTGGAAAGTATCTGGATTGTTTAGAAAAACAAAACAAACAAAAAATATTAATTCATTCTTCAGATCAAATAACAATAATATTTTCTACATTAGATTTTCTCTCTCACACACGTGTGCACTCACACACACTCACACACAGACATTGCATTTTTTAAAATCAATTATTCTGGAAATTATCTGGATTGTTTAAAAATGCATAGAAAATATATTAATACATTTTTCTGATTAATTAACAATTATATTTTCTACATTAGTTCTCTCTCACACACACACACACACACTCTCTCTCTCTCACACACACACACACACACACAACAAACACACACACACACAGCAAAGTGTTAGCTAATGTTTTGACTGAGTTAGAGGAAGTGGAGTTTGAGATTTGGAGTGTTCTGTATATTCCTCTTCTCTTTCACTCTCCCTCTCTTCCTCCTTTCCTCGATGCTTGTCTTTGTTGGTGTGTAAACTCTGCTTGGCTCCAATCAATAGATCAATACATGACCATGGATCATTAGTGAGGCCTGCACCACGCTACAATGTAAATTATCATATGATTGGGGTTAACCTATTGAGGAGCGCTCCAGATTGATTTACATACAATCACACACACACACACCAGCCAGGTCACACCAGATCGACTTCATTATTCAACGTTGTCCAGGTCCCCAGGACGTCGGGAGATGCCTTCAACACCGTCCACTAGGGGCAAAATGAGTGCCTATTATCATCTAGCTAGCAACTTGCTAGGGTGTTGTGGATGGGGATAGAGGATGGGCTTAAACCACATGCTCTGGCTCCGAGGATTGCAGGTTCAATACCAGTTCTAAGCACTAGTTAAAATTGTCTCTGTTTTAACCCTATCCCAAACATTAAACCTTACCTTAACACTAGAACCGCTGGGCCTCGAGGTACCCACCATTGAGCTAATGAGCATTAATTCTGACTGCAACATTCTAACAGTGTAATTAATAAATGTCATATACAGTGCATTCGGAAAGTATTAGATCAATCAATCAAATGTATTTATAAAGCCCTTTTATAAAGCCCTTTTCACATAAGCATATGTGGTGTGCTATACAGAAACCCAGCCTAAAACCCCAAACCCCTTGACTTTTTCCACATTTTGTTACATTACAGCCTTATTCTAAAATGGATTAAATTGTTTGTTTTCTTCATCAATCTACACAAAATACCCCATAATGACAAAGCAAAAACAGGTTTTTAGAAATGTTCACAAGTTTATAAAAAAAAAAAACGAATATCACATTTACATATGTATTCAGACCCTTTGCTATGAGACTCAAAATTCAGCTCAGGTGCATCCTGTTTCCATTGATCATCCTCAAGATGTTTCTACAACTTGATTGGAGTCCACTTGTGTTAAATTCAATTGATTGGACATGATTTGGAAAGGCACACACCTGTCTATATAAGGTCCCACAGTTGACAGTGCATGTCAGAGCAACAACCAAGCCATGAGGTCGAAGGAATTGTCCGTAGAGCTCCAAGACAGGATTGTGTCGAGGCACAGATCTGGGTAAGGGTACCAAAACATTTCTGCAGCATTTAAGGTCCCCAAGAACACAGTGGCCTCCATCATTCTTAAATGGAAGAAGTTTGGAACCACCAAGACTCTTCCTAGAGCTGGCCGCCCGGCCAAAACTGAGCAATCGGGGGAGAAGAGTGACCAAGAACCCAATGGTCACTCTGACAGAGCTCCAGAGTTCCTCTGTGGAGATGGGAGAACCTTCCAGAAGGACAACCATCTCTGCAGCACTCCACCAATCAGGCCTTTATGGTAGAGTGGCCAGACAGAAGCCACTCCTCAGTAAAAGGCACATGACAGCCCGCTTGAAGTTTGCCAAAAGGCACCTAAAGACTCTCAGATCTTGAGAAACAAGATTCACTGGTCTGATGAAACCAAGATTGAATTATTTGGCCTGAATGCCAAACGTCACGTCTGGAGGTAACATGGCACCGTCCCTACGGTGAAGCGTGGTGGTGGCAGCATCATGCTGTGGAGATGTTTTTCAGCGGCAGGGACTGGGAGACTAGGCAGGATCGAGGGAAAGATGAACGGAGCAAAGTACAGAGAGATCCTTGATGAAAACCTGCTCCAGAGCGCTCAGGACCTCAGACTGGGGCGAAAGTTCACCTTCCAACAGGACAACGACCCTAAGCACACAGCCAAGACAACGCAGGCGTGGCTTCGGGACAAGTCTCTGAATGTCCTTGAGTGGCCCAGCCAGAACCCGAACAAACATCTCTGGAGAGACCTGAAAATAGCTGTGCAGCGATGCACACCATCCAACCTGACAGAGCGTAAGAGGATCTGCAGAGAAGAATGGGAGAAACTCCCTAAATACAGGTGTACCAAGCTTGTAGCGTCATACCCAAGAAGACTCGAGGCTGTAATCGCTGCCAAAGGCGCTTCAACATAGTACTGAGTAAAGGGTCTGAATACTTATGTAAATGTGATATTTACGTGTTCTTTTTTAATATATACTTGCAAAAATGTCTAAAAAACTGTTTTTGCTTCGTCTTTATGGGGTATTGTGTGTAGACTGATAAGGGGAAAAATCTATGTAATCCATTTTAGAATAAGGCTGTAATGTAACAAAATGTGGAAAAAGTCAAGGGATCTGAATACTTTCCGAATGCACTGTATACTATCGCAAAAATAACAATTTGGTTTTGTTTATGAAGGTTACATTAGAATACAAAAATATATATATTTCAAATAACACTATAGCATTTTCATTACTTTATGTTACTGTAGGCTATATGTAAAAACACTAAAAACACAAATATAGTGTTCAATAAATGTTATTTGTGGAGTGCCTTTGTTAATACAACTTTGAAACAGAAACATATGTGTTGGAATGCGGTAACGGCTTCTTTTTACAACGACAAAATAAAAATAAATACCCCAACCACGGTCAGCAAGACGCGCGGTCAAATGATGACAACATCAGTAGCCTAAACATCATAAGCGTGAAATGTGCTGGATAAATAATGACGATCAGCACAAAAGCAATAATGGCATTATAATGAAGTGTCGATATGGCAGCAGTCAAAAATAGTCAATTACTGTCATCTCGTGTTTACATGGTGTGCGTCTTCACGCAATGGCATCGGCTGGAGCATGTCCTTGTCACATAAACAACGAAGGCTGGTGAGTGTGTTGCTGATGTTGTTTCTGCTTGAGATGTAGGGCCTGTTCTCTCAGTGATGACATTTTGTGCTGATAATCGGCCCGTAGCATTGCCACAGCCTTGTTCTATCCAAACGTTGCCTTCGTCTCCTCTCTCCTCTCACAATGTTTCATATGGTGGTGGCACGGGCACCTGCTCAGTGCGCACCGATCTGGCTTTTTTTGCACTTAGGCCTCAGGGATGCAAGTTCAGGCTGAGGCTCAGAATCAGAAGAATAATCATCAGAGATGTCATGATAAATTTTTTCCCCACCATCTGAGTCGTTTTCATTCAGATGTTGGAGCAATGCTAATTTAGCATGTGCATCCATTCCTTTTGGTCTTCTTACCATAGTAAATTACGCATGCTCTCACTATGTACTAGGTCAGAGTAGGCTGATAAGACTGCTTGGATTCGGTGGACTGAAATAGGGTACATACCATTTTGAGATTATAATTAGAATAGATCAATACAATAGAATGGACGGTATAGTTTAGGTTCAGTTTCGAAGCAATTATCGGGGTGATTATCAACTGGGCACGGCACCTTTAACTGTCAGGAGAAGGAGGGGAGCAGGCCCTACTGTCGGGTTAAGGAGGGGCAACGGGGGAAACCATTCAAAAAATGACATGCACTCCTAAAACTGGTTATATATCCAGTTCTGTTTGTGATATTAAGATTCTAACAACAACAGTATGTTATATAGACTTATTTAGGAAAAGTCAAGGACGGAGGGGGGCATGACTTTAAAAATATTTTTTTTTAAATTCAAGAGCAGTCCAAATGACTGCTTGAGTGGTTCTAGTGTTAACCAGTCATAATTAATGCCTAAACTTAACTGTAATTAATGCCCACACACACACCTGGACAAACGTTGAATACCGAAGTGAGACCGTGAGATCTTGTTGCGCACACACACACACACACACACACACACACACAAGAAACCAACTCCCCAAGGGACATTACTGTTTTAATAGAAATGTGTCAAATGTGAAGGGTTGATGGACATGTAGATGTCTCTGTTCCATCTCATTTAACATTCATCGATATCTCTGTATGTGTGTGTGTGTGTGTGTGTGTGTGTGTGTGTGTGTGTGTGTGTGTGTGTGTGTAACCATTAGGGGTGGACTCACAGCAGACCTTAGGGCAACTAGTGGAAGCTATTTGTCTCTCCTGAACCCATCCCAGCCATAAGGACTGTAGGAGAAAGTCACCCCTAGACACTGATCTAAGATCAGTTGCATTTACCCTCCCTAGTGCCTTATGGTTAGGATTTGGAACGGTAAACTGATCCTAGATCTGTGCCTACAGGCAGCTCACATCCCAGTCATTGGAAGACGATAAAGTCACCCCTATACACTGGTATATGGTCAGTTGTACATTTCCTTCCCTAATGGTTCAAGATTCCGATAAGGTTATGGTAAGCTGATCCTAGATCTGTGCCTAGGGGCTCTGTGCAGTCATTATTCCCCAGATGGCAGAGACAGATAGACAGCGAGGACCCATTGTTTCTGAGGTATATGATGTGGGATAAGGATCCATATCAGGCTCAGTGGTGTGTTGCGAGGCAGTGCTAATGGAGTGGTATTAACAATATTCCAGATACACATCAGCCGCTGGTTTCTTTCATACAGTAAAGGTGAACCCCCTCAACCAGAGAACTTGTCACATTCCTTCTGTTATCTTATGAACCCCCTCAACCAGAGAACTTGTCACATTCCTTCTGTTATCTTATGAACCCCCTCAACCAGAGAACTTGTCACATTCCTCCTGTTATCGTATGAACCCCCTCAACCAGAGAACGTGTCACATTCCTCCTGTTATCTTAGGAACCCACTCAACCAGAGAACTTGTGACATTCCTTCTGTTATCTTATGAACCCCATCAACCAGAGAACTTGTCACATTCCTCCTGTTATCTTATTTCCCGCATGCAGTCATCTTCATTTGCATTCATCAATCAATTCATCAATATATTTCTCTCACTTTTCTCTATCGCACCCTCTCTTTAGCCTGTGCTTAACCCATTTGTTTTACGCTTCTCTCTCTCTCTCTCTCTCTCTCTCTCTCTCTCTCTCTCTCTCTCTCTCTCTCTCTCTCTCTCTCTCTCATATGCCCTCTGAGATGTTTATATGGTAATATAGGGTTTATGAGGCATGTGATGGTACGCATTCTAGTATTTACTATTTGTAGCAGCATGTGTACTATAGCCTTTTGTGTATTGTACAGTATAGCCTATATGTATAGCCTATATGTATGGCCGCAGTGCTAGCTGTGCCACTAGATCCTGGTTCGAATCCAGGCTCTGCTGTAGCCGGCCGCAACCGGGAGACCAATGGGGCGGCGCACAATTGGCCCAGCGTCGTCCAGGGTAGGGGAGGGAATGGCAGGCAGGGAGGTAGCTCAGCTGATAGAGCATGGCGTTTGCAACGCCAGGGTTGTGGGTTCGATTCCCACGGGGGTCAGTATGAAAATAATAATAATGTATGCACTAACTGTAAGTCGCTCTGGATAAGAGTGTCTGCTAAATGACGTAAATGTAAATGTAATGTAAATATGTACTGTATGAATGTGAATCTGGAGCAGTACCATATGTGTTCCTATGCAGGGTAGTGTGTATTTGTGACAGGATTATGTTTGCATGTACACAATACACATACTGTACATTATTTTGCCTTGCAAACATGAATGTGAGAATGAGTTTGTGTGTGTGTGTGTGTGTGTGTCTGGGAGGGTAGATCTTTGGTGTCTGTCCTAATCTGATGTGACTGGGTTCCCCCCTATCTATGTTTACGCATCTGCATCTGTTCAGCTATGAGCTAATAATCAAACACCAGGCTACACACACTCTCTCTCACACACAAACACACACCAACCAGATTTGATTAGATTTTGATATAAACCTTTTTTTTCAGAAAACAATCATTCAAAAGTCAGTTAATTACAAAGCTGTAGTGAGAGAGAGATGGTTTATCATTTCAGATTTCTCTGCTCAACTTGGTCCTTGCCATGTCAGGAGGGTCTTCCGGAATGGGTTTCTTTACAGTGTGAGAGAAAGACAGACAGACAGACAGCGAGAGAGAGACAGACAGACAGACAGGCAGACTAGGCCATTCCAAGACATTTAAATGTTTCCCCTTAAACCACTCAAGTGTTGCTTTAGCAGTATGCTTAGGGTCATTGTCCTGCTGGAAGGTGAACCTCCGTCCCAGTCTCAAATCTCTGGAAGACTGAAACAGGTTTCCCTCAAGAATTTCCCTGTATTTAGCGCCATCCATCATTCCTTCAATTCAGACCAGTTTCTCAGTCCCTGCCGATGAAAAACATCCCCACAGCATGATGCTGCCACCACCATGCTTCACTGTGGGGATGGTGTTCTCGGGGTGATAAGAGGTGTTGGGTTTGCACCAGATGGCCAGAAGATGGCCAGAAAGCTCAATTTTAGTCTCATCTGACCAGAGTACCTTCTTCCATATGTTTGGGGAGTCTCCCACATGCCTTTTGGCGAACACCAAACGTGTTTGCTTATTTTTTTCTTTAAGCAATGGCTTTTTTCTGGCCACTCTTCTGTAAAGCCCAGCTCTGTGGAGTGTACGGCTTAAAGTGGTCCTATGGACAGATACTCCAATCTCCGCTGTGGAGCTTTGCAGCTCCTTCAGGGTTATCTTTGGTCTCTTTGTTGCCTCTCTGATTAATGCCCTCCTTGGCTGGTCCGTGAGTTTTGGTGGGCGGCCCTCTCTTGGCAGGTTTGTTGTGGTGCCATATTCTTTCCATTTTTTTAATAATGGATTTAATGGTGCTCCGTGGGATGTTCAAAGTTTCAGATATTTTTTTATAACCCAACCCTGATCTGGACTTCTCCACAACTTTGTCCCTGACCTGTTTGGAGAGCTCCTTGGTCTTCATGGTGCCGCTTGCTTGGTGGTGCCCCTTGCTTAGTGGTGCTGCAGACTCTGGGGCCTTTCAGAACAGGTGTATTTATACTAAGATCATGTGACAGATCATGTGACACTTAGATTGCACACAGGTGGACTTTATTTAACTAATTATGTGACTTCTGAAGGTAATTGGTTGCACCAGATCTTATTTAGGGGCTTCATAGCAAAGGGGGTGAATACATACAGTGAGGGAAAAAAGTATTTGATCCCCAGCTGATTTTGTACGTTTGCCCACTGACAAAGAAATGATCAGTCTATCATTTTAATGGTAGGTTTATTTGAACAGTGAGAGACAGAATAACAACACAAATATCCAGAAAAGCGCATGTCAAAAAGGTTATAAATTGATTTGCATTTTAATGAGGGAAATAAGTATTTGACCCCCTCTCAATCAGAAAGATTTCTGGCTCCCAGGAGTCTTTTATAGAGGTAACGAGCTGAGATTAGGAGCACACTCTTAAAGTGTTACCTGTATAAAAGACACCTGTCCACAGAAGCAATCAATCAATCAGATTCCAAACTCTCCACCATGGCCAAGACGAAATAGCTCTAAAGGATGTCAGGGACAAGATTGTAGACCTACACAAGGCTGGAATGGGCTACAAGACCATCACCAAGCAGCTTGGTGAGAAGGTGATAACAGTTGGTGCGATTATTCGCAAATGGAAGAAACACAAAATAACTGTCAATCTCCCTTGGCTTGGGGCTCCATGCAAGATCTCACCTCGTGGAGTTGCAATGATCATGAGAATGGTGAGGAATCAGCCCAGAACTACACGGGAGGATCTTGTCAATGATCTCAAGGCAGCTGGGACCATAGCCACCAAGAAAACAATTGGTAACATACTACGCTGTGAAGGACTGAAATCCTGCAGCGCCCGCAAGGTCCCCCTGCTCAAGAAAGCACATATACAGGCCCGTCTGAAGTTTGCCAATGAACATCTGAATGATTCAGAGAAGAACTGGGTGAAAGTGTTGTGGTCAGATGAGACCAAAATCGAGCTCTTTGCCATCAACTCAACTCGCCGTGTTTGGAGGAGGAGGAATGCTGCCTATGACCCCAAGAACACCATCCCCACCGTCAAACATGGAGGTGGAAACATTATGCTTTGGGGGTGTTTTTCTGCTAAGGGGACAGGACAACTTCACCGCATCAAAGGGACGATGGACGGGGCCATGTACCGTCAAATCTTGGGTGAGAACCTCCTTCCCTCAGCCAGGGCATTGAAAATGGGTCATGGATGGGTATTCCAGCATGACAATGACCCAAAACACACGGCCAAGGCAACAAAGGAGTGGCTCAAGAAGAAGCACATTAAGGTCCTGGAGTGGCCTAGCCAGTCTCCAGACCTTAATCCCATAGAAAATCTGTGGAGGGAGCTGAAGGTTCGAGTTGCCAAACGTCAGCCTCGAAACCTTAATGACTTGGAGAAGATCTGCAAAGAGGAGTGGGACAAAATCCCTCCTGAGATGTGTGCAAACCTCGTGGCCAACTACAAGAAACGTCTGACCTCTGTGATTGCCAATAAGGGTTTTGCCACCAAGTACTAAGTAATGTTTTGCAGAGGGGTCAAATACTTATTTCCCTCATTAAAATGCAAATCAATTTATAACATTTTTGACATGCGTTTTTCTGGATTTTGTTGTTGTTATTCTGTCTCTCACTGTTCAAATAAACCTACCATTAAAATTATAGACTGATCATGTCTTTGTCAGTGGGCAAACGTACAAAATCAGCATGGGATCAAATACTTTTTTCCCTCACTGTATGCATGCACCACTTTTCTGTTATTTATTTTGTATAATTTTTTGAAACAAGTTATTTTTTTCATTTCATTTCACCAATTTGGACTATTTTGTGTATGTCCATTACATGAAATCCAAATAAAAATCCATTTAAATTACAGGTTGTAATGCAACAAAATAGGGAAAACGCCAAGGGGGATGAATACTTTTGCAAGGCACTGTAAGAGAGTGTGTGTGAGAGAGAGAGAGAGACAGAGAGAGGGGGAGGTAAGAGAGTGTGTGAGAGAGAGAGGGGAGGGTAAGAGTGTGTGAGAGAGAGAGAGAGAGAGAGAGAGAGAGAGAGAGAGAGAGAGAGAGAGAGAGAGAGAGAGAGAGAGAGTCGTCCAGAAAAGAGCCGTTAAATTCTATAACCACTTAAAAGGAAGCGATTCCCAAACCTTCCATAACAAAGCCATCACCTACAGAGAGATGAACTTGGAGAAGAGTCCCCTAAGTAAGCTTGTCCTGGGCCTATGTTCACAAACACAAACAGACCCCACACAGCCCCAGGACAACAACAACAACAACAACACAATTAGACCCAACCAAATCATGAGAAAACAAAAAGAGAATTACTTGACACATTGGAAAGAACAAACAAAAAAACAGAGCAAACTAGAATGCTATTTGGCCCTAAACAGAGAGTACACAGTGGCAGAATACCTGACCACTGTGACTGACCCAAACTTAAGGAAAGCTTTGACTATGTACAGACTCAGTGAGCATAGCCTTGCTATTGAGAAAGGCCGCCGTAGGCAGACCTGGCTCTCAAGAGAAGACAGGCTATGTGCACACTGCCCACAAAATGAGGTGGAAACTGAGCTGCACTTCCTAACCTCCTGCCAAATGTATGACCATATTAGAGACACATATTTCCCTCAGATTACAGCGATCCACAAAGAATTCGAAAACAAACCCAATTTTGATAAACTCCCTTATCTACTGGGTGAAAAACCACAGTGTGCCATCACAGCTGCAATATTTGTGACCTGTTGCCACAAGAAAAGGGCAACCAGTGAAGAACAAACACCATTGTAAATACAACCCATATTTATGTTTATTTATTTTCCCATTTGTACTTTAACTATTTGCACATTGTTACAACACTATATATATACATAATATGACATTTGAAATGTCTTTATTCTTTTGAAACTTCTGAGTGTAATGTTTACTGTTAATATTTATTGTTTATTTCACTTTTGTTTACTATCTACTTCCCTTGCTTTGGCAATGTTAACACACGTTTCCCATGCCAATAAAGCCCTTAAATTGAAATTGAAATTGAATTGAGAGAGAGAGAGAGAGTGAGAGAGAGAGAGAGAGAGAGAGAGAGGGGGGGGGGGGGGGGGGAGAAAGAAGAGGAAGGGCTATAGAGCAAGAGAGAACAAGGAAGGCAGTGAGTGGGTGATCTAGAGAGGACCATGGGGACTTGGCATGGAGGGAGAGGGGGAGAGAGAGAGAGGGAGAGAGAGGGTGGGTGGGAGAATAGGGGAGGAGGGGAGTGATTGAGAGAGGGAGAGAAGAGGAAGGTACAGAGGAAGGGAGAAAAGAAGGGCAGTGAGTGGGTGATCTAGAGAGGACCATGGGGTCATGGCATGAGGAGTGTGAATGTGAGCGAGGGAGGAAGAGAGAGAGAGAGGAGAAAGAGAGAATGATAGGGCCATGGGGTCTTGGCATAGTTAGACAGAGGGCTAAGGAGAACGTGTTGGAATCCTATTCAAACCTATCTCCAACCGACTCTGAGTTTACACACACACACACACAGAGACACGGCAGAGGGAAGAGGCAATTGAATTTGCCTCTATGGAATGTGAAAGAGGAAATCTCCTGCTCCTCTGTGCTATAGTGCAATAGCTCCCAATGACCTGCTGTACAGAAAGGAACTCTAATCCATCTCAGTGGCCCTCCAGTCCTCGTGCTACTGTGTGCAAATCCCATCCATTCCTCTTCTTGAATAAATTAGTTTCTTTTTTTTCTGGCCGTGGTGTTTTTTTCTCAGCCGTGGTGAGGCTCAACTTTTATCCCCCTGGAGAGCCCTGATGAATGTGTAGAACTCACACCCTCCGGAACATCTTCACACACACACACACACACACACACACACACACACACACACACACACACACACACACACACTCACTGGCTCAAGTACATATTGGCTGAAACAGGAACACAGTAGCCTACAGTCTAGATCTTGATCTCTTTCTCTGTAAAATACACACACTACTTTGTGGATGAAAGCCTGTGGTATCACCACATGTTCAGATTAATAATGGCATTAAAGAACATTGAACAATTTAAAAGCCCATCTAATATTTATCTGGGAACATAAGTACAACAATGTAATGAAACGCACTTTATATCATCTTAGCTCATGAATATGTAAAACCTGTAATTGAAGAATTCTTTATTATGAGGAAACAAGAGAGTCTCGGGATTTGATAATGAGAAAGAGAGAGAGAGAGAGAGAGAGAGAGAGAGAGAGAGAAAGAGAGAGAGTGTGTACACGCATGTGTGTGTGTAGCGTGTGAAGTGCCTATGTAGCACGTGTGCACGTTTGTGTGTGAGTGCATGCCTGCAAACTTGTGCGCGTGTGTGTGTTTATCCCTGCCTGTGTCCTGGGAACCAATCAAAACTGTTCTTTCTCTGCTTGGACCAATCAAAACTGTTCTGTCTCTGCTTGGACCAAATCACAGCTATCATGTTGAGTCGAATACTCTTGTTCCTTCTGCAGTGGCCGGCACAGTCCGCAACGCCATCCAGAGTATGTGTCTATCGATGGAATGCTGCCTGACAACGGGAGATCGGGATTCGATAAGGATAAGTGAGCGCTCTGTTTCATCCGGCTCACTGGGGAATTCACATCCCCCTACTCACACAAACACACACACACACATACACAGTAATACACCCACTCACTTGAGTATGCACACACAGACATACACACATACAACCACACACACATACAACCACACACACTTCCCCCCTCCCTCTCGTCCTCCCTCCTGCCACTATACCCCTGACGGCAGTTCTCTGGTGGTATCAATAAGAAAGCAGGTCCAATCAATGGCTCAGTGTCTCACCATCCCATCAGTCTGTGATCCTCCCCTACACACCAGATTACACAGCCTTAACCTCCCTCCCATCACCAACAGGAGCCTCTCTCACAACTTTACTCACAGACAGACACACAGAGACATTTCTATTTCGTTTTTGTTATATTATTTACAGTGCGCTCCAAAAGTATTGGGACAGTGACATGTGTTTTGTTGTTTTGGCTCTGTAAATTAAACAATGACTATGAAGTTAAAGTGCAGAATGTCAGTGTCAGTAGGTGCTGTAGGTGGGTGTGGTGTGGAATCAGGCGCAGGACGCAGAAGATAAGTCCAACAAAGACTTTTAGTAGAGCACACACAAAAACACAATCCAACAGCCCGGAGGCGAGAAAATGCGCACACAGGCGTAAACAAAAGGGCGCACTAAACATGTGCGAAAATCCTCTCCTAAATACAAAGGAGGCAAGCTACAAATAGCGCACCGAAAAGGGTAGCGCACCAACACGACATAGGAAACAATCACTCACAACACCTGACAAACACAACGAGAACTTATAGGACACTAATGACACTAAACGACAACAGGTGTACAATTCCAGACAAGACCAAACGAACATAGAAACATACAACGGTGGCAGCTAGTATTCCGGAGACGACGAACGCCGAAGCCTGCCCGAGCAAGGAAGAGAGGCAGCCTCGGCCGAAACCGTGACAGTACCCCCCCCTTGACGCGCGGCTCCAGACGTGCGCCGACTCCGGCCTCGGGGACGACCAGGAGGACGCGGAGCAGGGCGCGTCGGGTGACTACGATGGAATTCCGTCAGGAGAGACGGGTCCAAAATGTCTCCCCTCGGCACCCAGCACCGTTCCTCCGGGCCGTACCCCTCCCACTCCACCAGATACTGGAGACCCCCCATCCGACGTCTCGAATCCAAGATGGACCGCACGGAGTACGCCGGTGCCCCCTCAATGTCCAATGGGGGCGTAGGAGTCTCCCTGATCTCATTTTCTTGGAGTGGGCCAGCTACCACTGGCCTGAGAAGAGACACATGGAACGAGGGGTTAATACTTTTATACTCAACAGGTAGTTGTAATCTGTAACACACCTCGTTCAATCTTCTCAGGACTTTAAATGGCCCCACAAACCGCCGACCCAGTTTCCGACAGGGCAGGCGGAGGGGCAGGTTTCTGGTAGAGAGCCAAACTCGATCACCAGGTGCGTACACCGGTCCCTCACTGCGGTGGAGATCGGCGCTCGCCTTTTGACGACGGAGGGCCCGCTGCAGGTGGACGTGTGCAGCGTTCCACGTCTCCTCCGAGCGCCGCACCCACTCATCCACCGCAGGAGCCTCGATCTGGCTCTGCTGCCAAGGTGCCAGAACTGGCTGGTAACCTAACACACATTGGAAAGGGGTTAGGTTAGTGGAGGAATGGCGTAGGGAATTCTGGGCCATTTCTGCCCAGGGAACGTACCTTGCCCACTCCTCCGGCCGGTCCTGGCAGTATGATCTAAGAAACCTACCCACATCCTGGTTCACACGTTCCACCTGCCCATTACTCTCCGGATGGTAGCCCGAGGTGAGGCTCACCGAGACCCCCAACCGCTCCATAAAGGCTCTCCAGACTCTGGAGGTAAATGGGGGACCTCGATCAGACACAATATCCTCGGGTACCCCGTAGTGCCGGAAAACATGGGTGAATAGCGCTTCGGCGGTCTGTAGGGCCGTAGGAAGGCCAGGCATAGGGAGCAAACGACAGGCCTTAGAGAACCGGTCCACAACGACCAGTATAGTAGTATTCCCCTGTGAGGGAGGAAGGTCAGTGATGAAATCCACCGAGAGGTGAGACCATGGTCGTTGTGGAACGGGCAGGGGTAGTAACTTACCCCTAGGCAGATGTCTAGGCGCCTTACACTGGGCGCACACCGAGCAGGAGGAGACATAAACCCTCACATCCCTCGCCAACGTGGGCCACCAGTACTTAGCACTAAGGCAGTGCACTGTCCGGCCGATACCAGGATGTCCAGAGGAGGGTGACGTGTGAGCCCAATAGATCAATCGATCCCGATCCTCGAGCGGAACGTACTTCCGACCCTCCGGGCATTGAGGTGGACTAGGGTCGGTGCGCAGCGCCCGCTCGAGTTCAGCATTGACCTCCCACACTACCGGTGCCACCAGACAAGACTCCGGCAGTATGGGAGTGGGCTCCACGGACCTCTCCTCCGTGTCATACCGCCGAGACAGCGCGTCTGCCTTACCGTTCTGTGACCCAGGGATGTATGTGATCTTAAATATGAACCGGGTCAAAAACATATTCCACCGCGCCTGGCGAGGGTTTAGTCTCCTAGCTGCCCGGATGTACTCCAGGTTACGGTGGTCCGTCAAAATGAGGAAAGGGTGTTGAGCCCCCTCAAGCCAGTGCCTCCACACCTTTAGGGCCTGTACCAAGGCTAACAGCTCCCTGTCCCCTACGTCATAATTTCGCTCAGCCGGACTGAGCTTTTTGGAATAAAAAGCACAGGGGCGGAGTTTAGGTGGCGTGCCGGACCGTTGCGAAAGCACGGCTCCTATACCGGCCTCTGACGCGTCCACCTCTACCTGAAATGGTAAAGAGGGATCCGGATGCGCCAGCACTGGAGCCGAGGTAAACAGGTCCTTCAGCCTCCCAAACGCCCTGTCCGCCTCGGCTGACCACTGCAGACGCACCGGACCCCCCTTCAAAAGAGACGTTATGGGAGCTGCCACCTGTCCAAAACCCCGGATAAACCTCCGGTAGTAATTCGCAAACCCCAAAAACTGCTGCACCTCCTTCACAGTGGTTGGCGTTTGCCAATTACGCACGGCTGACACCCGGTCTACCTCCATCTTCACCCCTGACGCAGACAACTGATAACCCAAAAAGGAGACCGACTCCTGGAAAAACAGACACTTCTCTGCCTTGACATACAGGTCGTGCTCCAACAGCCTCCGCAACACTCGGCGCACCAGTGCCACATGCTCGACTCGGGTAGACGAGTACACGAGAATGTCATCTATGTACACGACCACCCCCTGCCCCTGCATGTCCCTGAAGATCTCATCCACGAATGATTGGAAAACTGAAGGAGCGTTCATCAACCCGTATGGCATGACAAGATACTCGTAATGGCCCGAGGTGGTACTAAAGGCTGTCTTCCATTCATCGCCCCCCCTAATGCGCACCAAGTTGTACGCGCTCCTGAGATCTAATTTAGTGAAGAAACGCGCCCCGTGCAATGACTCCGTCATGGTCGCAATCAGCGGGAGTGGATAACTGTACTTCACCGTGATCTGATTGAGACCACGGTAATCAATGCACGGGCGTAACCCACCATCCTTTTTCTTCACAAAAAAGAAACTCGAGGACGCAGGGGAAGTGGAGGGCCGTATGTATCCTTGTCTCAGAGATTAGTCTATGTAAGTCTCCATAGCTCTCTTCTCCTCCTGAGACAGAGGATACACATGGCTCCGTGGGAGCGCAGCTCCTGCCTGGAGGTCTATCGCACAATCTCCCTGCCTATGGGGAGGCAACTGCGTCGCCCTCGACTTACTGAACACAATAGCCAAATCCCCATACTCAGGGGGAACGTGCAATGCGGGCACCTGGTTTGGACTCTCCACCGAGGTAGCCCCTACGGAAACGCCTAAACATCGACCCACACACTGGGCAGACCACTCCATCAGAGCCCTCTCCTGCCACGAAATAGACGGGTTATGGGTACTCAACCAGGGCATGCCCAGCACCACCGGATACGCAGGCGAGTCGATCAGAAATAGCTGGATCATCTCCTGATGATCCCCCTGCATACACATCCTAAGTGGTGCCGTGACCTCCCTGATCAAGCCCGATCCCAACGGACGGCTATCTAGGGCATGAACGGGGAAGGGGACGTCAACAGGGAGAAGGGGAATCCCTAAGGCTAAACAAAATTTCTTATCAACAAAATTCCCAGCCGCGCCTGAATCTACCAGCGCCTTATGCTGGGAATGAGGTGCTACCTGTGGAAAACGCACAGGTATACAGAAGTGCGCAACAGAGAGCTCTGGGTGAGTGGGGCGCCTACTCACCTGGAAGGACTCCCCAGTGCGGGGCCTGTCGTCTTCTCCCCTAGGAGGCCATCCCCAGCACCTAGCCGCGGTGTGTCCTCCCCGACCACAGTTGGTGCAGGAGATGGACCCCCTCGTACTCCGACCCCTCCTCTCTCTAGCGCCAGCGCCCCCGAGCTCCATGGGGCTCGGCTCGGAGACGCTGGAGGGTGAAATGGACGGACCTCCCTCGGGACGTCCGCGGGTAGCCAGCAGGGTGTCCAGCCTGATGGACATGTCGACTAACTGGTCGAAAGAGAGGCTGGTGTCCCGACAGGCCAGCTCCCGACGGACGTCCTCACGTAGACTACAGCGGTAGTGATCGATGAGGGCCCGCTCATTCCACCCTGCATCCGCCGCTAGAGTACGGAATTCCACCGCGAACTCCTGGGCACTCCTCTTCCCCTGCCGGAGGCAGAACAGACGCTCCCCCGCCGCTTTCCCCTCTGGTGGATGGTCAAACACCGCCCTGAAGCGGCGGGAGAACTCAGCGTAAGTGATGGTGGTAGCGTCTATCCTCCTCCACTCGGCGTTGGCCCATTCTAACGCCTTGCCGGAAAGGCAGGAGATAAGGGCGGACACGCTCTCGTGTCCCGAGGGCGCCGGGTGCACGGTGGCCAGGTAAAGCTCCACCTGGAGAAGGAAGCCCTGACACCCGGCAGCGGTCCCATCGTAGGCCCTCGGGAGCGAGACTTGAACTCCTCTGGGTTCCGGAGCGGGAATGGGCTGACTTGCTGATGGTGATGGTAGGGACGGTGGCGTTGGGGGTGTTCCTCGGGTCTCCCAGCGTTGGAGCGTGTTGATCACATCCTGCAGGGCGGTCCCGATCCGCAGGATCTGGTCATTCTGCTCCCGAACCCGCTCCTCCAACGTCTCCTGTGCTGCTGCGGCTCCTGCTGATTCCATTCAGATGGTGAGTGATTCTGTCAGTAGGTGCTGTAGGTGGGTGTGGTGTGGAATCAGGCGCAGGACGCAGAAGATAAGTCCAACAAAGACTTTTAGTAGAGCACACACAAAAACACAATCCAACAGCCCGGAGGCGAGAAAATGCGCACACAGGCGTAAACAAAAGGGCGCACTAAACATGTGCGAAAATCCTCTCCTAAATACAAAGGAGGCAAGCTACAAATAGCGCACCGAAAAGGGTAGCGCACCAACACGACATAGGAAACAATCACTCACAACACCTGACAAACACAACGAGAACTTATAGGACACTAATGACACTAAACGACAACAGGTGTACAATTCCAGACAAGACCAAACGAACATAGAAACATACAACGGTGGCAGCTAGTATTCCGGAGACGACGAACGCCGAAGCCTGCCCGAGCAAGGAAGAGAGGCAGCCTCGGCCGAAACCGTGACAGTCAGATTTAATTTGAGGGTATTTTCATCCATATCGGGTGAACCGTTTTGTACATAGTCCTCCCATTTAGGGGACCAAAAGTATTGGGACAAATGAACTTATATGTGTATTAAAGTCGTCAAAAGTTTAGTATTTGGTCCCATATTCCTAGCACGCAATGACTACATCAAGCTTGTGCCTCTACAAATTTGTTGGATGCATTTGCTGTTTGTTTTGGTTGTGTTTCAGATTATTTTGTGCCCAATAGAAATGATTGGTAAATAATGTATTGTGTCATTTTGGAGTCACTTTTATTGTAAATAAGAATATAATATGTTTCTAAACACTTCTACATTAATGTGGATGCTACCATGATTACTGATAGTCCTGAATTAATCTTGAATAATGATGAGTGAGAAAGTTAGAGGCATAAATATCATACCCCCCAAAAAAATGCTAACCTCCCCTGTTATTGCAATGATGAGAGGTTAGCATGTCTTGTGGGTGTGATATTTGTGCATCTGTAACTTTCTTACTCATCATTATTCACGATTCATTCAGGACTATCCGTAATCATGGTAGCGAGATGACGTAGATGCACAAAGTAAACATTAGTAGTGGGTCAATTTCCACAACAACCAGGAGTGTTGAAGGGCAAGGCTAAACTTCTCAGCTGTTTTGGTCCTGTAGGTACCAAGATGTAGCAGCGTGAAGCCAACCCGTGCACATGTGCAGATACTCTGTGTGACTGTGTGAGAGCAGTCTTGCATCACGCTCATCTCATTGGGTGTGTTCGAATAGTACGGCTGACGAAGCCGACTGTAGACGAATGTCAAGGAGTGAAGTCGGAGAGGTGCATCGGCGACAGACGAAAGTCGGACACTGTAATGGTTTTTCAACAGCAAGGCTTAGATCAACATGGCAGTGCCAACATACAGTGCCTTCGGAATGTATTCAGACCCCTTGACTTTTTCCACATTTTGTTACGTTACAGCCTTATTATAAAATGGATTGAAAAAAAAATCCTCAGCAAAGGTTCACCTTCCAACAGGACAAAGACCCTATGCACACAAACAAATGTTATATTTGAGATTCTTCAAATAGCCACCCTTTGCCTTGATGACAGCTTTGCACACTCTTGGCATTCTCTCAACCAGCTTCACCTGGAATGCTTTTCCAACAGTCTTGAAGGAGTTCCCACATATGCTGAGCACTTTTTGACTGCTTTTCCTTCACTCTGCGGTCCGACTCATCCCAAACCATCTCAATTTGATTGAGGTCGGAGGATTGTGGAGGCCAGGTCATCTGATGCAGCACTCCATCATTCTCCTTCTTGGTAAAATAGCCCTTACACAGCCTGGAGGTGTGTTGGGTCATTGTGGTCCTCTGTAGCTCAATTGGTAGAGCATGGCCCTTGTAACGCCAGGGTAGTGGGTTCGATCCCCGGGACCACCCATATGTAAAAATGTATGCACACATGACTGTAAGTCGCTTTGGATAAAAGCGTCTGCTAAATGGCATATTATTATTATTGTCCTGTTTAAAAATAAATGATAGTCCCACTAAGCCCAAACCAGACATCATGGGGTATCACTGCAGAATGCTGTGGTAGCCATGCTGGTTAAGTGTGCCTTGAATTCTAAATAAATCACTGACAGTGTCACCAGCAAAGCACCACCACACCATAACACCTCCTCCTCCATGCTTTACGGTGGGAAATACACATGCAGAGATCATCCGTTCACCCACACCGCGTCTCACAAAGACACAGCGTTGGAACCAGAAATCTCCAATTTGGACAGATTTCCACCGGTCAAATGTCCATTGCTTGTGTTTCTTGGCACAAGCAGGTCTCTTCTTCTTATTAGTGTCCTTTAGTAGTGGTTTCTTTGCAGCAATTCGACCATGAAGGCCTGATTCACACAGTCTCATCTGAACAGTTGATGTTGAGATGTGTCTGTTACTTGAACTCTGTGAAGCATTTATTTGGGCAGCAATTTCTGAGGCTGGTAACTCTAATTAACTTATCCTCTGCAGCAGAGGTAACTCTGGGTCTTCCATTCCGGTCCTCATGAGAGCCAGTTTCATCATAGCGCTTGATGGTTTATGCGACTGCACTTGAAGAAACATTCAAAGTTCTTGAAATGTTCCGGATTGACTGACCTTCATGTCTTAAAGTAATAATGGACTGTCGTTTCTCTTTGCTTATTTGAGCTGTTCTTGCCAAAATATGGTATTTTACCAAATAGGGCTATCTTCTGTATACACCCCTAACTTGTCACAACACAACTGATTGGCTCAAACGTATTAAGAAGGAAAGAAATTCCACAAATTAACAAGGCACACCTGTTAATTGAAACCCTTCCAGGTGACTACCTCATGAAGCTGATTAAGAGAATGCCAAGAGTGTACACAACTGTCATCAAGGCAAATGGTGGCAATTTGAAGAATCTCAAATATAAAATATATTTTGATTTGTTTAACACTTTTTTGGTTACTACATGATTCCATATGTGTTATGTCACAGTTTTGTTGTCTTCACTATTATTCTACAATGTATGAATGAGTAGGTGTTCTAAAACTTTTGACTGGTAGTGTATGTAAATGTGATATTTCCTTTTTTAATTTGTAATAAATTAGCGAAAATGTCTAAAAACCTGTTTTTGCTTTATGGGGTGTTGTGTGTAGATTGATGAGGTAAAAAAACGATTTAATCAATTTTAGAATAAGGCTGTAACGTAACAAAATGTGGAAAAAGTCAAGGGGTCTGAATACTTTCTGAAGGCACTGTAGCTGCTATTGTTTATAAAAGTTTTTCTTTATAAATGTAAAAATAAACTTTCTAAATCCCATATCAAACACAAACTGAAAACATAATTGGTTAGAGAGAGGTCTCAAATATCACTTTCATTTTGTTCTGCCTGTAGCTTTAGAATCGCTGCAAAGTTGGTTCCGGTTTCAGTTATGTCTTTGGTCACGTTCACGTGGGTCAACCAAAAATACCCTAATGATTGGTTGACAAATAGTGTCTCCCACTAGCCAGGAGTTGGTTGCATGGTGCAGTTGATGAGAAACAACTGCAGCGACTTGAAGATGAATTAATAAAAAACTGCATGACATTTGATCACATGGTTTTTGTAAAGTTCATGCAGTCGAAATGTAGGCGCAAGTTGGACATTTCTTTGCACAATAATGCAACACACTTTGAAAGGTGGTGACCATCGTTGATCTTGACTAGACAAAATGTATCCGCTCGAACGCGCCCAATATTTGCTGTGCTGCTGTAGGCAATGTCATCTTGCTTGTCTTGTTGTTCGCCTTTCAAAGTGTGTTGCATTATGGGGATAAACATTTTCCTACTTGCGCCTACATGTTGACTGCATTAAAAAAATAATGTGATCAAAGGTTGTGACGTTTTTACCACAGTTAACTGCAAGTTTCTGCAGTTTCTCTTCAGCAACTTCATCCAGCAACCATGGCCTGTGTTGTGGGAGGTTCTATTGTCAACCAATAACTATTTTAGACATAACTGAAACAGGAACTAACTTTGCTGCGATTCGCCCAACACCCTATGCACTTGTAGGGATCGTAGAGGATTTGACAGGTGTAAGCAAAATTGTAATACATTCACCTTGCCCTCTGATAGGCTATGTGGAAGTTTTACTATGTTGCTTATACCATTCAAATCCTCTCAGATCTCCACTAGAGGTTGACATGGGAACAGGACTCCCGAGGGTCTTGCGGGATTCTATCAGGAATGGGAGTCAACTGTGTTGACTATTAAATATATATATATATATACTGTATATACACTGCTCAAAAAAAGAAAGGGAACACTTAAACAACACAATGTAACTCCAAGTCAATCACACTTCTGTGAAATCAAACTGTCCACTTAGGAAGCAACACTGATTGACATTAAATTTCACATGCTGTTGTGCAAATTGAATAGACAACAGGTGGAAATTATAGGCAATTAGCAAGACACCCCCAATAAAGGACTGGTTTTGCAGGTGGTGACCACAGACCACTTCTCAGTTCCTATGCTTCCTGGCTGATGTTTTGGTCACTTTTGAATGCTGGCGGTGCGTTCACTCTAGTGGTAGCATGAGATGGAGTCTACAACCCACACAAGTGGCCAGGATGGCACATCAATGCGAGCTGTGGCAAGAAGGTTTGCTGTGTCTGTCAGCGTAGTGTCCAGAGCATGGAGGCACTACCAGGAGACAGGCCAGTACATCAGGAGACGTGGAGGAGGCCGTAGGAGGGCAACAACCCAGCAGCAGGACCGCTACCTCCGCCTTTGTGCAAGGAGGAGCACGAGGAGCACTGCCAGAGCCCTGCAAAATGACCTCCAGCAGGCCACAAATGTGCATGTGTCTGCTCAAACGGTCAGAAACAGACTCCATGAGGGTGGTATGAGGGCCCAACGTCCACAGGTGGGGGTTGTGCTTACAGCCCAACACCGTGCAGGACGTTTGGCATTTGCCAGAGAACACCAAGATTGGCAAATTCGCCACTGGCGCCCTGTGCTCTTCACAGATGAAAGCAGGTTCACACTGAGCACGTGACAGACGTGACAGAGTCTGGAGACGCCATGGAGAACGTTCTGCTGCCTGCAACATCCTCCAGCATGACCGGTTTGGCGGTGGGTCAGTCATGGTGTGGGGTGTCATTTCTTTGGGGGGCCGCACAGCCCTCCATGTGCTCGCCAGAGGTATCCTGACTGCCATTAGGTACTGAGATGAGATCCTCAGACCCCTTGTGAGACCATATGCTGGTGCGGTTGGCCCTGGGTTCCTCCTAATGCAAGACCATGCTAGACCTCATGTGGCTGGAGTGTGTCAGCAGTTCCTGCAAGAGGAAGGCATTGATGCTATGGACTGGCCCGCCCGCTCCCCAGACCTGAATCCAATTGAGCACATCTGGGACATCATGTCTCGCTCCATCCACCAACGCCACGTTGCACCACAGACTGTCCAGGAGTTGGCGGATGCTTTAGTCCAGGTCTGGGAGGAGATCCCTCAGGAGACCATCCGCCACCTCATCAGGAGCATGCCCAGGCGTTGTAGGGAGGTCATACAGGCACGTGGAGGCCACACACACTACTGAGCCTCATTTTGACTTGTTTTAAGGACATTACATCAAAGTTGGATCAGCCTGTAGTGTGGTTTTCCACTTTAATTTTGAGGGTGACTCCAAATCCAGACCTCCATGGGTTGATACATTTGATTTCCATTGATAATTTTTGTGTGATTTTGTTGTCAGCACATTCAACTATGTAAAGAAAAAAGTATTTAATAAGATTATTTCATTCATTCAGATCTAGGATGTGTTATTTTAGTGTTCCCTTTATTTTTTTGAGCAGTGTATATTAAGTAAACTATATTATAGTTTACTTAATATATATATATATATATATATATATATATATTTTAAATGGTCATTTCCCCCCTTCCCCTTATGTCGGCTCACTCTCGCGCCTCGCTCCAGTTGTAGCCAGCCCGTACTTTACCTCAGATGCACTCGGAGACGTACACAATTACACATGTCCATATCCATGAGTTCATCCAATTCTGGGTAAGTAAGTGCAAGGGCTGCCTTCATTTCCAAATCTCGTAATGTGGTTGTTATCAGCTGTGTACAGGCAACTGTCTCGTGAGCTCTGAGCAGCAGCCAAACGGAGCAGTTGCTATGGCTACCCACACGCAGAGCAAGGGACAGACAGACGAGCATCTAAAAATTTGACAGGACAAGATGGGACAGGAATAATTTTCAATCCCATGTCAACTTGCATAAAGAGTAAGGTTTAGGGGTCCATTTGGGATTGGGCCTGGATACTGTATATACAAATAAATGTGATATTTGAGTCTCTCGCACTAATTGATTGTACAATGTGCACACATTATAACATTTTTTGTTGAGTGTGTGTATGGGGGTTGGAGACAGAGAGAATGGAAAACTTTTGTAAAAAATGGCAACACTGCCATGTTGATCTGAGCCTTGCTGTTGAAAAACCACATTAGTGTTCGACTTTCGGCTATCGCAGTTGCACCTTGCCCAACTTCAATCCTTGACTTTCGTCTACATTCGGTTGCTTAAGCCTTACCACTCAAGTGCACCCAATCTCAATGTGACCTGCCAGATTCAGAAACTTGAAAACCCCATTAGAAAAAAAACAATTTTAGAGAAAGAAACTAAAACTGAGCATAATTAATGATGGGTTTTATTTAATTTAGTTTTGGAGAATGGTTTCATTATAGTTTTAGTTTTTTAAACAGGTTTGTTAACTATTTTATTTCAGTTTACAAAATAGTTTTTCCATGATTCGTTTTCATTGTAGTTTCAGTTTTAGTTTACTATAAAAACTTTGCAAAACAACCACACACACAATAAGATACATATGATCAAACACACACACACAGGACAGGAATAATGATGGTAAAATGCTATGCCCCAACAGTCATAAAGAGCATTTTTTTCATTTAACTTCACTGATCTGAGAGGGTTTGATAGGTGTCAGCCATCTGGTGAATCCCTCTGTCTTTTCAGCTATCAGTGAGAGATTAGATGAGGGGAGGAAGGTTTGGAGACAACTGGGATACAGTAATTGTGATGTTGGTTGAATCAATCAATCATCGATCAATAATTGAATTAACTCATGAGTCATCCGACAGTCTCCAATCTTTGGAATGCAAAGAAAACCCAATCCAGTGTGAGGACATGGGGAAGCTATTACCATACTGCTTAGCCAATCATTTCAGATCTATAGAGTACCAACAGTTAGGTGTCAATGTGGGACTTGGATAAAACTATTAAAACAGGATCAAAAACCTTCTATATCAGGGCTCTCCAATCCTGTTCCTGGAGAGCTACCCTCTTGTAGGTTTTTGATTCAACCCCATTTGTAACTCATTTGATTCAGCTTATCAACCAGCTAATGATTAGTATCAGGTGCGCTATATTAGGGTTGGAGTGAAAACCTACAGGACGGTAGCTCTCCAGGAACAGGGTTGGAGAGCCCTGCTCTATAGAGAGCTTAGGGAAGGGATATTCAACTCTTACCCTACAAAGTCCGAAGGCTGCTGGTTTCTACCTGATAATTAATTAGACACACCTGGTGTCCCAGGTCTAAATCAGTCCCTGATTAGAGGGGAACGATGAAAAAAAGAAATGGAACTGGCTTCAAGGTCCAGAAGTGAGTTTGAGGGGCATACGGATTCTATAGCTCAGACCCAGTATAACAGGGGTGTCAAACTCATTCCATGGAGGGCCTAGTGTCTGCAGGTTTTTGGTTTTTCCTTTAAATTAAGACTTAGACAACCAGGTGTGGGGAGTTCCTTACTAATTAGTGCCTTAATTCATCAATGAAGAACAAGGGAGGAGCGAAAACCCGCAGACACTCGGCCCACCGTAGAATGAGTTTGACACATGTGCAGTATAGCTTCGCCCCTGTGTTATGACCCATATAAACCCAAGCATCTGTTCCCCCTTTGTCACATTTGATAGTGGGGCAACAACACAACTCAAGCTTGGCACTCATCATGACCACCACCATTGTTGTTCACTTCTCTTTCCAGGGAAACAAGCCCAGTACTCAAGGACACACAGGGGCAATAGATAAAATGACTGCTCACGTCTCTGTACTCATTGACTAAACATGGATTCAATTAAACTCAGTTCAAGGTCATGGTAATACAATGTAAATGCTGGCGCTGTGCTTAATAGATAGCACTCATCATGGCTCACTCTGGTAATATTTAATCCAACCCACCACCTGACTACCGCTCCGTGCTAGCCATTCATATCAGCTGAGAGCTGTCAAAACCTTGGCTGTGTTTGTGTGTGTGTGAGAGAGAGCAGAAACAGGTGAGTAGGTAAAGTAAGGTGGGCGTGAGAAGAGGTGGAGGGGGAGGGAGAGAGAGAAGAAAGATAAGGAGGGAGAGAAGGAATTTGTGAGGAACTGAAAGCAGGGGAGGGCGGTGAAGGGGGGAGGGAGGAGTGCCGAGCAGAGAGCAAGGTTACACATGAGAGCAGTCTAGGGAACGAAAGTAAGAAAGACAGACAGAGGAGAGAGAGATAGAGAGAGAATAGCAGGACAGACACGGTAGCGTGGATTAGGGAGTTGAGAAGGTTTCAGTCTTACCTCAAGTTAATTACATTTAATTACCTGTTGCTCACTGGAGGAGAACAAAGAAAGGGTAAACAATAAGATCGAGAGAGAGAGAGAGAGAGAGAGAGAGAGAGAGGGGGGGGGGGGGGACCAGGGGTAGAGAGAGAGAGAGGACCAGGGGTAGAGAGAGAGAGAGAGAGAGAGAGAGAGAGAGAGAGAGAGAGAGAGAGGGGGAGAAACCAGGGGTAGAGAGAGAGAGAGAGGGAAGGACAACAGTTGAATGTTGACAGAGGGAGTGAGGAGATTAATCGGGAGAGAAACAAAAAGGAGGAGAGAGAGGGGAAAAAAGAGAGAAAGTGTAGAAAACAAATAGATACACATTGACAGAGTGGACTGGACTGGACTTCAATGAAGCTCTGACATCAGCTAAATAAAGGGAGAGAAGAGAGAGCGTGAGAAAGGAGGTCACTGCAGTCCAAAGTAGGCGCTGTGCACTATAGTTCGCTTATGCAGGAGAGTTAGGACAAACACAGACAGACATTCACTGCACGATTGAACCATGTTGATGAAGGAGTATAGAATATGCATGCCACTAACTGTGGAAGAGGTAAGTGTGTGTACACTGGATAAGTGTGTGTTTGTCTGTGAGCGTGTGTGGGGGGGGTTGTCAGTGTGTGTGCATGCTTGTGTGTTTGAATGTGTGTATACTGTAGACCGCTGCTGTAAATATAAGGTGACAGCTTTTCATGTGATCTTGAAAGTGTTAAAGTTGCTAGAATACAGATGTAGGATCTTAATTTGATCACCCTGTTGCAGGACATCTTGGAGTGGATTTAAGGGTTTAATTTACGATAAATGTATCACCCTCTACAAAAAATTATATTCATTATAAACCATATCATAATTCAGATTTGCTGTTGTTGCAGGATTATTTTCCTGCTGTAGCAAACTGGATCAAATTAAAATCGTACATCTGTAAGAGCACTACACACAGGCATCCTGTAGTTGAGTAGTGTTGTTCATGTGGCTGGCACTCTGTATGGTCCTGCATGTACCTAATCTCAGCTCTGTGTTGCTGTCTGTCAGCATGGGGTGAACAGACTACACCTGGCAATGAGCATCACAATGTTATTGTGTCTAAATTATCGCTCCATCTGTTCCTCTCTCTCTACCTCTACTTCCATCTCACTCTCTCTCCTGCGCTCCCTTTTTTCCACACAAACAAGTTGGACTGGTTGAGGCTTACAACCCCAAACTTCAACAAAGGCATTTGGCCTGGAAGTTAAAAACAGACAGATTCCGCCAGGGAGTAAGAAGTGGTGGGTGGACGAGGATTTAGGGGGAAGGTGCTCTAGAGTGCCCTCAAAGGGAAGTTCCTTGTTCCCTCGCTCCCTCCAACCACCACAACAAAGCAGTTATACCTGTCATAGTGTTTAAGTCTGAGCTATCTGTCTGGAACAGTGTAATGTAGTTGTTTATTATTAGAACATGCTGTGCCGGAAACTTCAATTGATACTTCACTATGAAACCAACTTTGGTCGGATGTTAGGCCACTTCTGTGGTCTGGAAACGTGTGACAAACTTTAGAGTGAACTATAACTTTAAGATCACTAATGTTTGAGTGTTTGTGTAAGCTTTAGCTAGTGTGATCACAGGGTTTTTATGAATCAAAATGGGGCTTAGCTGGTGGGCGTGGCCATGGGCCTGGCGAATGCTGCTGTGGCCGACCGAAAATGTTTGAGGCCTTCCAGTCGGCCGCAGTTTTAAAGCTAATTTCCTGCAATTCCATGCATGTTGCCATGGCTTATGCTATGTGAGTGACTCAAAAATTATAACAAAATCAATGGGGGCCCCATGTCATGACAAAAACACTCCTGAATGTATAATTTCTTTGAATGTTAGATTATCCCGGACTGGCTAACTTTTATCTTGGTGACTGTTGGTTCTCAAAGATGATTGTATTTAAAAAATATATAGGTCCTTTATCTTTTCTACATACTTTATATCTGGTTTTATTCATTTAAGTTTACACTGAAAACGTTTTCCCATCCTTATTATTATTATTATTATTATTATTATAATAATAATATATTTATTTACTGTTTGGACATAGGCGCCCGAAAAAACACGTAGGCAGCCCGCCCAATACTTTTCTATGCAGACAAAACCCTGGATCAGTATCGTGTATGATCTATCTGAAAGTAGTCTCTGTAAAATCACATAGAACCAAATCCTAAGGTGAGATCCATTCCACGTGTGGAACTCTGACTCTCATGGTCTGATGGGGAAGCGCATTAAGATTCCTGTGCAGCTTTAGTGGGATCAGCTTATAGTTCCACATTCAAACCATAGCACTGTTTATGCAATGTCTGCACTCACGCACACATACACACACACACTTCTAATTCTGAGGGGAGTGTAGCTGGTTGTCCTAGTAGGTTGATGGGTTAAGACACAGGTATGTGTGTGTTTCGTTTTTAGTCAAAGGGTGGGTGACAAATTAAGACAGGTATGTGTGTGTTTCATTTTTAGTCAAAAGGTGGGGGACAAATTAAGACAGGTATGTGTGTGTTTCGTTTTTAGTCAAAAGGTGGGGCACATATTCACATAATATAGTTGCTGTCTTACTGCACTGTATGTTTCTGTAATCGTCAGTACATGTTAAACACATTAACCACAAAACTGTCACAGTAATCTGAAGTCAAAGAGAAACATAATGCTGTGTGGGTTTTTGTTGTTAGTCAAAGGATGGGTGACACATTCATTTAGAGAATGGCCAGACCAGAGACATAGATATCCATTCACATAGTGGCCATCCCAGAGACATAGATATCAATTCACACTGCTATTTAAGTCAATATTTATTGTGTACGATCTACGTTGTATTAAGACAGGACTGTGTGAATTGACTCTCCCCCTGCTCCTTTAATCTCTCTTCTCATCTCTCCCCCCCACCCCCAGTATAAGATCGGGCAGCTGTACATGATCAGCAAACACAGTAGTGAGCAGAGCGGAGGAGGGGAGGGGGTGGAGGTGGTGAGGAACCAACCAGACTCACATCCCCAACACGGCCTGGGACAGCTTACTGAGAAACGCATCTACCTCAGCAGGTAACACAGGCACGCATGCGCACACAAACACACACCTACTATCCCACACTCACCCCTATGGCCTAGCCCTAGAACATACCACACACATACCACACACATACGTCTACCTCAGCGAAGGTAACAGTACATTCCTCCCCTCTGTCTGTCTGTCTCTCTCTCTGACAGTAAACTGCCATCCTGGGTGAGTGTGTTTGTCCCCAGGGTATTCTATGTGACAGAGAAAGCCTGGAACTTCTATCCTTACACCATCACAGGTCTGACAACACTATTCTATCCACCACATACACAGCCTTTTCACCTGCTACCAACTTGTACTTCCTATAGGGTCAAGTCAACATACAACATAGAAAGTTACTTTGTTTCCTTGTCTGCACACAATCTGCCTTATCGAGACCCTATTTACTTTAAACATCTGTCGTTCCACATGTTTTTAAATATGTGTGTGTGTGCCTGTGTGTGGTGTGTCACTAATGATGTTCCTCTCTATCCGTATGGAACTTCCGCGGTGTGTGCTTCAGAGTACTCAGTAAGTATTCACACATCATTTGCATGAAGCATGCAGTAGAGCTCATCAGTCTCCAAATGTCTGTGTACATATCCTCATCTGTCTACTCCTCTCTCCCTCCCTCCTCTCTCTCTCCATCCTTCTCTCTCTCTCCATCCTTCTCCCTCCTTCCATCCTTCTCCCTCCCACCTTCTCTCCCTCCCTCCTTCTCTCTCCCTCAATTCTTATCTCTCTCCCTCCCTCCCTCCTTCTCTCTCCCTCCATCGTTTTCTCTCCGTCCATCCTTCTCTCTCCCTCCCTCCTTCCCTCCATCCACATCCATCCTTCATCTACTGTAGGTGTCGTTCCTTCCCAAGTTCAGCATCCGTATTGAGACCAGGTTCGAGAACAACAATGGCGACAACAATAATGTGAGTATGACCGAAGGAGAGAGAGAAGTGGGGTGTGGGGGGGGAGAGAGAGAGAGAAATTGTAATATTCTCTACAGTGTGAGGAGAATGCTCATCAAATTGATGTGGCCATTACAAGGAAAACAAGCAAAGCACAGAATGCAATATCGGCAGATCTATTAGCCATCCACTGTGTGTGTGTGTGTGTGTGTGTGTGTGTGTGTGTGTGTGTGTGTGTGTGTGTGTGTGTGTGTGTGAGTGTAAGAGAGCGAGAAGGGTACATGCTTGTATTACAGGCTTGTTTCACCACCTTTTCTATGGCCTCATGGAATTCCGACACACAAACACAATTCTGAGCTGGTTTGTCCCTACAGCATGCCCCTGTAATCTCTGGATGGAAACCTGGGAACAAGACTGAACATGCCACTGAACTCATCTGGCTGTTAGTCTGTGTGTGTGTGTGTGTGTGTGTGTGTGTGTGTGTGTGTGTGTGTGTGTGTGTGTGTGTGTGTGTGTGTGTGTGTGTGTGTGTGTGTGTGTGTGTGTGTGTGTGTGTGTGTGTGTGTATCCATAAATTTGGCGAAGCTTGTTTCAACCTTCTCCCAGCTACAGGTTACATGTGTTCATTTTAGCAGGAACACAGACTCCCACACACACCCACACCCATAAATACACCTCTATTACAACACACAGCAACATAGAGGACATCTAAAGGGCACAAAAGCACAACCAGAACAGAGGAACACCAGCAGGTTTAAAGGATGAGGTAAAACAATGCTTTTGACATGGAAAAATGGGAACTATGACAAGTGTCAACAGACAGAGAGACAGACAGACATACAGACAGGAGGGCAATACATACGTTATATAAGAAAATAGGTTCTTAAACACTCAGAGACACAGGACATAATAGGATCTGAAACCCAGCTGATTATCTCCCTGCTCTTCTCTTTGTTAAATACCAGCAGAGGAATGAACATCTTCAAAAGAGACATTACTCTCTCTTTCGCTTTCTGTCAAGACAAGGGGACAGAACAGAACAGAAAGAACAGTGACTTTTCTCTCTCTCTTTCTTTGTGTCTCGTTCTTTCTCTTTCACCCCCGCTCGTCCTTCTTTGCTCCCTCTATCTCCCTTACCCCTGCTCTCCACCTCTTTCTCTCTCCCCTAATCTCCCTCGACCTCACCCCCTCTCTCTCTTTCATTCTCTCTCTCTCTTTCATTCTCTCTCTCTCTGTGTGTCTGTGTGTGTGTGTGGTGATTTGCTCAAGGCCTGAGGGTGGGGTATTATGATGGGTGATATGGTGTGTGACCTCACTATTCCCCCTTTTTCCTCATCTACTAGTCCCTGGCTCCAGTGTGTGTGAGTCTGTCTATTTCTGAGTGACCTCCCCCTCTGTTCGGTTGCAGGTATTCGGGGACAGGCCCACCCCTGCAGAGAGCGTGAGCCACCTGGATATCCTTGTTGACCCCATCCCTGACAAACACTACAAGGAGACAGAGGTACAAGCGTGCACACACACATTTCCTCCTTCTGAAGTTCCAGTAACTTCAGAAGCAAAGGTCAATCAGCAAGACACATAGCTGAAAACACACACACACTCACTCACTATCTCACGCAGAGACAGAGGAAGATGTACTGTAGATAAATGCGAACATAAATACACAGACACTTGTACAATCTATGCATCTTGGGCCACAGATGCCTATCATATTGAATCACTCATTTATTATATGTGAGGTATTGAGCAACAATCTGCTTACATAGGCCTACGCACACACACACACACACACTCCCCCTCCCCCTGCACACCGGCCAGTGATTTAGCTCAGTCAGCAGGTAATGTGTACTTTGTGTCTCTGTAGGACCTGAGTCGCTGGGTTTCTGAGAAGACGGGCAGAGGCCCCCTGGTGGAAGGGTGGTGGAAGGACAGCACCCCCATCATGTGCTCCTATAAGAGGGTGAAGTGCAGTTTCGAAGTCTACGGCCTCCAGGGCAAGACTGAGGACTTCATACACAGGGTGAGAGGAAACTACATTTACCATCATGCATCAGGTGAGAACCTGACCTAAGGGTCAAATTGTTGTTTCAAGAAACACATTTGAGAGCATAGATTGTGTTTGGGGAATCTTCTTTTCTTTTTGCTCAACATATACACTTTGATCTCCAGCAGCACCTGCTCAAAGCCTTTGGATGTGTTTCTTTGATGTAAGAAATGTATTTTCTCTGTTGTGTATGATCTGACAGAACATCCAGGACATCCTACTGGTGGGACACAGACAGGCTGTGGCCTGGACAGACGAATGGCACGGTCAGTAGAGGACATGGTTATAATGCCTTATAACATATAGGACATGATTATAATAGGACATGGTTGTAATGCATTACATTACAGAACATGTTTATAATGCATCATAACATATAGGACATGATTATAATCGGACATAGTTATAATGCATTCTATTATAGAACATGGTTATAATGCCTTATAACATATAGGACATGATTATAATAGGACATGTTATAATGCTTTATAACATATAGGAAATGATTGTAATAGGACATGGTTATAATGCTTTATAACATATAGAACATGATTATATAATAGGACATGGTTATAATTCTTTAACATATAGGACATGATTATAATAGGACATGGTTATAATGCTTTAACATATAGGACATTATTATAATAGGACATGGTTATAATGCTTTATAACATATAGGACATGATTATAAGAGGTTATAATGCATTATATTATAGAACATGGTTATAATAGATTATAATATAGAACATGATTATAATGCATTATATTATAGAACATGGTTATAATGCATTATACTACATTGTAATTTATGCCTTTCAATGTGATGTTGTTGACTGTTGCTGTATGTTTTTGTTCGGACATGCTTATAATGCATAATGATATACATAGTTTAATGCATTATGATACACATGTTACATGGTTAGAATGCATTATGATACACATGTTACATGGTTAGAATGCATTATGATACACATGTTACATGGTTATAATAATGCATTATAATCTCATCAGTCTGTGCTTTTCCTTACAGGGATGAGTTTGGAAGATGTGAGAGAGTTTGAGCAACAGATACAGGAACAGACCAACAGCAAACTCAAATCAACCCAGAACAACAACACAGGTAATTATTAGAGCTGGGACGATAAACCGAACATTTTCGACACCGACCATACCGATCACTTATCGAAGGCATTTTGCTGATATCATTCATTAAAATAAGTACTCCTAGAGAAATGTGAAGTTTGAAATTAAATACGTTTGCAAATATGGATGATTGTTAATTGGATAATTGATAGCTTCAACCACAAAACTAGTAGTTTAAAGGATAATAATAAAAAACTGCGGTGCACATTAACTTTAGAAACGTATCGTTCTATTTATCGCTATCGTATCTATTCAGGCAATTTATCGCTATATGGATTTTTGTCCATATCACTCAGCTGTAGTAACTACTGTAGTCTACTACTGTACTATTCTATATCATCCTTTAATAGAGAACGAGAGAGTGGGCGATGAGGATGAGAAAAAGAGGGGGAGTGTGGGGGAGGATAGAGAGGGTAGGTAGTGGAGAGAAAGGAGAGAGATAGAAGGAAGAGGGGGAGAAGAGTAAGGGGAGAGGAGAGAGCATAGGTGGAAATGAGGGGAAAGTAGGGGAGAGGGGGAGGGAGAAAGAGCAGGGATGGGAGAGAAGGGGAGGGGGAAGAAGGGAAGAGCATGCCGAGGCGGAGAGGTGGAGAGGAATAAAGAAAGATCATTGAGAAGAAGAAGAGGTAAGAGAGAGCGAAGTAGCAAAATATGTATTTCACAGAAAGGAAGAGCAATGAGAGCAGAGGAGAGTGAGCCCAACAGCCTGACGACTCAAACTGAATTCTTCCGCTGCTCTATGTTCGCTACATACTTCAGTCTGAGACTGCAATCATTGAAATTCGTTTGTGGTGACGTCCAAATGAGGGCTGTTGTACAAAACAAAGTAATCAGTGATTGGATCGTCTCTAACCAATCAGAGTATCAAAGCCAATGACGAATTTTCAAAACGCTGCTTGGTCCGACCCATCGGTTTCTGGGACCAATCAGAACTGTTAGAATATGTTTGCGTTCTAGAAATCATTGTGTAGGTACTCAGATCCAGACTCATTGCAGAGAATAAACTAATGTCTGTGGGCGTGGCCTAGCGTTTGGCTGGAACAAGGAGTTTGGGTAACTATTGCAGCACTTACTGCAAATGTCAGCCCTAGTGGGGGTCTGCGTGTGTGTGGGGTCACTCTGCCCCCTGCTGGTAAATCATGAGAAGCTCGGCCGGCTGTTGCTGCTGAATGATATCGAGGGCAGCAGCCACGGTATGGCCCGTAGCATGTGTGTGTGTGTTATGCGAGACATGAGGCTGAAATGACTAAGCCTAAATGGATTTGCAGTCATTGCTCACTCTCTCTGCTGCAGCTCGCTGCGCTGTCCTGACCACCTACAGGCCAGAACATGCTACTGCAGGCACCTATCAGATTTTACACAAAAACATTTCATGCCATTCATCTCATTTGGGGGAAAAAATGTGTATTTTTATTATGGGTGTGTGAACTGTGAAGGGATGTGTATTTGAATAATTTAACCCCTCAACTCCCCCTTCGTCCCCCTCCCCCACCCTCCGTTCCCCTCTTCCTCCCCCTCCTCCCCCTTCGTTCCCCTCTTCCTCCCCCCTCCCACTTCGTTCCCCTCTTCCTCCCCCCTCCCCCACTCCCCCTTCGTTCCCCTCTTCCTCCCCCCTCCCCCCTTCGTTCCCCTCTTCCTCCCCCTTGTTCCCCTCTTCCTCCCCCCTCCCCCCTTCGTTCCCCTCTTCCTCCCCCTTGTTCCCCTCTTCCTCCCCCCTCCCCCTTCGTTCCCCTCTTCCCCCCACTCCCCATTCGTTCCCCTCTTCCTCCCCCCCTCCCCCTTCGTTCCCCTCTTCCTACCCCCTCCCCCCCCCTTCGTTCCCCTCTTCCTCCCCCCTCCCCCTCCCCCCTCCCCCCTCCCCCTTCGTTCCCCTCTTCCTCCCTCCTCCCCCCTCCCACTTCGTTCCCCTCTTCCTCCCACTCCCCCTTCATTCCCCTCTTCCTCCCCCCGCCTCTCTCTCTCTTTCTCATCGGCAGCAGCCCCTCGTCCGGCGTTCTCCCGCTCTATGTCCGTCACAGACGAGCGCTCTCTGAAGAAGATGGGAGTGAAGACTATAGCCATGTCAGACCCCTCCACCTCCACACTGCCTCATACCACTGTCCGCCTTAACTCCACCCCTGAGTAACACACACACGTTCATGTTCATACAGATGCACCAATTCCTGCCTGCCTTAAACCCCTCAGTGACAGTAACTACACTGCTACAGTTCCTTTTTTTATTACACCATCCACCACAAACACACTTAACCAATAAAGCTACACCGTCAACAGAAGCAGCACTTAGAGCACTCACATGCCTACCCCTATATCCAGCTGTAACTATATAACCCATACACCCAACCCGGTCCTACCCCTTTCTCCAGCTGTAACTATATAACCCATATACCCAACCCACGGACCTACCCCTTTCTCCAGCTGTAACTATATAACCCATACACCCAACCCCCGGTCCTACCCCTTGCTCCAGCTGTAACTATATAACCCATACACCCAACCCCCGGTCCTACCCCTTTCTCCAGCTGTAACTATATAACCCATACACCCAACCCCTGGTCCTACCCCTTTATCCAGCTGTAACTATATATGATGTAGAGCTTACTCAATATACTGTGTAGGGCTTACTCAATATACTGAGTAGCGCTTACTCAATATACTGTGTAGAGCTTACTCAATAGACTGTGTAGAGCTTACTCAATAGACTGTGTAGAGCTTACTCAATAGACTGTGTAGAGCTTACTCAATAGACTGTGTAGAGCTTACTCAATAGACTGTGTAGAGCTTACTCAATAGACTGTGTAGAGCTTACTCAATAGACTGTGTAGAGCTTACTCAATAGACTGTGTAGAGCTTACTCAATAGACTGTGTAGAGCTGACTCAATAGACTGTGTAGAGCTTACTCAATACACTGTGTAGAGCTTACTCAATAGACTGTTTAGATCTTACTCGATAGACTGTGAGACTTACTCAATAGACTGTGTAGAGAGAAAGAAAGAAGTGTTGACACGTGCTGCAGTGGGACCTGAAGACTGTAGGCTATACTATAAGAACATTCTCTCTCTTCCTCTCTCTCTTCCGCTCTCTCTCCTCTTGCTTTACTACCCCTTTCTCTGCCTCTCTCTGTTCCTGCACTCCTTTCCTCAGGAGGGCCTCTCCACAGAAGATGTACTGTGTTCATTATATAGAAATGTTCCCCTGGCAGATGCTTATAGATCCTGACCATGTAGTGCTGAATCATACTGCTGCTGTTCTGTTCTACTGCTGTGCTGCTCAAGAGAGAGAGAGAGAGAGCGAGCGAAAGAGAGAAAGAGAGAAAGAGAGAAAGAAAGAAAGCGAGAAAGAATGTAAAAAGTAACCAAAAGGGAGAAGGAAACATTGGAGAGGGATTAAAAATGGAAGAGAAAAGGACTGGTGGTATTTGTTTCGACATCCTCCCCTCCATCTCTATACCCCTTTGGCCTAACCCGACTGATGTACCAGCTTTACTGAATACATCCATACACACTCTACACTCTGCAGCTCTGTAATGCAAATGTCCCATTCATGTCTACACACCAGGGTCACAACACTGATTCATAAAGGCCTGTGCGTGCGTGTGTGTGTGTGCGTATGTGTGTAGGTACGTGTGTGTGTGCGCGCACCCATTCTTCCTTGTTTCTGTCTCAGCTATGAGTAAATAGCCAGCCTGCACCCTAAGTATGTTATTCATTCCGGTGTCAGCATTAACGTCATTAGGCCTCTCAATCATATAAATAGCTCTAAATCCACTGTGAATTAAACTCCACTGTGGGGAACACAATTTGTAACCTCTGCCCAGGAGTAACTGGAGTGGACTTTATCTGGGGACAGGCAGACTTTTACATTCATACAGTATCCCTGATAACTGATTGTACCAATTAAGGGGCTGAATATGGCTTGCAATGGGAATCTGCATACATCCATCCCCTGTGGAATAGACTTAAAGACCGCTGGCTCTACACGTTAATCGTTTCTATTGAAAACGGTTGAGGACCGTCTCTCTCTGTACAGTTACTGTCCTGCAGTCAGTTAGTGAGGCATTAATGCCGACCTGTTTTATGCTGTGAAATCCTCAGCAACTGATTCCAGCGAAGCTATTCTGGTAATGCTGGATTTAATTGCTTACGGATAACAGAAAACTCAAGGATAATTGCTAAATTTTTGTGATTTTGGGTTAGACACTCTACATAAACACACACACACACACACACACACACACACACACAGGAAAGCAAGAAGAAAAGGGGAAACCCACCCCTCCACCCCTGACACACATACCCAAATCTCTCTCTCTGGCTCTTTTACACCAATAAACAACTCCCAGACAGAGAAAAAGCAAGAGATCCCAGGGTATAGGCAGGCATTCATTGAAATTCATGCTTTAAATATCTTAATCAGCAGGCTCATAAAGCCTCCCTGTTTTAATTGCCCCACCATGCCTATTAATTACACAACAACCATAGCAGAGAGGGCCGCCATATGTTTGTTAATGTGAGAGAACAGATTAGAATAGAGTGTCTGGAATACATTAGAATACAATGGGCTTTATTGATCTACAAAATGTGGGATTACATTTCCCCGCTGCCATGGCCATAGAAGTGGTGGCATTTATCTTCATGTAAGGACCTACACACAGAGAGAGGACACAGAATGTGTGCACACACACACTGAGAGGGATGCGTCACAGACTGTATAGTGTATTGTTAGGTAAATACTGTTCATATGGTAAGGAGGGACAACACACTGGACTGGACAAGGGCAAACACATGATAGGCACAATATAACAACACATGGTATAGTGAAGACACACATGATGTTGTTGGAAGAATACAATACATGATGTCACGAACCAGCTCATAACCCATAACAGCTCACCACCCCTAACCTCCCGAGTGGCGCAGTGGTCTAAGGCACTGCATCGCAGTGCTAACTGTGCCACTAGAGATCCTGGTTCGAATCCAGGCTCTGTCGTAGCCGGCCGTGACCGGGAGACCCATGGGGCGGCGCACAATTGGCCAAGCGTCGTCTAGGGTAGGGGAGGGAATGGCCGGCATGGATGTAGCTCAGTTGGTAGAGCATGGCGTTTGCAACGCCAGGGTTGCGGGTTCGATTCCCACGGGGGTATGAAAAAAAATAATGTATGCACTCACTAACTGTAAGTCGCTCTGGATAAGAGCGTCTGCTAAATGACTAAAATGTAAATGTAAAATGTAAATGTAAATAGGGAGACAACGTGGAGATAAGGAATAACTAAATATATTTATTAACTAAAGCTAACTATATACAATTAACAATGGTGTGTGTAGTCAGTAATCAGTAGTGTGAGTGAGTGGATGCATAGATGTGATAATGAGGAGTGTTGAAAGGTGCCAAAGCAAACAAACAAAACAGCCACAAAAATACCACACCCAAAATCCAACAGTGCGTCTGCATGGAGAGTCTCCACAATGAATGGGGGAAAGGTGTATTTATCACTGGGACACACCCAAGCCCAGGTGTGTCCCATTTCTCTGACGACCTTCCCGGCTTAATTTGAAACATTTTCTATAACTTTCTTTCACTTTGAAAATGTGGAGGTTGTGCAGATCTGTAGGTCAAAAATCAAATGTAATCCCTATTTAGATGTAATTTTAAGGCAGCAAAATGTGACAAAAGTTCAAAGGGGTGTAGACATTCTATAGGCATATATGTATGTATATTATGTATATGGAATAAGGATCCATTTGGGAAACAACCAATGTGTGTCCAGATCACAAACAGAGGACTGTACATTGTGTCCCCTTGTGACAATAAAGCATATCTGAATATCTCATAGTTCTATTTTGGATGGTATATTTTCAACAGTACATTCTGTAGTTCAGCCTGTGCAAATAAGGCCTATCTGAATATCTATGGTTCTATTTTGAGGAGATGTAAGTAAACCCTGTGATGAATAGTATAAAAAGCCCCTAGCAGGGAGAATGGTAATGACTACACAGTCTTGATTCTGTAAAACAGATCACATTCTTTTCATCCTTCTCTAGCTCAGAGAGCGTCTATTACAACTTCCCATATAGCTCCAGGCCAGTCTTCTCCCTCTCTCTCTCTCTCCACCTTCCATGTCTCTATCTCTCAGCTCTTTCACTCTCCCAGCTCTCTCTCGTCTGCATTACACCTTCACCACCTCCCTCTCTTTTATTTGCAAATGAAAGTGATGAAATCTGACCACAGAGAGGTAATTTGCAAGATTGTGGAAATGGAGGAGAGAGGGGAAAGGTGGAGAGGAGAAAACGACAATACTGTCATCCCCTACTTGGAAGAGAGAGTGAAGATGATAAACAGGAGGGGGGTAGAGAGGAGTGAAAATGGGACGGAGAGGACAGCAGAGGAGAGGAGAGTAGAGGAGAGAAAGGAAGAGGAGAGCAGAGGAGAGGAGAGGAAAGCAGAAGAGAGCAAAGCAGAGGAGAGGAGAGGAACTTGTCCCACCTGGACAAGAGGAACACCTACGTGAGAATGCTATTCATTGACTACAGCTCAGCGTTCAACACCATAGTGCCCTCAAAGCTCATCACTAAGCTAAGGATCCTGGGACTAAACACATCCCTCTGCAACCGGATCCTGGACTTCCTGACGGGCCGCACCGAACTACTATCATGGTCCAAACACACCAAGACAGTCGTGAAGAGGGCACGACAAAGCCTATTCCCCCTCAGGAGACTGAAAACATTTGGCATGGGTCCTCAGATCCTCAAAAGGTTCTACAGCTGCACCATCGAGAGCATCCTGACTGGTTGCATCACCGCCTGGTATGGCAACTGCTCGGCCTCCGACCGCAAGGCACTACAGAGGGTAGTGCGTACGGCCCAGTACATCACTGGGGCCAAGCTTCCTGCCATCCAGGACCTCTATACCAGGCGGTGTCAGAGGAAGGCCCTCAAAATTGTCAAAGACTCCAGCCACCCTAGTCATAGACTGTTCTCTCTGCTACAGCACGGCAAGCGGTACCGGAGAGCCAAGTCTAGGTCCAAAAGGCTTCTCAACAGCTTCTACCCCCAAGCCATAACACTCCTGAACAGATAATCATGGCTACCCAGACAATTTGCACTGCCCCCCCCCCCCCCACCCCCGTCCCCCTTTTTTACTCTGCTGCTACTCTGTTTATTATTTATGCATAGTAACTTTAACTCTATGCACATGTACATATTACCTCAATTACCTCGACTACCCGGTGCCCCCGCACATTGACTCTGCACCGGTACCCCCCTGTATATAGCCTCCCTACTGTTATTTTAATTTACTGCTGCTCTTTAGTTATTTGCTTTTATTATTTTGCTTAACACTTTTTTTATTTGTTTTACTTTGCATTGTTGGTTAAGGGCTTGTAAGTAAGCATTTCACTGTAATGTCTACACCTGTTGTATTCGGTGCATGTGGCAAATAAAATGTGATTTGATTTGATTTGAGAACAGAGCAGAGAGGAGAGGAGAGCAGAGAGGAGGGGAGAACAAGTATTTGATACACTGCCGATTTTGCAGGTTTTCCTACTTACAAAGCATGTAGAGGTCTGTCATTTTTATCATAGGTACACTTCAACTGTGAGAGACAGAATCTAAAACAAAAATCCAGAAATTCACATTGTATGATTTTTAAGTAATTAATTTGTATTTTATTGCATGACATAAGTATTTGATACATCAGAAAAGCAGAACTTAATATTTGGTACAGAAACCTTTGTTTGCAATTACAGAGATCATAAGTTTCCTGTAGGTCTTGACCAGGTTTGCACACACTGCAGCAGGGATTTTGGCCCACTCCTCCATACAGACCTTCTCCAGATCCTTCAGGTTTCGGGGCTGTCACTGGGCAATACGGACTTTCAGCTCCCTCCAAAGATGTTCTATTGGGTTCAGGTCTGGAGACTGGCTAGGCCACTCCAGGACCTTGAGATGCTTCTTACGGAGCCACTCCTTAGTTGCCCTGGCTGTGTGTTTCGGGTCGTTGTCATGCTGGAAGACCCAGCCACGACCCATCTTCAATGCTCTTACTGAGGGAAGGAGGTTGTTGGCCAAGATCTCGCGATACATGGCCCCATCCATCCTCCCCTCAATACGGTGCAGTCATCCTGTCCCCTTTGCAGAAAAGCATCCCCAAAGAATGATGTTTCCACCTCCATGCTTCACGGTTGGGATGGTGTTCTTGGGGTTGTACTCATCCTTCTTCTTCCTCCAAACACGGCGAGTGGAGTTTAGACCAAAAAGCTCTATTTTTGTCTCATCAGACCACATGACCTTCTCCCATTCCTCCTCTGGATCATCCAGATGGTCATTGGCAAACTTCAGACGGGCCTGGACATGCGCTGGCTTGAGCAGGGGGACCTTGCGTGCGCTGCAGGATTTTAATCCATGATGGCGTAGTGTGTTACTAATGGTTTTCTTTGAGACTGTGGTCCCAGCTCTCTTCAGGTCATTGACCAGGTCCTGCCGTGTAGTTCTGGGCTGATCCCTCACCTTCCTCATGATCATTGATGCCCCACGAGGTGAGATCTTGCATGGAGCCCCAGACCGAGGGTGATTGACCGTCATCTTGAACTTCTTCCATTTTCTAATAATTGCGCCAACAGTTGTTGCCTTCTCACCAAGCTGCTTGCCTATTATCCTGTAGCCCATCCCAGCCTTTTGCAGGTCTACAATTTTATCCCTGATGTCCTTACACAGCTCTCTGGTCTTGGCCATTGTGGAGAGGTTGGAGTCTGTTTGATTGAGTGTGTGGACAGATGTCTTTTATAACGAGTTCAAACAGGTGCAGTTAATACAGGTAATGAGTGGAGAACAGGAGGGCTTCTTAAAGAAAAACGAACAGGTCTGTGAGAGCCGGAATTCTTACTGGTTGGTAGGTGATCAAATACTTATGTCATGCAATAAAATGCAAATTAATTACTTAAAAATCATACAATGTGATTTTCTGGATTTTTGTTTTAGATTCCGTCTCTCACAGTTGAAGTGTACCTATGATAGAAATTACAGACCTCTACATGCTTTGTAAGTAGGAAAACCTGCAAAATCGGCAGTGTATCAAATACTTGTTCTCCCCACTGTATATGCACTTTCCTCCTTTCTAGAGAATAACAGATAGGCCCAGTCACTCAGTGAGATGCTGTACAAGGCTGGTAATGCACAAGGACATCAGGTGTGGTGGCATTGTGCTGGTGTGGTGTGAGCAGCTGCTATCTGGCTGTGTGTACCTGGTACAGCCCTATTATGGAGACATCAGAGGAGGAACACAGCCCTGACAGAGACAAACAGGTCACCTTAACCTGGGCTAGAGGATAAATTATTTTCCCCTCCGCTCCATCGCCGACCTACCCCTCCTCTCCCTCTATCCTCTACATCCCTCCATCCCCCTCTCCCTCTAAACTTCCATCCCCCTCCTCTCCCGCTAAACTTCCATCCTCCATCCCTTGCCTCTCTCTCCATCCCCTACCTCTCCCTCTAAACCTCCATCCCTCCACCCCCCTCTTCTCTCTCTAAACATCCATCCCTCCATCCCCCTCCTCTCCTTCTAAACTTTCACCCCCATCCCCTCCTTCTCCCTCCATCCCCCTCCTCTCCCTCTAAACTTCCATCCCTCATCCCCCTCCTCTCTCTCTAACCCTCCATCCCTCCATCCCCTTCTCTCCCTCTACACTTCCATCCCCCCATCCCCTGCCTCTCCCTCCACCCCCCACCTGTCCCTCTAACCCTCCATCCCTCCATTCCCCTCCTCTCGTCCCCATCTTCCTCATCTCCTTGCCACAGCAGCCCTACCCCTCCTCTCCCTCCATCCACTGCTGTCCCCATCCCTCCATCCCTCTCTCCTCTATACTGTGTGTACTGGGTAGGGACTAGGGAGACAAGGTGTTGACAAGAGAACATAGTGTACTGTAACCTTATGAACAGACCACTGGGTCTTGTAGTGCATGCACGTCCTTGTTCCCACATGCTTGAATTCACACACACACACACATGCGTGCACACACACACACATATGTTTGGTTTGGCACAAACATACAGTGATAGTACAGCAGCAAAGTGTAGCACTGAACTTGTTGCAGCAGAAACAGAGACGTCCAGTATGAAATGAGACAGCCTTTTTAACTCTGACTAGACAACATTTCCAGACTGCCTAGAAGAAGGATATCCTTTCCCCATGGTCTGGTCTGACACCTTCCTGGTTCTCCCTTAACTGTCAGAGAGGGACAAATTATGTCTGGTCTGACACCTTCCTGGTTCTTCCTTAACTGTCATAGAGAGGGACAACTGATGTCTGGTCTGACACCTTCCTGGTTCTCCCTTAACTGTCATAGAGAGGGACAACTGATGTCTGGTCTGACATCTTCTTGGTTCTCCCTTAAATGTCAGAGAGGGACAAATGATGTCTGGTCTGACACCTTCCTGGTTATTCCTTAACTGTCATAGAGAGGGACAACTGATTTCTGGTCTGACACCGTCCTGGTTCTCCCTTAACTGTCATAGAGAGGGACAACTGATGTCTGGTCTGACACCTTCCTGGTTCTCCCTTAACTGTCATAGAGAGGGACAACTGATGTCTGGTCTGACACCTTCCTGGTTCTCCCTTAACTGTCATTGAGAGAGACAACTGATGTCTGGTCTGACACCTTCCTGGTTTTCCCTTAACTGTCATAGAGAGGGACAACTGATGTCAAACTCTGTTGCCACTGCTTCGAAGCTCCTCGTCACACGTCCTCTAGGAAAGCTCCGGAGCATCAGCATTTAATAACATTCAGGTGAGACAGGTGTCTTCACACACTCATCTGTGTGTGTCATCTCATCAAGCGTCAGCGTTGAGCTTGTGTGTGTGTGTGTGTGTGTCTTTGTGTGTGTGTGTGTGTGTGTCTTTGTGTGTGTGTGTGTGTGTGCCTGCATGCATGCATGTATAAGCATGTGCCATCTCATCCAGTGGAAAGTGTGTGCTTTTGTGCGTGCACGCTTGTGTGTGTGTTGTGATGGCATAAATCATTGGAGCTGAGTGGAAGCCTGGTGCTGCTCTCTCCATCTGTCTCTGTCTGCGGGGGTGAGGTATTTTACACTGGTGAGGAGGAAGGGAGAGAAAGTGAAGCATGCCTTTAGCTGCGCGGGAGGGAGGGAGTCTCTGAAAAACGAATGTTGTATTATCAGTGGGCAGGGGCAGCATACTATTAGTACTAATGAGAACATAGTCTTTACCTCATAGATTTATCCAGCTCTAGATATGCAAATAAACAATGCCCCCTTGGCAACAGGCAGCCCACTCCGCCCCCATCATCTTCCCCCTCCCCTCCCCTACTATGTAACATTAATGAATATTCATTGGGAGATTTGGTGTGATTTGGGTGGAAGCCAGCAGAGGAAGGAGATGTTTGGGGCCTTCAAGGCTCCATCCAGGAAAAGCTATAGCTAACTCCTCTCCTCCAGAGCAGTAGTGTCTGCTGGTTTTAGTTCTCACCACCAGACCAGAGACACCAGGTGTGAGCTCCCTCTGAGCAATTAGTGACATTAATATAACAATTAAGAGCCAGAAGGAGCAGAGAGAACCAGCAGACCCTGCAACTCCCCAGAACTTCCCTTGTTCCCTAATGCCTTCCCCAGACATATGATAGGTGATCCATCTCTTCTCTAATCTACCTTCACTTCAAATCAGAGCATACAATATGTGATTGGACAACCAGCAATATCAGAAACAGTCAAATCTGAGGTAAATTGGTTGCAGCTATATCAATCAAATTGATGTATAAAGTCCTTTTTACATCAACAGATGTCACAAAGTGCTCATACAGTAGCCTACCCTGAGACCTACAGTACTGGACTGGACCTCATCCACTACCAATGTGTAGCACCCAGCTAGGTCACTGACACCAGGGCATGGCAGCCATTCAGCAGCAGAAAGCAGTTTACCACATCACAGTGGAGAGGTGAGCAGAGAATCATACCAATTAATGAGCAGGGGAGAATTACGCAACATTTGCCCCCCAAACCACAAAGGCTGAGAAAAACTATTAAAAAGTTGAATCCCAACCCACGTCTTGTCTTCAACGTAGCAATAAGGATTATGGAGTAGCTCTAGGACTGAATGGGAATGAAATAGTCTTCTTTGGTCTGTGTAGGTCTCCCATTGGAGGAGGGGTGTCATGCATGGGTTGGTTCTTTGATAAGGTTGCCTAAGCATGGCGACTCTCCAGGGAACTATTCCAGAACAGAACTTAGCATGACTGAGGAACAGAGGAATAGAATAGTGGAACTGGTGGGTAGAACCCTGCAAGAAGTCAACATCACACATATCTTTATGGGCCAGAAAGAGTTAAATCAAGCAAATGCAAAGAATATTCCAAATTAACTAGGTACACATCGAGCAACACAGGGAAAAGAGACAGTCGGGACCATGTCATGATGCATTATTACTACAAAGACTCTGTTCAACATCTCCATCTCTCTCTTCTGTGTAGGATCGATGTAGGATGTATTTCCCTGCAGTGTCTCCAGTACAGGGATGTGTAGACAGATTCCTTAGAGCCTCTATCTAATCTGCTTGATCCTAACATCTGAACCTCTCAGCTCAGTCTGCTGTGATGGCTGTGTGCTTCCTAGGAAGCCTAGAAAGCGAACGCGCTAGCTCTCTAAATGTACAGTGAGGGAAAAAAGTATTTGATCCCCTGCTGATTTTGTACGTTTGCCCACTGACAAAGAAATGATCAGTCTATAATTTTAATGGTAGGTTTATTTGAACAGTGAGACACAGAATAACAACAACAAAATCCAGAAAAACGCATGTAAAAAATGTTATAAATTGATTTGCATTTTAATGAGGGAAATAAGTATTTGACCCCCTCTCAATCAGAAAGATTTCTGGCTCCCAGGTGTCTTTTATACAGGTAACGAGCTGAGATTAGGAGCACACTCTTAAAGGGAGTGCTCCTAATCTCAGCTTGTTACCTATATAAAAGACACCTGTCCACAGAAGCAATCAATCAATCAGATTCCAAATTCTCCACCATGGCCAAGACCAAACAGCTCTCCAAGGATGTCAGGGACAAGATTGTAGACCTACACAAGGCTGGAATGGGCTACAAGACCATCACCAAGCAGCTTGGTGAGAAGGTGACAACAGTTGGTGCGATTATTTGCAAATGGAAGAAACACAAAAGAACTGTCAATCTCCCTCGGCCTGGGGCTCCATGCAAGATCTCACCTCGTGGAGTTGCAATGATCATGAGAACGGTGAGGAATCAGCCCAGAACTACACAGGAGGATCTTGTCAATTATCTCAAGGCAGCTGGGACCATAGTCACCAAGAAAACAATTGGTAACACACTACGCCGTGAAGGACAGAAATCCTGCAGCGCCCGCAAGGTCCCCCTGCTCAAGAAAGCACATATACAGGGCCGTCTGAAGTTTGCCAATGAACATCTGAATGATTCAGAGGAGAACTGGGTGAAAGTGTTGTGGTCAGATGAGACCAAAATCGAGCTCTTTGGCATCAACTCAACTCACCATGTTTGGAGGAGGAGGAATGCTGCCTATGACCCCAAGAACACCATCCCCACCGTCAAACATGGAGGTGGAAACATTATGCTTTGGGGGTGTTTTTCTGCTAAGGGGACAGGACAACTTCACTGCATCAAAGGGACGATGGACGGCGCCATGTACCGTCAAATCTTGGGTGAGAACCTCCTTCCCTCAGCCAGGGCATTGAAAATGGGTCGTGGATGGGTATTTCAGCATGACAATGACCCAAAAAACACGGCCAAGGCAACAAAGGAGTGGCTCAAGAAGAAGCACATTAAGGTCCTGGAGTGGCCTAGCCAGTCTCCAGACCTTAATCCCATAGAAAATCTGTGGAGGGAGCTGAAGGTTCGAGTTGTCAAACGTCAGGCTCAAAACCTTAATGACTTGGAGAAGATCTGCAAAGAGGAGTGGGACAAAATCCCTCCTGAGATGTGTGCAAACCTGGTGGCCAACTACAAGAAACGTCTGACCTCTGTGATTGCCAACAAGGGTTTTTCCACCAAGTACTAAGTCATGTTTTGCAGATGGGTCAAATACTTATTTCCCTCATTAAAATGCAAATCAATTTATAAAATTTTTGACATGCGTTTTTCTGGATTTTGTTGTTGTTATTCTGTCTCTCACTGTACAAATAAACCTACCATTAAAATGATAGACTGATCATGTCTTTGTCAGTGGGCAAACGTACAAAATCAGCAGGGGATCAAATACTTTCCCTCACTGTATATGCTGCAGTCATGAAAGAAACATGGTAGTGAGATAAATCCCCTTTCTATCTCTGTGTCTATACTGATGTTTGTACTGCACTGTAGATACTACTGGTATATAGGAACAGTGGTCATAAAGTAATAAAATAAGGATGGAAATGAACATGCCTGTGTCTATACTGATGGATTTACAACCCTAGGAGACTTAAGTCCTTCATACTAGGTCCGGTTTACTCCTAGCAGAACTCGGCTAGGGGAAGTGAACATCTGTTCCTCGCATACTCCCTTAAAAAGCGGGAATATTACTGTTTGTCCCTCTTGAGACGCCATAGCAACAACATAGCCAGTATACACTTCCTCAAAATATTTCATTATTAATCTAAGATAAATCAAGAAATCTGTAATAAATGTTGCTCAGTTGGTAGAGTGTGGTGCTTGCAGTGCCAGGGTTGTGGGTTCGATTCCCACGGGGGACCAATACAAAAACAAATATCTAAATGTATGCACTCACTACTGTACATCGCTCTGGATAAGAGCATCTGCTAAACGACTAAAATCTAATGTAAAATGTTGCAGTATTTCTCAAGTGAAAAAATTTGCATGAAAATTTGTAATTTCTTGTTGAATGATAACAAACCCTTCATTGAAGAATCCCATCCATAGTTCCCACTCCTACTAGGAGTAGTACTGTTGACCAATCACCAATGAAGGGGCGTAGACTTCGGCAGCCGAACTTCAACTTGCCTCAACAACATATAATCTGTGTGCTCGAACAGCCCCTCAAAAAACTGCTGAACAACAAAATGTTATGATAATATACAGTACCAGTCAAAAGTTTGGACACACCTACTCATTCCAGGGTTTTTCTTTATTTTTACTATTTTCTACATTGTAGAATAATAGTGAAGACATCAAAACTAGTAGTCACCCTTTGCCTTGATGACAGCTTTGCACATTATTGGCATTCTCTCAACCAGCTTCATGAGGTAGTCACCTGTAATGCATTTCAATTAACAGGTGTGCCTTCTAAAAAGTTAATTTGTGGAATTTCTTTCCTTCTTAATGCATTTGAGCCAATCAGTTGTGTTGTGACAAGGTAGGTGTCGTATACAGAAGATAGTGTAGTGTATCTTGTCGCTGCTGGTGCTCCTTGCTGTCAAACAAAGGAGTCCGCTCATACTGAACCTTTGATCATACGTTTTATTCATATCACAAGATTTCAGCATAAGTGACGGATGTCATGACCACCCGGAGAGCGACTTCCCAGATTGCAATGGTCGCTCTAACCTCTTCTTCGCTTTTTACCCAGTATATATAATCTTCCCAAGATGTGGGTGGCTCCCTCTACTGTCCAATCCCCTGTCTACAACACACAGACTTCTCTGTCCTATCCGGGGTGTCACATTAAAACCATTCCCTCTGACACTAAAATAAACGTCCTCTCCGGTTCCACTTAAAAACATTAACAACGTCATAATCTTCATATACGACATTCCCCCCTTCGAGACTAAACAGTCTCGAAAACAAACAGAATAGGATTATGACAAGTAACAATTTATCTTATTGAGTATCTTTAACATTAAACCAAAAACATTTCCCTCTGGAGTGTAAATACCTTTCTATGAAATATGAATAAATGTTTATGAAGTGTGAATACATTACTATGAAATATGAACAAATCTTTATGGAGTGTGAGAGCGAAAAACTGTCTGGCAACCTTCGTTCCAAATCCATCCATCAATCAAGACAGTAAAATTCTCTCACGGTCCCTCTGCCCCAGGCAACCACCTAGGTACTCCCGATGAATTCATAAATCTTTATCAATGCATTTGAAACTATGATGCAATTAAATACACATGTAAGCCCCTGCAAACAAAATACTATCCAAAAAATGTCCAATCTAAGGCTGGTCAACCCATCGGACCCTATAGTGAATCTCTATCCCTGCCTAGACTCCCTGTCCCTAAGCATTCACGAAATAAACAAAAACATCTAAGATCCCCACATGTATTCAATAACATCAAATATCCTTCTACAAAAATGAATACCTAAGAATATGACACAAATTCTGTATTACACATGCAAATATGTCTATATTTCATTGCAGACACTGGAATGTAGTCCACTACACTTCATCTCCCCCGTAGTCTCCTCTTCCAATGCATTGTTGATGATGGAATCGGAACCTTTCCACCCCTTCCTTGTTCCATCTCCTCCAGTCATTCTCCTTTCATATTGTCCCTTCATATTGTCCTTGTTTGAGTATTTCAATCTCTACATATTCCCCCATATGCTTCTGGAAGAAAAGAAAAGACCAAACAGTATCTTTTGCAACACAACATTTTCAAATTAAACATCAATATCAACTAAGAATATAAAAATTATATATAAAATGATATATGAATCACTATAAATGATAGAATAATGAAATAGGATAATGTGATTCATTCATACACTTCCCCCCTTTGATTCATAACATCATACTAAAATCACACTAATATTGAAAAAAAATTGAAAAATGATCAAAAATCAAAAAGGATATTTATCATCAATACTCCATCCAGTCCCACTTGTCCCTCTTCATCCAGATCAGGAACAGTCAACAACAGCATCTGAGTGTTGTCTCCAGGCATCACTACTCCAACCTATCTCAATATCATAGCTTTCTCAAAGGTCAGTAACAAATTACAAACATCACACACAGTGCTATCAAAACTGCCATTAAAATCTAATCCATCACTGCTCCTACTGGGCCTAACTGATCTTGCAACCAAGTCTTCGCTGACCATCCAGCTCCTTCAGATCTACCAAACACATCCCTTATATTCTTCAACGCATTTATAACTATCTGGATCAAAGTATAGGTAATATTATCAATATGATCTGCCAAAAATGTTACACCATACCATGGAAAAAGTCCCCCTTCTCTCTTAGACTTATCCTCCAATGATAGGCTTCAAGACTATGAAATGTCGCCATGTCTCTTTTCACCCTATTTCCAAACCTAGATTCAGATTTATCTGTGTCCGGTGCTACCCCTCTTTTAATGGTAGAAACCTCATATGGAAGCTTCAACGTTGACATGTAACAACATCCTGTCCATCCATAGGGTAAGAATATATATGCTTTATCACCACAAACCCTCCAAATATCTCTAAAATTCCCAATAGTCACATTGTCAGGCAAAAGCTAATCTTTCACCATCAAAGTCCTGCTCTTCTTACTAACTGGAACATAAAAAGTAACATTATATTTCTCATTACTACCCTTAAGGTCATGCTTACCCAAAGTTATCATATAATCATCACAATCTGATATTCCCATAAACATACCCCTTACATCATATGTTTTATTAGAACAAAAACAACTTTTAGCCCTCAATGGTTTCACCTTCAATGCTTCAGGGTTCGCTGTTACCTGATTTTCCTTCCCATCTAACAAATTCACATAGGGTAATTCATTTAACCAAGAACACTTAAACCTAGGCTTAAACAAATGTTTTGACAACGACATTATTTTATCTGTTACTGATTGTTGCTGATACAACAGCCATGACAAAGCATAAGATTGACACATACTTGATAGAGGTCGAGCGACCGTCTCTAAAATGTTTGGTGCTGGAATTCTCAACAGACATGGACCCTCAAGATTCCTCACTGATCTTACAGAATGAGCTAGCTGCTGGAACCAAAGATTCCTACCTGCCCATCCATCTTTAATTTTCACAACAGAAGAATCAAACCATATGCCTTCCATTTAGTTTCTCTCTTCCCTAACGAGCGGTACTGATCAGATACCTCTCCTTGTCTGTCATTAAAATCAAAGACCTCATCCTATACCTCCATGATAGTATCCTTCACCATTTCAGATGAATCTATATTGTTCTCTACCACTATCTGCTCTCCTATTTTAACCCTATCCTTACTACCATTGACAGCACTCTCCATCCGTATCATTTCAGAAAAGTTGTTGTTTGTGTCTGTGTCATACTTCCTACATTTGTTACTGCCGTCGTACCATTAATCCCTTTCAAAGTTACCATTAAAGTAGTTGATTTAGTTGATGTATTAACACCCTTAACTACTTCTAGTGGGAAAGCTACCGATATCCTCTGTGTATTATTTACTGTTGGAGTGACTACTGTAATATACTTCTCCTGAACTCCTTCGGTGACTGTGGAAGCTTCAACAGACTTCAAATCTTCCATTATAAGCGTCACTTTACGAATTACATAGCCTTTTAACCAATAATTCTTAACCGGAACACATTTTAATGCTTGCACTAGATAAGTACACATATATTCTCCCTGATCTTTCTCTGTAACATTACGCAAAATAAATGAACAATCACTCATAACCCTCTTCCACTTCATATCGTTGTACAAACTATACCTCCTTTGACTAGGTGCAACAGCTTCTACTTCTGGTCCTGATAACAATACTTCTTCTCCATAATTATCTCTCCATGTGGGAGGAACGTCCCCATCCTAACCCTAATAACAGTCTTTTTCCCCCTAAAATTGGTGCTGGAGCTATTGGTTCCCTTATAATCAAATGCGATATATTTATGGCTTTAATATCTATCAATGTTGAAAGAGTTAAATTGCTTCTCACTGTTGTTTTAATATGCTGAAGTGTTAATGTCATTGTTGTTACTTCATCTATTTTCCCTAAGACTTTTAACTCCTTACTTGTATTTCCCTCTATCACCACTAGTGTCACTTTTTTTTTTTAACTCTCAGTCCTACCTCTAATCCCTCACTTTCAAACTTTTGATTATAAAAAATACACCCACAATTACCTTGATCTTCCTGCTGGGAATTGTAAATATAGATACTCAATCACCCTCAATCTTCTCTTATCATTCAGCAACGCATACTTTCTCAATGCATCTGCTCCTAACAGATCTAAACTCCTACCATATCTATCTTCCCACTAAACTCTAAAATGTCCTTCACCACTGTTCTCTCTCTCTTACTAAACTTTGAAACTTAGCTTACTGTCTTAGAGTTCCTTCAACCCTAGTTCTCCTAACTTTTTTAATCTAATATTTTCTCCTAACCTTTAAAAACCTTTTCCACTGATTTATTCACAAAATCCTTTACCACCAATTTTTAGAATATGTGATCGGGAAGTCCCCACCTGCTTCTGACTTCTTTACACACAGACTTGGCAAACGACTAAACATCTTCTAGCCTAGTCTGAAATTTCCTTCCCCTCTTGGTGTGGGAATGTAACCAAGAATAACAGTCACCCCTTTTAACTTTATTTTTCAGACAGATTGTCTAATAGGCAGTCTAATAGATTATCATCCTTCCTATGATATTATCTTCAAGCAAATATGATTCCCAAAAACCCTATTCTTTTAAAATCTTCAACCAGACAGTCGTCTAGTGTACATCTTATTGTACAGTTCAATTTACACCATGCATCTCTTCCCAACAATGCAATAGGTATATGTTCTAATATTAGTATGTCTATTTTCATTTCTCTTTGATTTTTTTAGCAGAGCTCAATTGGTTCCTTAATAGTAATTAGCTGTTTAACTACCTCAAATCCCTATCCTAATTAGTTAATTTTACATAATGAGATGTTTAACCTCTTTAGGCTCAACACAGATAAAAGCTTTTCCACTATTCACCTCTCCTAGTCCTTTGTTTTTACTTCAATTGTTAGATATATTCTCTTCTTCTCTAATCGGTGCTATCAGCTGACACCCCCCTTCGTATCTTCTAGGCACTCTAGAATCCTTTAAGGGTTCACCTAGAGAACAGGTGATCTTCACTTGCTCCTTTATCTTCCTCAGAAATTTCCTCTGTTGTTTCCTCCTGGCCCATTGCATTAACAGGTAAAGTGACCAACCTGTCCATAATTATAACACTCTTCTGAAAGTTGCTGGAAGTGTAGCTGAAATCTTCCTCCTCCTTCTAAGCCTTCTCGTCCTCTTCCTCTCCAATTCTGTGTCTGTCCAGAAACTGGCTGTGGATATGAAACAACTGGTACCGCCCTTGGTGGCTGGTACAATTGCATTTGACCTTGTTCAGTTGAAGCTGTAGCAGTGATTGTTGATTTGGTTCACCCTGATTCTTCATAACCAAAGCTTCTCTTCTCCTTCTCACCAGTTGTATTTGATTGAGTTTTCTGAGAGTTTCTTCATCCTGTTCTTTCTTGTTGTTGACATATCAGGATTCTTCAACAGCTTATATTCTAAGTTCTGTCCTCGAAATATCATCTTCCATCATCTTCTTACTAGTGGCCTTTTTCTTTGGCCTCACTGTATTCTTCTCTTAGTTTCCAGACATCTCGGTTTTTCTTACTTCTGGAGTTTTGGATTCATCTTTCTGGTCGTTTCTGCTTGTCCTCTATCTATTATTCGTTCATCTTCATCTCTGATGCAATAATCACCCTCCTGGATGATCACTGGAAGCTGAGGATAAACATCCCTAAGCTCTACTTCCTTCTCATAAGGTGGGTGTCTTTTTGCTGAATCCGTGTGTGAGAAAGGTGTACTAACTTCTGCCATTAGTTTTTCTGTCGCCTTCTCTTCCTTTAGCCTTTTCTCTATACCTTTGTTTATCTTATCGCTGGAATCTTTTATCAGTTTTTGTTTGAGAATGAAGGACAACTTAAGAACACCCAGCTCTCTGTCTCTTTTCTTTACGTAGTTCCCTTTTTCCCTTCTTTTGATTTGCTTTATGAATTGACAGAAGCACTTTCATTATGTTGATGACGTCAGGGTTAAGAGTCCCTCTACTAGCTATGGTTTGTTCAATGTCAGGCCAACTTTTGTTTCATTTGCCGGATAACCTAGCAATACTTTAGTTAAAGGATTACTATTTTGTACTATTTTTTTTTTATTTTTTTTATCAATCAACAAAAATATAAATATTTAAAAAATTCAATTAAAATTTTTATTCAAAAAATATTTTTAATTAAAATAAAAAATCAATTAAAAAATCAATTAAAATTTATGAATAATTAAAACCAATTTTTTATTTCTATATCCTATCTTACCAATTTATCAATTAGTGGCTATCTTACCACAACCCATCAGGAAAGTAAATGCAAGTAGTCAACTTCACAGCAATCCTAAAAACAAAGCCCTCTAACCCTACAATCACTACAATACCCATAAACCCCCTTGCTCTATAAGCACCTAATTATCTTAATTTTACAGAATAATGTCAGTACTCGATTTCCAACACAACCCTAATCAACCCAAGTGATGCACAGAAACTCCAAAATGCAATTTTTTTATGAATCAGTATTTGCCAAGCCTCTGTGAAATTGTCATAACATCAAATATCCTGTAGGGGAAGATTTTGTAAACAGAACAGTACCAAAACCTTTTTGACTCGATCCTTGTCACGTGACGTGATGTACACGTCAGCACCTCCTCTCTTTCTCCCTCTCTCTCTCCTCTCGCCCCATCGTTCCTCTCATATGACAAAAGAACAGAGACACAGAAAAAGAATTTAGCAGTCTATGCAGTCACTGAGTCACTTCAACCATTCAATATTCCTCCAGTCACATTCGCTCTAAGAATCAACTCAGGAATCGCATTCAAATAGCTCAATAACATTTTTATTGTATTTATTTATTTAATTATTTTTATTTTTAATCCGTCAACATCTCTCTCTCATTTATCAATTCAATAGGTCACAAAAACAGTTTCATCTTTAACCAACAGCCGATGTAACAACTAGATGATTCCATTCGTGTTAAAATCTCTCCTCTTTGTTCCCTCGTCTGTGTCTCTGTCTCCCCCTGCAGTGTAACAGAAGTATGACCCATTTACCCAAAATCCCCCTTGTTGTAGTTTTAGTAAAATCCCTCGTGTTGTAGTGTAGTGCCGTAAAATCAAACGTGTCATAATCTAGTGCCGTAAAATCACACGTGTCGTAGTGTAGTGCCGTAAAATCAAACGTGTTGTAGTTTAGTAAAATCACACGCATGCGCATTACATTTAACCATACGATTTCACCGTGGACGGCAGCTTCTCAGCTGTCTCCCCACCCCAAACAGACAGTTAACAGTCCTGCTGTACCTCCGTTTTCCCCTCATAGTCAAACAACATTTAACAGCGCTCACAAAAGATAAAACCTGAATTCCACACACACACAAACATAATTTAAGAGGCTTTATTCCATCGCAATGGCCCTCTAAGGTCACACGTTAGCATGTAGCATGTAACACAATTATCATTTAGCATTAGCATTTAGCATTAGCATTTAGCCTTTATGTACAATGTGGCATGAACCACAATCAGCATTTAGCATTAGCATTTAGCATTAGCATTAGCATTAGCATTAGCATGTATCTAACCTGTGGCTTGCAACACATAACAATGTAACCTGCATTGCCCTTTTCTTCTTATTCTCTACCGTTTATGATGCCGTGAGTTCAATGGATATCTAACGAGAGGTTCCCCCACGCAGATATCCCGTCGGATAAAAGATGAGCAGTAACCACAATCAAATAAATTCCATCAACCCGAGTCCCCAGAACCCCTTAGAACCCACCTAATACACATCTAACGCGCAGAAGGTTTTTCGGCCCATCCTGGATGGCCCCCCTGGGGTCTTTACACGATGCAATGCCCTAATGTATACGTATATCTGCCTTTAATATCTGCCTTTAATATCTGCCTTGTATCTGCCTTGTATCTGCCTTGTATCTGCCTTGTACCTGCCTTGTATCTGCGCCGTATTCACTACCATCGATTGCTCTAAAATTTTAGAATAATTATGACAGACCCTTAGTCGACAGCAATAACACCACTTCAGCACACACCCAAGTAATTTTACATGGTACACCTTCACCAGCGCACATCCATAAGCCAAACAACTAACGCCCAAACTTTGTGAGGAATCTCACCTTATAGCGGGAGTCACCTCGTGGCTCATGAATGAAACAAAGGGAAGTTGCAGACCAATCCCGGACGAGCCCCTATTTGTAGTGTATCTTGTCGCTGCTGGTGCTCCTTGCTGTCAAACAAAGGAGTCCGCTCATACTGAACCTTTGATCATAAGTTTTATTCATATCACAAGATTTCAGCATAAGTGACGGATGTCATGACCACCCGGAGAGCGACTTCCCAGATTGCAATGGTCGCTCTAACCTCTTCTTCGCTTTTTACCCAGTATATATAATCTTCCCAAGATGTGGGTGGCTCCCTCTACTGTCCAATCCCCTGTCTACAACACACAGACTTCTCTGTCCTATCCGGGGTGTCACATTAAAACCATTCCCTCTGACACTAAAATAAACGTCCTCTCCGGTTCCACTTAAAAACATTAACAACGTCATAATCTTCATATACGACAATAGCCCTATTTGGTAAAAGACCAAGTCCATATTATGGCAAGAACAGCTCAAATAAGCAAAGCGAAATGACAGTCCATCATTACTTTAAGACATGAAGGTCAGTCAATATGGAACATTTCAAGAACTTTTAAAGTTTCTTCAAATGCAGTCGGAAAAACCATCAAGCGCTATGATGAAGCTGGCTCTCATGAGGACCGCCACAAGAAAGGAAGACCCAGAGTTACCTCTTCTGCAGAGCATAAGTTCATTAGAGTTACCAGCCTCAGAAATTGCAGCCCAAATAAATGCTTCACAGAGTTCAAGTAACAGACACATCTCAACATCAACTGTTCAGAGGAGACTGCGTGAATCAGGCCTTCATTGTCGAATTGCTGCAAAGAAACCACTACGAAAGGACACCAAGAAGAAGAAGAGACTTGCTTGGGCCAAGAAACACGAGCAATAGACATTCGACCGGTGGAAATATGTCCTTTGGTCTGAGGAGTCCAAATTTGAGATTTTGGGTTCCAACCGCCGTGTCTTTGTGAGACGCAGAGTAGGTGAACGGATGATCTCCGCATGTGTGGTTCCCACCGTGAAGCATGGAGGAGGAGGTGTGATGGTGTGGGGGTGCTTTGCTGGTGACACTGTCTGTGATTTATTTAGAATTCAAGGCACTCTTAACCAGCATGGCTACCACAGCATTCTGCAGCGATACGCCATCTCATCTGGTTTGCGCTTAGCAGCACTATCATTTGTTTTTCAACAGGACAATGACCCAACACACCTCCAGGCTGTGTAAGGGTTATTTGACCAAGAAGGAGAGTGATGGAATGCTGCATCAGATGACCTGGCCTCCATAATCACCCGACCTCAACCCAATTGAGATGGTTTGGGATGAGTTGGACCGCAGAGTGAAGGAAAAGCAGCCAACAAGTGCTCAGCATATGTGGGAACTCCTTCAAGACCATTGGAAAAGCATTCCAGGTGAAGCTGGTTGAGAGAATGCCAAGAGTGTACAAAGCTGTCATCATGGCAAAGGGTGGCTACTTTGAAGAATCTAAAATCTAAAATCTATTTTCATTTGTTTAACACTTTTTTGGTTACTACATGATTCCATATGTGTTATTTCATAGTTTTGATGTCTTCAATATTATTCTACAATGTAGAAAATAGTAAAAATAGAAAAACCCTGGAACAAGTAGGTGTGTCCAAACTGTTGACTGGTACTGTATGTTCGAACTGTTTCAACTATGAAGCATGCGACAGGCATAATGCTTTCACCTCATGTACATGGTGAGGTACATGGGTGTGACTGACAGTGCAGTATCAAACACACACACACATACACACATGCACACGCACACTCTCCTGCTCTCACCCTCTATACACACACACGCACACATCTACCTGCTGAAGTCAATCTCATCTCTGTCCATGGTCGTATAGAGAGAGCATACAGGATAAGGATGCAGGGGGTAGTTAGTTCATCCCGATAGGACAGAGTGACCTTGTAGAGACAGGATAGGCTTTGTACATTAACATGTATGAAGGGCTGAAGGAGGGCCAGAGGCACACACACACAGCATCTATTTTTCCTTGTTACAAAGCATTCAGCTGGAGGCAAGGTTACTTCATTACTAGTCTGAGGGTGGTGGTGGTGAGGTGGGCTACCTGACTAGGCCTCGGACACTAACTATGGCCTGTAGGCTGGCTCTTGTCCTGACTGAGAAATATAGCTTACACAGTATTACTTACAGTAAACCAACCAATCCGCTTACTAAAAGTCTACATCCAGTATAGCCAATACAGACAGATTTCTATAAGGAAACTTTATGAGGATGCCGACTTGAGCATTTCCTCGTAGGCCCAGGCATATTTTTTGTTAAGCATGTAATTAAAGTTGCCTATTTATTCATGCTCAGATGAGAACTTGCATGTTTAGGACTATGTCTTAGCGATTGTGCTTCTTTAAATTCATGCTTAGACAAAGTAATTATCTTGCTTATCCCCCCCCCCCCCCAAAAAAAAACGGTCAAAATAAGGTGCCTGTCTCATACACGACTTTACCTCTGCAGTGCGCGCACAATGTTTGGGATAATCCATTCTAAAATGCCAGTGACATAATATTACGTTTTGTGCTACTTAAAATTAAAATTAGAATATTTCCAATTACCTTGAAATGTGTTAGTTTCAAATAAATGTGTATTGTATCTTATTTTGAGGTGTAGGCTATTTTTGTTTAATGTGTGGATCCCATTGATTTCCACCTGTCATGGGTATGGGACCATTTCCGGTTTCAGGCAGTTTGCTCGTTAATCAGGAGGTCTGGTGGTGTGTAAACAGCATGCTGTTCATGTAGCTCTCATGTATTAGCCAGAATTGTGCCAGTCTTTCATTTTTGGGGGAGTTTGGGTGTTTTGGCTTGTAGCTGTTAAGTTACTGAAGTAGCCTACTTTAGATCCTGTTTTTCCTGTGCTGTTTTTTCAATAGAAACCTCTTTGAAGTACAACTATACTTTGCCCTTGAATTACTGGACTGTGCATTTGTAAATACCTTCATCATCACTGCTGCACTGTGGGCCTAAAACACTGTAAATCAAACCATATGTTGTCCAACTATGTGCCCAAAACCCAAAGAACTATGCTGCTGGATCCGCCATTCCACTATTGAACTGAGTAGCAGGTTAGATTCTCCCATGGCCTTAAACAACCCCAGGCCTCATTTGAATGACTTAGCATGGAGTAATATTTTACCTGTGTTCTGTTATAGCACACAGTCCTTGGCTATGTTATCAAAATATTCCACGAGGACACCTGTTACATTCCCATGTATTGGTTCAAGAACACAAGTGTGTATATAAAGACGGGGACTGAGCCCAGTAGACTACATTAGTTCTGAAGAGACATTGTTTCAGAATGAGGGGTGCTGTAGCTCTGCTGGTGTTGCTGTTCTGTCTGTCTGGGACATGGGGTCAGGGAGAGAGAGGAGGGGTCAGAGAGAATGATATCACTGAACAGGGTCACAGTGAAGGATGAAAGAGTGATGCTGAACAGTTGACCACCTAGCCTGACATCTGGACTGAGCTGAAGGTGCTGACAGACATGGTGGTGGAGCAGAGAGTGGAGCTGAGGAACATGGGGGCCAGAGAGACAGCTAGTGTGAGCCAGGTGGACAAGTTGAAAGGAGAGGTGGAGGGGCTGAAGAGAGAGTATGCAGGTAAAGTTGCTGTACTAAATGACTGCATAAAGGTATTTTATTTTTCTTACCTGGTCCATTTAAGTGTTGGCATCTGAACATGAAAGAGCATTTCCTGTAATTCCAGCCCACGCAGCTGAACTGTCAGCCATGGGGGCTACACTCTAAGAATTAGGGGTTCAACAAGGGTTCTTCTAAGATCCTCAAAGTTATTTGAAGAACCTTAGGGTTCTTGGTACTGAAAATTGCCCCCAAAAGGTTCTTCCAAGAACCCCATAGGAGATGGGGTTCATCGAGGAACCTCCTTAGTTGGTGAGGGTTCTTGCAGGAACCTAACTGCCCAATTGAAACATTTTGGATTTGAATTTGAAAGGACAGCAGATGCAGGCACTTAACTGAAAAATGTAAAGATCTCCTCAATTTAAGATAAGGTTTGTCCCTTATATGATTTAAATTGATATTGTTTTGTGATGATACCATTTATCTTTTCATATTTGTGCAAATCTTTCTAAAACATAAAATGAACACAATTGAATGGATATCAATCAACAAAGAGGTAAGAATATGTACTGTATGCTATAAGAACATGTTGAAGGCTAGCTGTATTGGGTGCAGATGACTGAACTGCTCACTTTTGTGTCTGTGTCTGCAGGTTTACAGACGAGGAGGCATACAAAGGTATGTCAATTGGTATTGGTATGTTATGCAGATCACATGTACCATCCTCCCCCCTTACCTCTTCAATGAATATCCCATAGGCCTCTACATTATGGACAAGGTACGTGTATGAAAACCATCAACAAAACAGTTTTTTCCATTCACATTTACCACAAAAACCAAGGTATGAATACTGTTGTGTGCATGTTTTGTTAAACATCTGTATAATTACAATTTTTTGGATTCACAGACTTCACACTCCCTACACCTCTGATGAATATAACAGGAAACCTGTTCAATCACCATGCACTGCAAAATCATTCTGGCTATGGATACGGAGAACATCAACACATTAACATTAACATGCCAGACTTGGGGCTCTGCTGGGAGTTTACCTCATATTTTGATTTTTTTATTCTGCTTTGCCACTAAAATCATAATAAACATTGACAACTAAAATATTGGGTTATTGTTATGCGTATTATTAATAATAACAATAATAATGGGGGGGGTAGTTCAAAAATGTATGACAAAAGGTTATTCGAGGATCCATTAAAAGGGGTTCACCACAGTTTCAGTTTGAAGAACCCCTAAAGGATACTCCAGGAACCTTTTATTTTTAGAGTGTAGACTGAGCGCCAGTGAGAGCCAGGTGGAGGAGCTGCAGAAAGATGTGGTGAACCAGAGAGTGGAGATGAGTGTCACTAAGACTGAACTGCAGTTCCACAAGAACAAGGTGGAGGAACTGGAGAGAGAGAAGACATGTAAAGCCCAGAAGTCACATCTAGCCTTATTACTTTGATGTAGAAAGAAACTGTGTGTTTAAATTCATCAACACTAATTTATATTTTCTTTACATGACATTTTAGCACTAGAGGTCAGATTGACAGCCAGTGAGAGCCAGGTGGAGGAGCTGAAGACAGAGAACAAGGGTAAAGTAAGACAGCTACATGTCATTTGATTACTTTGATCAACAAAGACCTGATTTGTTGAAGTCCTCAACAGTTTATTTGTATTGTTACATGATATCCTAGGAATGGGGACCAGAGTGACAGTCAGTGGAGGAGCTGAAGAGAGAGAATACAGATAAGACATGGATATTGATATACTTATAAAGGGATTTGAAGGCTGTTTATTTGAACAATTTACAACAAGTTTTTGTGTTTCATTCAATATGGGCAGAGTGACAGCCAGTGAGAGAGAGGTGGAGGAACTGAAAACAGTACATTCAGGTAAGACGAACACAGTCTTGCAGAACAAGTGGTGTTTCTATTTTCTGTTATTTTCTTCATCATTTTATTAACAATGTTGTCATTTTTTATGTAATATTTTTGTGTATGATGGTGAAAATCATTAACACGTTCCTGTGTTCAAAGAGAGACCAAAGGTGCATTCTCTGCTGCTTTAGGTAGTACACTCTAAAAAGAAAAGGTTCCTGGAGTATCCTTTAGGGGTTCTTCAAATTGAAACTGTGGGGGAACCCCTATATTTTCAAAGAACCCCTTTTAATGGATCCTCAAAGAACATTTTGAAGAACCTTTTGGGGTTCATTTTTGATCTACCCCCCATCCCCTATTAATATTATTATTATTAATAATAATAATAATAATAATAATAATAATATGCATAACAATAACACAATATTTTAGTTAGTGCATAACAATAACACTCAGTGTTTATTATGATTTTAGTGGCAAAGCAGAATTAAAAAATCTAAATATGAGGTAAACTCCCAGCAGAGCCCCAAGTCCAATGGGTATATCCTCTGGCATGTTGATGTTAATGTTGTCACACCCTGATCTGTTTCACATGTCTTTGTGCTTGTCTCCACCCCCCTCCAGGTGTTGCCCATCTTCCCCAGGGTATCCCCTGTGTTCTCTGTTTGTCTGTTGCCAGTTTGTCTTGTCTCGCCAAGCCTAACAGCGGTTTTCCCGTACGCCTGTTTTTCTGTAGTTACTGGTTTCCTGGCTTTGTCCATTCTGCTTGCCCTGACCCTGCCTGCCATTCTGTACTTTCTGGACTCTGTTCTGGATTACTGACCTCTGCCTGCCCTGAGCCTGCCTGCCGATCTGTACCTTCTGGACTCTGTTCTGGATTACTGACCTCTGCCTGCCCTTTACCTGTCGTTTGCCTACCCCCCTGTTTTTGTAATAAACTTTTGTTACTTCGAAACTGTCTGCATCTAGGTCTTCTCCTGAGCCATGATAAATGTGTTGATGTTCTCCTTATCAATAGTCAGAATGATTTTGCAGTGCATGGTGATCAAACCGGTTTCCTGTTATATTCATCAGAGGTGTAGGGAGGGTGAAGTCTGTGATTCCCAAAAATAGTAATTATACAGATAATTAACAAAACATGCACACGACAGTGTTTAAACCTTGGTTTTTGTGGTGAATGTGAATGAAAAAAACTGTTTTGATAATGGTTTTCATACACGTACCTTGTCTATAATGTAGAGGACTATGGGATATTCATTGAAGAGGTAAGGGAGGAGGATGGTAAATGGGATCTGCATAACATACCAATAAGAATAGCTTTGTATGCCTCCTCATCTGTATACCTGTAGACACAGACACAAAAGTGAGCAGTTCAGCCATCTGCACGCAATACAGCTAGCCTTCAACATATTCTTATAGCCTACATATTCTTACCTCTTTGTTGATTGATATCCATTGAATTGTGTCCATTTTCTGTTTTAGAAAGATTGGCACAAATATGAAAAGATAGATGGTATCATCATAAAACAATATCAATGTAGATCATACAAGAGACAAACCTTACCTTAAATTGAAGAGATCTTTAGATGTTTCAGTTAAGTGCCTGCACCTGCTGTCCTTTCAAATTGAAATGTTTCAGTTGGGCAGTTTATGTTCCTGCTAGAACCCCCACCAACTAAGGAGGTTCCTCGATGAACCCCACCTCCTATGGGGTTCTTGGAAGAACCTTTTGGGGGCCATTTTCAGTGCCAAGAACCCTAAGGTTCTTCGAAGAACTTTGAGGATCTTAGAAGATCCCTTGTTGAACCCTTCATTTTTAGAGTGTAGGCCTACATTATGCTCAAATAGCCACAATAGCCTGTAAGGGTACAGCCTCGGTGTTCACTGTAAACTAAATTCTCACAATGTTCAGGTTTCCGCTCACAAGACCTAAACTTAGCTCAGTGCCCCAAAAGGGATCATTGGTAATTAGTAATGAAATATAAATTACTTAATTGAGCCATGATACTGTGTGAGATACTGTGTATTCAGCCACTCTTGGAGGACAATGGAGGTTAAATAGAAAATGCCTCTTTGTTATTATAAACTAACCCGTGTCCTTGTTGCAGTATATTAGGGTATTTTCTGCTCTGTCATTCAATCTTTATTGAATTAATTCCCATCAACACAGAATAAATCAACTGTTCTGTTGTGTGATTCCGTCAGAGGGAAGACTGTTTCTCTGAACACCTTCCCTTGGGTTTGTTCACACACAATCAGCAGGCTAAGTGAAATGGATATGTATGCCTGTATAAACCACACGCACGCACACACATGCACACACACACATACACACACATACACGCACACACGCACGCACGCACCCACACACACACACACACACACCAATCCACCCAGGCAGGAGAGGACACTGCAGTCACAGATGGTATAGAGTGTGTGCTATGAATCTCAATCAGCTGAGGTTGGTACCTATAGGGACAGTAAGGGGTTACATTTATCAGAATCGCATTAGGGGAAAGAGAGATCTTCAAGCAATTGAATATAAAACTGCCAATTAAAATCGGCATTAGAATCTCAAGCATATTAGAAGGCCGCTCCAACAACCTGCATCCCAATTCAACCTAGGTTACATACATTTACTCCTAATGAGAAGCTGTTTCATTATGTTAATCCCAGTGGACTAGTTTAACAGGAAATAATACATTGAAAAAAGGTTATAAAACATAAGTCAGGCCTACTTAAAAGAAGGTGTCATAACAAACCATTTAAAATTATGCCATAACAAATGTCTGGCAATTTGGATATAGAACTTGTGGAAAATGTGAAGTTTTTCGTAGCTCTAAGAACTAGCCAATCACAAAAATAAGAAGATTGTCAGTGCCAGAACTTCCCATTCCACTGTCTGTGCTATACCTCCTCTTTCTTTTGTCATGTCCCTGAGTGAAACAGAGCCATAGGCTGCTTACTTTAACAGCCAGAATAAACAAGGAGGGAGGGTGAGGAGACATTCTTAATTTCCCCCGAAGGCAAATGTGGCCGGGGACAGCTGGATGGCGGGCGCATGGTGGGTGCATGGCGGAGCTTCGGGATGTCCGAATGCATCAATGCGGCTAGCTACAGGTGATTCTATTCCCCTAGGTTCTCTCCATCTGTCTACTTCTCTGTTGGTCCACAACAGGTGGTTACAGTCTTGGCAGCTCCACTCACACTTACATGCATGTTTTACTCACTTATAGTCACTGTTGTAACGAGAGCCCACGAGAGAAATCACACATCCTACAGAACAACATTTACAGTTTTTTATTGACAAAGGCCCCTCAGTTGTGGGTGTTGGAGAACAGATATTCCCTGTGCCCGCATTAAATGGGGGGAGAGGGGGGTCAGCCCTTCCTTTCACAGAGTAGCTTACGCCCTATCACAAGGAAAAAATTAACTCCTCTCCCTTCCCCGTTTTACGACTCTGAGTGTTGCCTGAGGAGGTCGAGGAGACAAAAGACAGACACTCTCAGCCGATCAGCCGACCATCTTTTCTGACTCACGTGTTACGGGGGATTATCAGCAAGTCTTTCAGGTGCCAGGGATGTGAATTCCAGGACAAGGGGAGTGAGGCTATGATACCCCTTTGTAACAAAGGAAAGTGGTGCCAATAGCCCAGTGACAAACACATTTCTGAACACTGTATCAAACTGAAGAATTCATGACGTGTTGGTATAACTTGAAGCATACAGTGAAATGTATCTCCTGATAATTCTGTCATTAAAAGGGGTATAATGTGTATTTGCTGTAACATGGAATGCATGTATTTCACCCAAGCCATATTTAGAACCTACTAGCTACGTATTTTATCCTAGGGACTGTTGAAGTGTTTTCTGTACAGTAGAAACATTCGGTGAACACTTATGAGGAAATCTCAGATTTATCTCAAGGGACATGACTGTGCTGAGTTCTCAGAATCAACGGGGTGCTCCCGTCGGATCAAGGATCTTCGCGGTGCGGCCACGCCATGAGGAACAAATGACCTAATTCAGCAAACTCCTATCGACTAAGCACCTATTGACTTTTCCTATCCTACTCAGACAGAACCAATCATCCCAGAGTTGATCCTGTGGAATGCACTGTTTGTGTTCGAGACTAACTGACTGAGTTCGTAATCCATCCCAGCTGGGATCAGAGGAAGAATTCACTGCTTGGAAGAACTCTCATTGACTTTGCTTTCCTGGACTGAGCGAGAGAGAGACTTGGACAAGACGCCCCTTTTCCCGGCTCCATCCCGGCTTCATCTATCCTAACGGAATCCAACTGGGCAGGCAACATCGACATACAAGTAATATTTTTCATTTCCTCTGAAAGTGGTGCTGTGTGTGTGTAAAGTGGTGGAAGTCATTCAGTATTGTAAGACGGCAGGTCTCATTTACAAGCTCATTTTGAGCTCCAGAGCTTATCGGTTATTCAGAATGAGAATATAGTCAAATTGACTGGATTATATTGTTCATATAGTAATTAATGGTATAACGTTTAATGATAACTACTGATAGAGTTAATTCAAGGGTTTCTCTAAATCCAACCCTTAATGGATAGGATAACCAAATTAATCAAATAAATCAGATCAATTAATTATTCCAGCAATTAATCAGTAAATTATCTTGAATATTAATTAGCCAAAAGTCCCAACATCACTGCGTATTATGGTGTTTGTGTTGCATATATGCCTATTGTATGTTATTACTGAGTGAGCATCTGTCAGTGGGGGTTTTCGTAAGGTTGTGTAAGTTAAACCATAGTGCTACAGAACAAAATGTTACTAAGCTTTATGGCAGAGGAGGATGGTGGGAGGAGCTATAGGAGGTAGGGCTCCTTGTAATGGCTGTAATGGAATTAATGGAACAGTATCAAACACATCAAACATATGGAATTAACATTTTTGACTCCGTTCCATAAATTCCATTCCAGCCATTCCAGTGAGCCCGTCCTCTTTTAGCTCCTCCCACCAGCTTCCTCTGTATTATGGGAAACAGAAAATAGAAACATTGCAGAGCATTGTGATCCTGAATATAGCCCAGGCCTGTGTGTGTGTCATGGTGCAGCTGCTCACCACAGAGGGACAGCGCTACATCTGAAGGACACAGCTGAGCTCTTGCATTACAAATCTGCCTCCCTCCTCTCTCTCTCTCTCTCTCTCTCTCTTTCTTTTTCTCTATTTCTTCAAAAGTGCAAACTCAAAATACCCTCCCCTCCCTTACTCAACACCATTCATCAGATGTGTAGAATTAGAAGAATGTGCAGATATTTTCCTTAACGACAGTAAATTACACAAAAATACTTTTTGCCGTTTTTGGTCTGTATTTTTGTATACAGAAAATTGGAGCTCAGAGTACCCCATGCCTAGATATCATTTTGCATCATTACATAGGGAAGACCAGGAATCCACTGAAGATATTGTGGTTTTTTGAGTCATCATGTAATCTGTAAGTAGAGTAGAGGTCTGTGTACACCAAATCCCTTTCCTCCAGCTCTAGAGTTACTGCACTGGATACATACTGATCCCATACATGGTACTGATGTACCTGCACTCTAAAAATTAGGGGTTCAACAAGGGTTCTTCTAAGATCCTCAAAGTTCTTTGAAGAACCTTAGGGTTCTTGGCACTGAAAATGGCCCCCAAAAGGTTCTTCCAAGAACCCCATAGGAGGTGGGGTTCATCAAGGAACCTCCTTAGTTGGTGGGGGTTCTTGCAGGTCCAGGCACTTAACTGAAAAATGTAAAGATCTCTTCAATTTAAGGTAAGGTTTGTCCCTTGTATGATCTAAATTGATATTGTTTTATGATACCATCTATCTTTTCATATTTGTGCCAATCTTTCTAAAACAGAAAATGGACACAATTCAATGGATATCAATCAACAAAGAGGTAAGAATATGTAGGCTATAAGAATATGTTGAAGGCTAGCTGTATTGCGTGCAGATGACTGAACTGCTCACTTTTGTGTCTGTGTCTGCGGGTATACAGATGAGGAGGCATACAAATCTATTCTTATTGGTATGTTATGCAGATCCCATTTACCATCCTCCTCCCTTACCTCTTCAATGAAAATCCCATAGGCCTCTACATTATGGACAAGGTACGTGTATGAAAACCATTATCAAAACAGTTTGTTTCATTCACATTCACCACAAAAACCAAGGTTTGAATACTGTTGTGTGCATGTTTTGTTAATTTTCTGTATAATTACTATTTTGGGGATTCACAGACTTCACCCTCCCTACACCTCTGATGAATATAACAGGAAACCTGTTCGATCACCATGCACTGCGAAATCATTCTGGCTATGGATATGGAGAACATCAACACATTAACATCAACACACCAGAGGACGTACCCATTGGACTTGGGGCTCTACTGAGAGTTTACTTAATATTTTGATTTTTTTATTCTGCTTTGCCACTAAAATCATAATAAACACTGAGAACTAAAATATTGTGTTATTGTTGTTATTGTTATGCGTATTATTATTAATAATAATAATAGGGGAGGGGGGGGGGGGGGTAGTTCAAAAAACGAACCCCAAAAGGTTCTTCAAAAGGTTATTCGAGGATCCATTAAAAGGAGTTCTTTGAAGAACCCTTGTAAAGGGTTCTTCGAATAACTTATTGGGGTTCCCCCACAGTTTCAATTTGAAGAACCCCTAAAGGATACTCCAGGAAACTTTTATTTTTAGAGTGTACCAACAACACCAATGGAGTAAATCCCATAACATTTTCACATGGAAATAGCTTTTGATTTCTATGATATAGCCTACAGTAGCCTATATGTGGTGTTCAATGCAGGGCTACATTGCATGAGACTTTTAAAAACGTTTTTACATTATGACGGGCTTGACATTAATTAATGATTGTAAATTGCATTGTATTGTGTTGTATGATGCAAGAAACTACTTTACAAAATAAAATGTATTATTATTACCATACAGAGAATTAGACAATGTAGGCTACCCCTCTGCCTATTGGCATATTTGCATATTCAAGCCTGTCTCAAAAGACAACACTGCCCCTTTAATTAAGACATAAGCTTTTTACCTGACTGGCTTTTCAAAGACATCTTGAAATGTAGCCTACACGTTTTGTGCTCTTGCAGGAAGCAGTAACTCCTCATTGCTGACCTATACGTATTGTAATGACCCAGCTGGGTCATAAAGTAAAAGAGAGACGGGCACCAGGTGTACAGGCAGAACACAGGTTTATTCCTGAATGGGCTATTGTTCAGGCCACAGCCCACGCCGCTAAACCTCGAATGTACACAAATATAACATGTCAAGTCAAGGGTCCCGAACAGAAGAGAGAGAGAGATGATGACACCTTGCTGTCCCCAGTCCGCCTGGCCTTGCTGCTATTCCAGTTTCAACTGTTCTGCCTGCGGTTACGAAACCCCTACCTGTCCCAGACCTGCTGTTTTCAACTCTTAATGATCGGCTATGAAAAGCCAACTGAGAGACCTGAGCCCTAGGACCATACGTCGGGACTACCGGCCGTGGTGACTCCTTGCTGTCCCCAGTCCGCCTGGCCTTGCTGCTATTCCAGTTTCAACTGTTCTGCCTGCGGTTATGGAACCCCTACCTGTCCCAGACCTGCTGTTTTCAACTCTTAATGATCGGCTATGAAAAGCCAACTGAGATTTATTCCTGATTATTATTTGACCATGCTTGTCACTTATGAACATTTTTGAACATCTTGGCATGGTTCTGTTATAATCTTCACCCGGCACAGCCAGAAGAGGACTGGCCACCCCTCATAGCCTGGTTCCTCTCTAGGTTTCTTCCTAGGTTTTCGCCTTTCTAGGGAGTTTTTCCTAGCCACCGTGCTTCTACACCTGCATTACTAGCTGTTTGGGGTTTTAGGCTGGGTTTCTGTACAGCACTTCGAGATATTAGCTGATGTAAGAAGGGCTATATAAAATAAAATTGATTGATTGATTGATTGATGAGACCGTAATCCCTATTTAAGCATTCCAAAACCCAGCGGGATTACCCATCATACCCCCCCAACCTTTCCATCTGTCCTGGCATATTTAACCCCTGCTAGCACCCATGAGAATGCTTCGGTCCACTGAAAAACAGTGTCCTTCTTGAGAAGGTGGTTCAAAGGAGCTGCTATCCCCGCAAACCCTTTCACAAACCTACGATAGTAGGATGCCAGACCCAGGAAGCTCTTAACCAATTTTTTTCCCCTTGGAACTGGCCACCCCCTCACAGCCTCCACTTTGTCTGGCATCGTGCTGATGCCCTCACCACCCAGCTGATGACCCAGGAACGCCACCTCCCTTTGCATGAAATGGCACTTTTCCGGGTGTAATTTTAGCCCCGCCCCCGAGATCCTCTCCAACACTCGCCTAAGTGCCCCCAGTGCCCCCTCAAACGATGTGCCGTGCACCAATATGTCGTCTAGGTACACGACACACTCGTCTCTCGGAACCCCCGCCAGCACTCTGTCCATGAGCCTCTCAAAGGTGGCAGGAGCATTACAAAGCCCGAAGCACAGCACCTTGAACTGCCAATGGCCCCTATCCGTGGAGAAGGCAGTTTTTTCACGTGCCCCAGGCGAGAGGGGCACCTGCCAGTAGCCACTGCGCAGATCAAGGGAAGAGAACCACGAGGACCCTCTGACGTGGTCTAGCGACTCATCGATCCTCGGTATGGGGTAAGAGTCTTTAGTGGTGACAGAATTTAGGCCCCTGTAGTCCACACAAAACCTAAGTTTACCCCCTTTCTTAGGCACCATGACGACCGGCGCGGACCATGGGCTCAGCAATAGCTGTGGCTGCTGCTTCCCTCTTGGCAAAGGGAATGCGACAGGGCCGAATTTTAATGGGTTGGTTGTCCCCAGTGTCGATGTCGTGCTGAACCAGGTGCGTTTGCCCTACCTCATCTTCCCCCCAAGCGAAGCTATCTTTAAAGTCAAACAGCAGCTGCTTTAACTGTCTCTGTTGTCTCTCATCCAGACCTTGACAGTTTTTCAGCCACACAGCCTCAACGGCGTCGATAACTTCCTCCTTCCCCCCGTTGGGCTGATGGGGTGAAGGAGCCAGTGTGTTTTGGGCTACTGGGCTGCCTGTGCTTGCACCATTATGGGGAGTGAAGGTCGTTGCCGCCGGAGACAGCTGCTGGGATGGCACAACGACCAAGGGAGCAGCCGGGACGACCAGTGGAGTTTCGGCAAGCTTGGAGGAAGACGGAGGGACAGCCCTGCCCCCTGCTGGCCCTCCCGAAGGCGACATTCCCACTGTGGGCCCCCCCGACAGCCTCAAAGAGTCCCACAGTTTTTCAAAAAGTCAATTCCCAGTATACAGGGGTCCTGTACCGCTGCTACCCACACCGGACACCCCACAGTTCTCCCCCCCACAGTCACAGACAACCGACACTTCCCTAACATGGGGGCTAGCTCCCCTGTGACAGTCCGTAGCTGGACAAGGTTCGGCTCCACCCGCACCCCAACAGGTAGTATGTCTGGTCTCACCAGGGTTACTGTAGAGCCCGTGTCGACCAGGGCCAAACATTCCACCCCCTCTACCTTGACGATGACATTGCAGAAGTCCCCAATGGTGGTACGTCCCACCACAACTACCGGACTAGGAAACACGGTGGCAGCTACACCTTGGGGAAGCAGGTCCCCACCCTCTTGCCTGCGCTGCTGGGTACCTCTTCTGCTTACTGTGGGTTCGGGGGCGGAGTGGGGTGGGCCCGTGCTGCCCCCTGCGCGAGAACCCGCTGTCGTTTCCCTGGTGACGGGAGAATCTGCCACACTCCCGCTGAATGTGGCCAGGCTGGCCACAACCCCAGCAGACAATGGGAGTTGAGCTGACACTGCGATGTTGTCTGGAGCCCCTCTCAATGACAAGCGAAGCGGTCTTGACTAACCCGCCCAACTCGTCGACCCACTCTGGTTTGGTGACCCCCGGCACCCCGGCCGCCGCTGCTCTCACCTCTGGTTGACTGGCAACCTCCACTCTCACTCCCTCACCCCAGATCAGCTCCCTCTTCCTGGCTATCTCCACTGCAGCCCGCAGAGATGCTGGGTCTGACATCTGAACATGCTTACCCACTTCGGTGGGGGAGAGCGCTCTAATAAAACTGTCCCGTGCCAGCTCGTCTTGCACCCCAATCGGCATAGTTGCATAAGCCCGCCTGGTCAGGCTCAGAATACCACTTGCCAACGCCTTTAATGATTCCCCCTGAAGTCTATTTTTGTTACTCAGTTCAATCCGCAGCATGTTGGGCTGTGCATCGTTGCCGAAACGGCCCCCCAATGCCTCCACTATCGCACCGTAGTCGCCCCTCTCGTCCGGGGCTAGCGTTAGCAGGCATTCCGACGCCTCCTCTGCCAGGCTCAGGGCAAGCTGTAACCCTTTCGTCTCGTCAGACCACCTCCCGGCTCTAGCCAACAACTCGAATTGAGTGAAAAAAACTTCCCATTTACCTTGTCCATTGAACTTTGGAAGTTTAGCGGCTACCGTGGCCAATGGCAATAGGGCGCTGCCATCTCTGTTTACATAAGGAGGCCCAGCCATTTCCGCACGCGGTGACGTCGATATCTCCGTCGCCGTGACGTCTGTTCTGGTCGAGCGGTGTGAAGGAAAACCCGCCCGTTCTGCCATCTTGCTGACTGACAATTTAACTTCCGCCATGTGGCTCTGCAGCTCTTCTACAGCCGTCGTCGCCTGACCCTCCCGACCGGGTACACCCGAGCCCACAACGGACACTTTGTCCGACTCTTCCTTAATTTTCTGCCTCGCCCCGATCATCATGAACGTAGATGCGAGTCACGCTAAAGCCAACCACGGCCTATACTGAAACAGCTAACTCGCCTAATCTCGATCTATCCCGTCGGTCGAAAGCACTTCTGACACCAATGTAATGACCCAGCTGGGTCATAAAGTAAAAGAGAGACGGGCACCAGGTGTACAGGCAGAACACAGGTTTATTCCTGAATGGGCTATTGTTCAGGCCACAGCCCACGCCGCTAAACCTCGAACGTACACAAATATAACATGTCAAGTCAAGGGTCCCGAACAGAAGAGAGAGAGAGATGAGACCGTAACCCCTATTTAAGCATTCCAAAACCCTGCGGGATTACCCATCATACCCCCCCAACCTTTCCATCTGTCCTGGCATATTTAACCCCTGCTAGCACCCATGAGAACGATAACACACCCACGAACACAGAACACAATACCGGGTCGTTACAGTATCTTTAACTGGGCTAATAACTCGCTAACTAGCAAAGAATATATAAAAATGTGCAGACGCGCTGCTCTGTGCACTGATCTGAATAGCGCTCGTGAAAGACTGCTCGTGGGCTACCCCAACCAATATAATTATACTCCGTTGCGCTCTGGCTCTGCCTACAACAAAATCACAGACTCAATCTTGCAAAATTAGATTTGTTTTGGTTTGTTGCATTGAAAAGGGGCTGTTATAATTTTGATTCAATAACAGAGAAAACGTTGCTCTATTAGTGCAAATTAATGGGGCGAACTCTCTGTAGCTCAATTGGTGGCGCATGGCGCTTGTAACGCCAGGGTAGTGGGTTCGATCCCCGGGACCACCCATACGTAAAAATGTATGCACACATGACTGTAAGTCGCTTTGCATAAAAGCGTCTGCTAAATGGCATATTATTATTTTTATTATAACTCAGTGAAGTTCAATCTCTTGCATCTCTGCGCTGCATGGCATTTCTTCTGTGCGGCAGTCCTGGAGGAAGCACACGCGCAGTTTAGAGGGAACATCACTAATTAGCCTAATTAGCCTTTGCCTCTTAGCCGCATTTACACAAAAAGCATCCCATAGAGTAGCCTACCTGTATCTCACACATAACTAATGTTTAATTATAGATAACCTGATGCTAGTGAGATGCTCAAGGGCAGAGCTGGAGACCTGGAGCCCTCTGGTCACAAACCCAGACCCAGACGTCAGCTGTTTTGGGGCAGGCTAGAGCCTTATTTTTATGCTGGCCTATCGTTTCTTAAAATTCTCCCAAGTACAGTTTCTGCCCTTACAGTTTCAGAGGTGTGGTCTTCCTCCCCAAGATCAGAACAGAAGGATGTTTAAAGGTCTTTCCTCCCCAAGATCAGAACAGAAGAATGTTTAAAGGTCTTTCCTCCCCAAGATCAGAACAGAAGAATGTTTAAAGGTCTTTCCTCCCCAAGATCAGAACAGAAGAAAGTTTAAAGGTGTGGTCTTTCCTCCCCAAAGGTCAGGAGAAAAACACTCCAGGATCCAACATGTGGAAGAGGCCTTCAGGATATTGAATAAATCATTATTTATATGCAGTGCTAAAAGACATGTAGTCTAGTTAGTGGGGACAGCGCTGCAGAGTGTGATATTCCAGTCGACGCCGGAGCCAGGGCAGGGTGAGCTCCCTCTGTCTCTGTTCTTTCAGTCAGCTCAGCATTTTCCTCCTCTGCCACAGCTGGTCAGGCCAAGCAGAAGGTCAGGGGTCAGACAGACGGCCATTCCAAAGGCAACTCTCCCCTCAGAACAGCTGTTTTATGCCCCGCCGCTTACAATGATACAGTATGGGTTTTCAATATGGCTAAGGCTGTACCATGTACAAACTAAGGGTCAGGAACGTCATTCAGAGCCCTGAAGAGTAATCCATATTAGTCTTGAATGGTTCCATATGGACTAAAGGCCATGACATAGCAACTAGAGAGGATCTGGTCCATTAGACCATAAGACACATGCTACTGTAGTAGTGAGCCGCCATTCTGTGTGTTAAAGAGTATTTATGTGGACTGTTTCTATCCCATAAGGCCATATGATACAGGCTACACGGCTACTGATCTGCCATTCTGTACCCTATAGAGTAAAGAGTATTGATGTTGGCTGGCTATAAGATACAGGCTAGTACAACTGTGGCTTTGAGCAATTAGCCATCCTCTTGCTTCTCCTCTCAGTGATTATAATTGCACAGCAAACCTCTCGCTGGAGCGCCACAGAAATCAAACCTTTCCCTGGAGCGCAACAGAAATCGAACCGCAGCGGCCTTCTGCCAATGATCAAAGCCTGAGCCCACATCTCACCAGTCCCCCAAGAGAAGGAGAGAGAGAACGAAGAGAGAAGAGAGAAACGGAGAGAGGGAGGGAATCCACGCGGTCCATCTCCCATCTCGGCAGCGCTGGCTGCTTTACATATGAAGCACCTTTCTCCTTTTAATTCCCGTGACAGGAAACGGTTATCGCAGGGTGCCCAGAGGGAGAGCAAAGACGAGAGAGGCCATTACCCAAGATCCTTCAATATCCTTCATTACACCCTGGTCACGGCTTTGGTCTTACCCATATGAATACACACACTCCCTCACACGCTTGCACGTGCACGCACGCACACACACACACACACTTTTTACCCCTGGGTGGATTAGGTGTTGTCTAATTTCATTTATTTCTCGATAGGTCTTCTTTCTAGATGCTTCTAGGGTATGGTTGAGTTGCAGTGGCGGTCAGTGCCGTTTAAAATGAAGGAGGACAATATTTATTTTCATAAACATAGCCTTATTTCTATTACAGCATATTGGATGACTGTCATTCATATTCCATTCACCCAGTTCAATGTAACAGCGATAGGTTTAGGCTACTACTAGATACTCAAATTTAACCTATACCCATCATGAGGTTGCTACAACCTTGCCTATGAATTAAAGTTTACAACGTAGGTGTACACAGGTTGAGAGAAAAATTTGAGGTGACAGACATTGACAAATGGACAGACAGCGACACATTCAATGTCGCCTTGCACACTCTTGCCTGCATCTAGCTGATATAGGGTGTAATCATTAGTCCAACAGTTGCAAACAAGAGTTTCTATTGGACAAATTCAGGTATGTTTATCCCCGTTTTGTTCCGTTTGCTTCCGTTTGAGAAATGTTTTTCAACAGAATTGGCAGAATGAATACACCCCTGATCACGCGTAAACACAGTTCACTTTCATAGCAGCCACATTGTATTCCTTCTCGCATCTATGCGCTCTCCTCCTCTCACCTTTCCCCTTCGCTTGTGGACTTCAATGCACAACACATCAGCTGTACAGTATGTGACCAGGCGAAAAAACCTTTCCAAGCCAAACCATATCACAACTGCTACACAGCCTACATTGTTGTCACCATATTAGCTAAAGTAACGTCATAGTCAACATAGCTAATAGAACTAATGCGTTAGTAACCCACTACAGTCATGCAGTAACGTTACAGTGAATAGTCAGTAAGCAGTTTAGCACTTACACTGGCAGGCCCCGGTGGCAATAAATTAGTAAAACCAAAGGTTTACCATGACTTGGAAGAGTTCTAGTGTTGTGTTGGATAGTCATAGCCAGCTAGCTAACATAGCATCTCTCTGTTTGAGCAGGGTGTTTGAGTAGGGTAAACTAGCTAGCTGCATTTTCTAGCTAAGTAAGTGAAACAAAACAAAAAAAAACGAAATCTCTATCTCTCTCTTGCTTCTCTCATTTTGGAAGAAATGAATTCGTCCAAAACTGTTCAACTATTGTATTTCTCTCTCTTTGAGTGAACTACTCAACTAGCTAGCTGTAGCTTGTGCTTTCAGTACTAGATTGGGTGGACAACATGTCAGTTCATGCTGCAAGAGCTCTGATAGGTTGGAGGACGTCCTCCGGAAGTTGTCATAATTACTGTGTAAGTATATGGAAGGGGTGAGAACCATGAGCGTCCTAGGTTTTGTATTGAAGTCAATGTACCCAGAGGAGGATGGAAGTTAGCTGTCCTCCGGCTACACCATGGTGCTACCCTACAGAGTGCCGTTGAGACTACTGTAGACCTTCATTGTGAAATAGTGGGGTTTTATCAATTATTTGGTGACGTGGTTATATTTTGTATAGTTTTATCTAAAAAGGATAACTTTTTTAATGTTTTACAATTTTTACAATTCACTGAGGAGGATGGTCCTCCCCTTCCTCCTCTGAGGAGCCTCCACTGTTGAGCTGGACTTATCAACAAAAGGCTTTGACATGTTAATGCTTTAGAAGTGGTGTGTGTGATACAACAGATGGTGGTGTTAGCCTGTGATCTGCAAGCCTGTGAATGAGTCTATGGCTTTGATGGTTACAACTAGAATAGTGATGGATCTGCATTAGTGATGTGCAGTTCGCGAACGATTTGTTCTTTTTACTGACTCGCGAGTCATGATTAGTTTTTCTGTGTGACTTGTTCATTTTAGTCATTCATTTGACCTGCTGGCCGCAATGAGACCCACAGCAGGATTTATACACACTCCTCAGGCTCAGCGGCTCAAGAGACGTGTTCTGACCAACAACTGTCTGTCCTATATTCGCGCAGGAAAATAGATTATGAGAGAATATTTTATATTTTTTAGAACTGATCATTGATCGCATGGTGCAAGAATAAATGGAATTAATTGATTATGGAATGTTATGATGGACACAGCTTTATAGAACCAAAATGATCTTATTTGTATGCCTAGCAATCAACAAGTGTGCTCACCATTGGAGCTGTCATTTGTGACTGAGACTTGTAACAGTGTGCTTTAAACAATGTGAATGACATGTGAAGAGAGGCTTGTTGAATCATGACTCTTTCGTCGGTAGGGGGTCCTGCTTGCTCACTGCATTACTGACTCAAATTAACGAAATTGGTTGAAAGATTGTTATTTTGACTGAACGAGTTGAAAAGATCAGAGTCAATAAAAAGAGCCGAACTTCCCATCACTGAGGGAGTTCTATTAACCTGAGCCGCGGTGCACCCGCTGCATAAAATATATGTTTGAATTATCAGCCTAGTTTTCATAAGGAAGGCAGATCACTTTTGCATGTGATAACACAGAATCCTACCCATTACTTAATTTAGGCTACATCACTTTTGTTTTGAGCCGACTTCACCGTGGACTTTGAACAGGCACTTGGCTCACGCCCAAGAGGCAGCCCGGTTCTAAAACGAATGCAATCACTTTTCACCCGGTGCAAACTCCTCTCACCGGGGTAAACCAGGCCAGATAATCGAATCCCCTCATTAGAAGTTGGATTAAAACAAAATTCACATAGGTTGAGTAGGATTCTGTGTTTTCACATGCAAAAGTGATTGTTTTTGATAAAAACACTTGGTATGCCTTCCCAATGAAAACTAGTTTGAAAATGTGAACATATTTTATGGAAAAGAGATGCATGTTTCTGAAACGATGCACTATGCTGCCTTGTTGACAACATGACCGAGCGGCACAGATTACTGTTCCGTTTGAGGATGGCGCTCCTCCCTCACTGCTTTTGCCCGGTCTCGTCACAGGCCATAGACCTGTGCACCGCGACTCAGGTTAATAGAACTCCCTCCTTGAGCGGATGTTCGTGGGGCCGGTACACAGTTATAAATAATTAGTACACTGCGATTTGACCGCAAGAGTCACAAACATATATATTATTTGATAAAAACAGAATAATTTCAAACCTTGAGTACAGTGGGATAAGATCACATATGCCTCTCTATTTATGTGTGGGAATACTTTGGAACAGATTTCCTCAATTAAAATCACGTTGAGCTGATTTCCTGGTGATTTTACAGTATTTTATGTCCAGCAACGAAAATTATTATTTTACTCAGAAAACTTGGGAGGGGGCCAAATAAAATCACCCTTGGGCGGTATTTGTCCCATGGGCAGCCTATTGGGGAACCCTTTTCTATGGGGTGCATTCATTGTTCACTGGTGTTCCGCTAGCGTTACATGTTGATTTATGGCCGCATCTAATGTTCTTTGTATAACATTGTTTTGTTTATGTCTGTTTCCTTTTTGTGAGTTGAAGGTGATGCATGAAGTTGTGTTTTGGCTGTTTACATTTAATATTAATTTACCGTCCAACATCCCTGTGTTTTTGCTTTGTTGGTATAGCCAAGGTTTGTGAAGGGAAACTTTTCTATTCAAGCGGATTGGTCTGTCGCATGACGGGCTGTAAATGGAACAGTAACTGTTTGCGCTGTCCTCCTAGTTGTGTGGGAGTGTTGAACGTTTTCTTCCTCTTCTGTTCATGCTGCTGGGTTGGACAGTGAGGTAGTGACAGATGCTACAGTAACTCAGGTCTCAGTGTGGAAACGTGCTGCTCTGAGGCCAGTGCTTATTTTGGAAGTGTGCTGCTTATTTGACTGTTACACGGAGCAGGCTTTTGCTGACAAGCCTCTAAATTACCAGCCCCTCATATCACACGTGGACAGCCTTGGATATAAGTTAGTAACACTGATATTTGGCAGTATGGGCCACATAGACTTACAGTACCTGGCTTCAGATTGCAGGCCTGCCTAAGACTAAAACAAAGTAACTAGTGAGGTACTGCGCCATTTCAGCTGTGATCGGCAGCCTAGCTGTATGAAGAAGAATGTGCTTTCTGTATCATTGAGTGTCCATGTATCCAAGACCTTTGATACATGAATCCTTCTTGATGTAATGTATGATAAAACATATTTAAGGTTTGTGTGATGTCATATTGAACAAAAGACAGTCATCTTTATGCTGTTTAGTTTAATTCAGACCAACCACCTCAGTTCAGAAAATCAACATTGTTTTGAAGAAACGCTTCAGTACACAAAATATGTCACAATGTTATTAAAATAAGAGTTTATTTAGGGGGTTAATGTCTTATTTCTCCATGCGTCCTCCTGACTGCACCTTGCTTTTAGATAATGTTCCTACACAGATTTGATCGTAAATTATGCCTATGACAAAATACAGAATCAATGTGATTGACAAATCTTGAACTTGACATGGAAACTACATAGATTTTGCTAAATTTTGAGATTTGAGGAAGAGGAGAGGACAGGAAAGAGATCCACCCGATGAAGAGGAAGATATCCCAGAAGTCTCTGGTCTTTATGGTCCCCAGAGAAGATCTTCTGCAAGACAAAAACAGTCAGCCCCAGCATTCTACTTCCCAGTCGTGTGTGCGTGCATTAGCATGTGCATGTGCGCCTCACGTTTAGCCACAGGTGTAAGCCACATCCAGGTACTTGTAGGTTCCTACACAGGGATCTCCATACAGAGAACTGGATGCTGGGACGTCACACTGGCTCTTCCCATCACACCTGTGTCAACAACAGGTACAGGTTAACACTAGTCATGTATTTCTACAGGTACAGGTTAACACTACAGTATTTCTAATAGTACACACTGCAGGTTTCAGTACCTCTCTGACAGCTTACTGGCGGTGGTGGATTGGTTGAGGCAGTTGGTGTTGGCTAGTTGGTTATCGGGGCGCTTAAAGGAACACACTAGCTGGTCACTGCGACCATAGTTGGCACTGTGGATCTGGATCGTACCTTCATCTGAGGGAGATGAGGAGGAGAGGTAAGGCTGGAGGTCTTTGGTGTGTGCTAGTGACTAAGATAAATAGTATGTAATACTGTGCTCTCATATATATATATATATATATATATATGAAATAAGAGAATATACTGTAGAGCAGAGTGTTGACAAGCTTAGCCCATTCTAATAGGGCATCAGAGCCTCACCACATTTTAATAGGGCATCAGAGCCTTCACACGTGATGCTGCGTGCTGCAAGGAGTGGACAAACAGGAGTTACACACCACACTGGCCACTGCTGGGCAGACATAAATAAAGACACCTTTTCATAGCAGACACACATTAGCCTGGTGTATCATTATTATATAGAGACCGACTGACTTGCTAGGATGCAGGTGTAGGTGGTTTCCAGGTATTTGTAGATTCCGACACAGGGGTCAGAAGTACGGAAAACTTCAGTGTTCACTTCACACACCCGTTTCCCATTGCACCTGGGGATATCAGGAGGTAAGATGAGCGATGGCTGGGATTTAATCAAAAGAGTGGTCAACAAGCATGAAGCGCTTGACATTTAAAGCAGACATCTGCAGTGTTGGCTTTAAGAAAATTAAATTGGCTTTAAAAAGGGACATTGGCGATACTGCGATGTGCTTTTCAATAACGCACCCCTGACTGAATCCCAGCCTGTCTATCAAATAAACACTTGGTGTGTGAGTAACTCTGTGAGAGGACCTCAAGGGCGCCCGTCTGTGAACACTGTGTTAGTCAGCTGGTTGGCAGGTCGTCCTTCTCTGCAGGTGGTTCCGTCAGTACAGAGCTCTCTCAATGAAGATCACTCCAGAATCTAGCAGGGAAAGAAAAAGAACAGGTAAAAAGACAGACAGCACTACAGAGAGACCATCAGGGTAGAGTGGGTGTGTTCGTACCACAGCTCAGGAACTGGACGTTGTCTCCATTGTCACAGGTGACCACTCTAGTTGCTGAGTGAGAAACAATTATCACATTAACTGAACAAAAATATAAAAGCAACAAAGTGTTGGTCCCATGTTTCATGAGCTGAAATAAATCGCATACATTTTCCATATGCACAAAAAGCTTATTTCTCTCAAATGGTTGTGCACAAATGCATCTACAGCCTTGTTAGTGAGCATTTCTCCTTTGCCAAGATAATCCATTGTTAAGAGAATTTCTATCTCTAATTCAACCTAAGCTTGAATCATTACCAGAGGTTGTAAGGCTCTGGTTTTAATCATAAATGATTCAAGGTCCACAACCAGCAAGAATGATCTGTATTTTTATTCATGGAGAGCTCTGGCGCCAAAACCCATACACTCCTGTTTTATACCTCTTGACACACAAAGGCACTTTGCTCCGCCCACCTTTAGGAGGCTTTCTTAAACAGTTTCCACCTTTCTCCTTCACCCTGGAATGTTTAGTCCCGCCCCCCTCTGTTAGTGGGTTGATAATTCTAACACAGTTTACACATTTATACTGTATTTGGGGTGAAATCCTTTAGTCATTATTCTTAAAATACAAATTAATCTAACATCCATCCACCTTACAGGTATTTCTGTCTGTAATAAATCCCTTTTGTGGGGAAAACCTCATTCTGATTGGCTGGGCCTGGCTCCCCAATGGCCTGGCTCCCCTTGCCCAGTGATGTGAAATCCATAGATTAGGGCCTAATTTATTTATTTCAAGTTACCGATTTCTTTATATTAACTGTAACTCAGTAAAATCTTGTTGCGTTTATATTTTTATTCAATGTAGACGCGCACACACACACTATTACCCACACGTACCTGCAGCCGGTAGTGTACAGCAAGCTGCAGCCAGCACTGAAAAACATCACAGCTAGTTCAGCTTTTCTAACCTTGGTCAGTCTCTTCTTTGCAATTCTTTACAGGAGAAGTAGTGTACAGCATATACAGTAAGTATAGTGTACAGTATATAGTATGGTACAGAGTATAGACAGACATGGAACAGCACCTAGTCCCCAGATAATACAGGATGCTGTATACTAGACCTGGGTCATACTGTTTATATTGGACTTCAATTACTTTCAAATACAAACTGACAAATTTAGAAACATCTGGAAATGTTGTGGGAAATAATCACTATATTAAAAATCAAAGTTCTCTTGGCTAGCCACCTGCCCGTTCAGTCCTCTGGAGTGCTAACCCTAGCGCTCCACAGCAGTACCACAGGATTTAACTTAATTACACTTAACAATAACATTGCATGAATGCTTATTTCTCATTCCAACAAAAACTCTGTACTTTTCCTAAATTTGGTCCTTGATGCTGGAGAGAACACTTCCGTACCCCACCCTCAGATTCAGCTTGATCGAATCACAGTTCTATTCTAATAGTAAGTACGTCGCTTACCTTTATTTAACAGTGGCCACTGATTCTGTGTGATTCGTCAAAACCTCCTCCGATGGCAAAGCACTCAAAGATCTCTAACAGGTCCCTTCGTGGTCGCCAATTATGTTGTGGAAAATAATCACTATACTTTGATTTTTAATAAAGTTCTTCCAGAGTTTTTGTGGAATCAATAATGACTTTATAAAAATTTCAACAAAGCCAGGCTAATCTGCAGATTAGGCCCCCTCTCTCTTCCCTAGCTATATAGTCTCCTTCACACACACCGAGTTTAAAATCCCTCCCTCTTCAGTTTCCCGCTCTTTATTGCTCCGCCCACTTCCTTTGTCTATGATGGCGGCTAAATTCAACTTTCATTCAGTTCAGAATCAATAGTAATACAATCAATCCCTTATCTTGCAAAAACACTCATGTTTAGTTTAAACTCTGTTCAACCCCGGCTCTCCCGGGCTTGACCTGAAGACTGATTGTTGAACATGACAGGTCCATACTTAAATCTTTCAAACCCCACCCCATCATGCTGTAATCAATCAAGAAGATAGCCCAGGAGAGACAAAGGTTTAGCCTGAACTCTGTCCACTTTGTTTGAGGAGAGAGGCAAAAGGCCACAGTCTGGTTTCAGTCTCTGATAAAGTAGGACAGCCATGGATTTAAGTAAGAGCGAGCAATTCGACCCTAGTTCAGATTCCCACTTCACCCACACAGTGAAATGACCCAATTAACTTATTTGCCTAGCAACAAAGAATTCTAACTATGTTCGTGATTAAACCAGTTTTATCTCATAGTCCACTAAAGAATCTCCATCAGAAAATACTGGAATGCAAATACATATGTTACAATTCAGTATACTCACAGGTGAACGCAGTCAGTCTTAAAAGGAGCATGATTCTGTATACAGGTGTGGTAGTAGCTGGTTCAGGTGTGGTAGTAACAGGTAAGATGCTACGGATGGTCACCTGGCCAAATACACCTGATTAACATTTGATACTCGCCAAGAACAGATCCTTGTTTGCAAAGCATCAACCAGGAACACAAAGCACAGCAGATTAGCAGTCATATTGGCAACACACAACTAAACGCTCACGCCAGCTCAAACCAGAAGTTGTGTGTGATGTGCTGTCCTCCCTTTATGCAATCACCATGGCATGAAACCCATTTTAGTTATCGTTGTGTTTTATTTTCACTGGGTGTAAATGTACCCGTGATTATGTAACTCAATACTGATTGTGTCCATAAATAATATAATAATAATAAGCCATTGAGCAGACGCTTTTATCCAAAGCGACTTACAGTCATGCGTGCATACATTTTTTTTTTGTGTATGGGTGGTCCCGTGGATCGAACACACTACCTTGGCGTTACAAGCGCCGTGCTCTACCAGCTGAGCTACAGAGGACCACAAACATTTAGTTAATTCTCAGATAGTGAGAGAATTTAACCAGTGCTTAATTTGAGCCCGATGGCATCGTTCAGTTTTGGACTGTTTCATTCAGGAACCTATTTCCAGTACCTCCTGGCAAGAACAATTATTCACTTTTTGCAATGTAAAAATGAGTGCTGCGCAATTAACCGAAATGTCTGTTATTTTTCAGTTTTCAAACTAATAGACCCGTGTCAGTGCCATTATTTGAATTCCATTTTCAGTTTTTTTCTGTGAGCTCAATGCGGACATCGCACAGTTTCTCTGGAGATAAATCAGATCCAGCCTGAACTGTGAAATGTAGTAGGGAGTTGTAGTTTCCAACAGGCCAATATTCTACATAGCTTAGCGCATAAAACATAGTAAATAACTACAATGACCATAATCCATTGCGCATCTACGGTATGTGTTTCTTTTATTCCTGCTACAGAAGAGGCAGAAGAATGCGCGATCGTGAGGGGATATAGAGAGCCGCTGTTGCTTCGCTAGGTATCTCAACCTAAAAATACATGAGTTAAGTGATTGATAGTTGTTATTCAGCAGTCAAAAGTATGCCTTAATTACTTTAAAGAAATACAAAATAGTGATTTTGTCAGACAGCATATGCAGCAGCTCTATAGAGATGAGTTGACTTGGAATGAAATAAAGTGAAATAAACCAAATGTAATATACAACTGAAAAAGTGAAGTAATGTGAATAAATTAGGGTTAGTTACTTGATCATCTGTAATGGGCAGTCACTACCATCATGGGAATGTTAGTTTTATTTGTAATACTGTATTCAACCCAAATAACTACTTCAAAAATAATTAGCACTACCAAAAAGTGTAATAAAAGCGATCAAAGTTCATTTGAGTTGCCTCTTATGAGTCAGCAACTCCTTTCCGGCGTTGCACTTAATCATGCATTTCCTTATAGAATAATAGCCGCGCGAAGGGTTCTGTAGGAGCTGCAGCACCCGTGATAAATTGAAGTAAATCTGTCAAATTTAGAGTTACTGCTGTCTGTTCAGAAATAAATTAAATAATTCCGAATAGCCTACTACACCATGAGCCTAGAATTTAGCCAGAGGATCAATAGCATCTTTTTTTTATAGCCTAGCTGTGGATTGTGTGTAGCCCAATAACAAGGCATAGCATAAATTCAGCAAGGCATAGCATAAAGTCAGGAACGCGCTGCAAATCTGTCAGTTAACAGCATACAGGACTTTCCCAATATGTCAAATACAATCGCGGGAAAACACTGGTTGAAAGCCAATGGCTCTTGCTGAAAAAAAGAGAACACTGCAGGCCACAAAAATATTTGATCGACAACCCCCAAATATTGTTTTACAAAGTAAAACAAGACCGATAGGCTTTTAGGCACGAACATATCCGCCATCACCGGCGAGTGAACTGCCCGTCAATGGGTGAGCCACTGAAACTAAAGCATTTTTAGGACAACTTTCCTCATATTGTAGCCTACAATGTGCGTGTCTCCACACACCTAGGCCTGCTATTGATGGATTCAAGACAATACCGTTTTATTGATCTCAGATTCAGTTTGTCATTGCCAAAGTATCCTGTCAAATGCGATGATATGCATGCAATACTTAAATTATAACGGGGAACCCCCGGCCTGCCCCAGTTTTCATGCGCCTGTCTTCCCATATGTGGGTGAATCGCAAGACGGTATTGCCATTTCAATACTGCAATCGCCAGTTATCATATTTCAACATAATTTACACTATTGACTATGTCCTTTGTTGTTTCTTTACTGGACCTATTACAGGTGTAAACTTAGATTATTTCAAGTTGTTTGATCATCTCACCTTGAGCTGGCTTGTTTCTCTAAAAGGAGCGTACTCTGGTATAAATGCGCATTATATCCTATGCCAGGGGTCCCCAATTACTTTCAGCCGTGGGCTGATTTTTGCTTGAGGGAATTCTATTAATGGCCCAGGTGAACCGGGTAAGCATTGATTGCATTCGTTTTGGAAACGGGCCGCCTCCCGGGCATGAGCTGGGTGCCACAAATTTGGCCGACGACGAAGTGTACATGCCATGCTTACATCACTGGGACCCTAATCAATCAAACACACTTTATTGGTATGGTAATATTTACCTAAAATGTCACAAGGTTTTTAACGACAATCATCTAAGCGGTAATTTTGAGGATGGAAAAACAGTTTCAGTGTCAACTTAAACGACCAAAACCAGATAGAAAGCATGCAGAAAACATATTTCAGAACGAACAATCAAATAAAAGCTACACAGTCAGGAAGAATCAGAAGAAAAAAACGGCATTCATGGTACGTGCCTCTTAATTGACTTTTGTTATAATGTTTGAGCAGAGGAACACAGCATTAGCCATGGCAAAATGCATAGAATTGCAGGTAATTAGCTTTAAAACTGAAAAATTGTCTCTCAGCTCCATGCCAAACTGTATAGAATTGCTGGAAATTAACTTTAAAACAGCAACATTTTCTCTCTGCTGCTAAGATACTGTTTACTCTTTCTCTTCCAATGAACTGTGGGGAGGTCAAAATAACTAAACTATCTACCAAATCTATTCATTTTAAAATGTTAAAACTTTTTTTTTTTGCTAATATATTACATTTACATTACATTTTAGTCATTTAGCAGACGCTCTTATCCAGAGCGACTTACAGTTAGTGAGTGCATACATTCTTTTTTAATTTTTCATACTGGCCCCCCATGGGAATCGAACCCACAACCTTGGCGCTGCAAACGCCATGCTCTACCAACTGAGCAACATCCCTGCCGGCCATTCCCTCCCCTACCCTGGACGACGCAGGGCCAATTGTGCGCCGCCCCATGGTTCTCCCGGTCGCGGCAGGCTACGACAGAGCCTGGATAATATATGATGGGGATCCCTTGGTTGCCGGTTTGCCTGGGTGGGGGTCCTTTGGCAAGAAAAGTTTTAAAAAACCCTGCATTAGATGATATAGGCTACTTTCAGTCATTCACGTCTTAGCAATAGGCTACAAGCCGCCTTGATGAGTTCATTACCTTACACATACGTTTATGTGAGTACAAGATGACTGATAATATTCTGGAAACTCTCAATCAAGACATGTGGAAGTTATAAATGTTTCATGGTTATTTAAACAGCATTTATTAGTATCAATGAATATTTGATTAATCCATTACTATAAATAGTTAATAATGCGATATATTGAATTTGGGGTCAGATTTTGTGACTTAGTAAGTAGTCCTACTCCTGAACTCACCAAAATAAATCCTCTGTTTGGCTTCAACCTCATAATCAACTCTAAATTTAGATGATCCACTTACCTGGGTGAGCTTTAGTAGGAGTAATGTACGTGTGTGGAAGCTACATTGAAATGTCCAGAAATATTCTTAACTTTTTGTATTACCAGCAGGGGTGTAAAGTACTTAGGTAAAAATACTTTAAAGTACTACTTAAGTACTGTACTGTACTTTACTTTACTATTTATATTTTGGACAACTTTTACTTCACTACATTCCTAAAGAAAATTATGTACTTTTTTCTCCGACATTTTTCCCTGACACCCAAAAGTACTCGTTACATTTTGAATGCTTAGCAGGCCAGAAAATGGTTCAATTCACACACTTATCAAGAGAACATCCCTGGTCATCCCTAACGCCTCTGATCTGGCGGACTCACTAAACACAAATGCTTTGTTTGTAAATTATGTTGGAGTGTTGGAGTGTGACCCTGGCTATCCATAAATAAATATTTTTTTTGCCATCTGGTTTGCTTAATATAAGGAATTTTTAATTACTAATACCTTTACTTTTGATACTTAAGTATATTTAAAAACAAATACTTTGACTGAAGTAGTATTTTACTGGGTGACATTTTCTGTTAAGGTATCTTTACTTTGACTCAAGTATGAGATTTGGGTACTTTTTCCACCACTGATTACCAGTCATATTGCAACTAATGGAGAATGAGCAAATTATTAAGTTAATGTTCCCTTCTCCTGAGCAATGTAGCTTTCATTGGTTGCAATGTATGATCCCTTTTTCTTAACAATGATTTTCATTTGCTGTCAAAATCACCTCCAGTAAGGACATTTACTGGAAGATCCTGATCAGACACAAGACAACGAGACAGTGGATGGGAAATCTATTAAGACGTTCAATTTCTTAATGTTTTTTTACAATACAATTTGAACATGGATTGATAACATTTTGCCTGAATAAGTTACATAATAAATCAATCAATGATGCAAATTAAAAACAGATTGTATTTTTGCCTTTGGGTCGTCCCCAAACTTTCTGGTTACAGAGCTAGAATGAGATGAAGGATTAGACAGTGATGTCATCAATCTGAAGATTATCCAGGAAGTATATCGGCATTGGAAGCCAAATTGAACTCCCAATGAATGGATCTGACGGAAACAATGGCAACAGTCCAATTTTATTTGCCACATGCGCCGAATACAACAGGTGTAGACATTACAGTGAAATGCTTACTTACAAGCCCTTAACCAACAATGCAAAGTACAAAAAAAGTGTTAAGCAAAAACAAATAAAAGCAAATAACTAAAGAGCAGCAGTAAAATAAAATAACAGTAGGGAGGCTATATACAGGGGGGTACCGGTGCAGAGTCAATGTGCGGGGGCACCGGCTAGTCGAGGTAATGTGGGTAGAGTTAAAGTAACTATGCATAAATAATAAACAGAGTAGCAGCAGAGTAAAAAAAGGGGGACAGGGTGGGGGTGGGGGGGGGGGGGCAGTGCAAATTGTCCGGGTAGCCATGATTAGCTGTTCAGGAGTCTTATGGCTTGGGGGTAGAAGCTGTTGAGAAGCCTTTTGGACCTAGACTTGGCGCTCCGGTACCGCTTGCCGTGCGGTAGCAGAGAGAAGTCTATGACTAGAGTGGCTGGAGTCTTTGACGATTTTGAGGGCCTTCCTCTGACACCGCCTGGTATAGAGGTCCTGGATGGCAGGAAGCTTGGCCCCAGTGATGTACTGGGCTGTACACACTACCCTCTGTAGTGCCTTGCGGTCGGAGGCCGAGCAGTTGCCAGACCAGGCGGTGATGCAACCAGTCAGGATGCTCTCGATGGTGCAGCTGTAGAACTTTTTGAGGATCTGAGGACCCATGCCAAATCTTTTCAGTCTCCTGAGGGGGAATATGCTTTGTCGTGCCCTCTTCACGACTGTCTTGGTGTGTTTGGACCATGATAGTTTGTTGGTGATGTGGACACCAAGGAACTTGAAGTTCTCAACCTGTTCCACTACAGCCCCGTCGTTGAGAATGGGGGCGTGCTCAGTTGACTCTGATATTTCCTGGTCTCGTTTATGACATCTCAGTCTAATCCCTCTTTCTCTCATTCTGGCTTCAGAAAGCCTAAAGGGGGACAGAAATACCTTCACAACATAGACAGACAGACAGACAGGAATGGATCAGGCATTTGCTGCATAGCTTCGCCTAGTCTCCTGTTGCTTTCCCTGGAATAACCTAGCGTAGACAGTTCTCCCAACCAACCAACCTCTTCACTGATTCCGAAAGTGATACACTCCTCACACACAGTGCATTCGGAAAGTATTCAGACCCTTTGACTTTTTCCACATTTTGTTAGGTTACAACTTTATTTTAAAATTGATTACATTGTTTTTCCCCCCTCATCAACCTACACACAATACCCCATAATGGAAAAGCAAAAAACAGGTTTAGACATTTTTGCTAATCCATTTTTTATTTTTAAATACTGAAATCATAGTTACATAAGTATTCAGACCCTTTACTCAGTACTTTGTTGAAGCACCTTACAGCCTCAAGTCTTCTTGGGTATGACGCTACAAGCTTGGCACACCTATATTTGGGGAGTTTCTCCCATTGTTCTCTGCAGATCCTCTCAAGCTCTGTCAGGTTGGATGGGGAGTGTTGCCGCACAGCTATTTTCAGGTCTCTCCAGAGATGTTCGATCGGGTTCAAGTCCGGCCTCTAGCTGGGCCACCCAAGGACATTGAGACTTGTCCCGAACCCAGTCCTGCGTTGTCTTGGCTGTGTGCTTAGGGTTGTTGTCCTGTTGGAAGGTGAACCCTCGCCCCAGTCTGAGTTCCTGAGGGCTCTGGAGCAGTTTTTCATCAAGATTCTCTCTGTACTTTGCTCCGTTCATCTTTCCCTCGATCCTGACTAGTCTCCCAGTCCCTGCCGCTGAAAAACATCCCCACAGCATGATGCTGCCACCACCATGCTTACTGTAGGGATGGTGCCAGGTTTCCTCCAGATGTGACGCTTGGCATTCAGGCCAAAGAGTTCGATCTTGGTTTCATCAGACCAGAGAATCTTGTTTCTCATGGTCTGAAAGTCTTTAGGTGGCTTTTGGCAAACTTCAAGCGGGCTGTCATGTGCCTTTTACTGAGATGTGGCTTCTGTCTGGCCACTCTACCATAAAGGCCTGATTGGTGGAGTGCTGCAGAGATGGTTGTTCTTCTGGAAGGTTCTCCCATCTCCACAGAGGTACTCTAGAGCTTTGTCAGCGTGACCATCGGGTTCTTGGTCACCTTCCTGACCAAGGCCCTTCTCCCTGGTTCCAAACTTCTTCCATTTAAGAATGATGGAGGCCACTGTGTTCTTGGGGACCTCCAATGCCGCAGAAATGTTTTGGTACCCTTCCCCAGATCTGTGCCTCGACACAATCCTGTCTCTGAGCTCTACGGACAATTCCTGCGACCTCATGGCTTTGTTTTTGTTCTGACATGTACTGTCAACTGTGGGACCTTTTATAGACAAGTGTGTGCCTTTCCAAATCAAGTTGTAGAAACATCTCAAGGATGATCAAAGGAAACAGGATGCACCTGAGCTCAATTTCGAGTCTCATAGCAAAGGGTCTGAATACTTATGTAAATAAGGTATTTCTGTTTTATTTTATAAATTTGCCAAAAATTCTAAAAACCTGTTTTCACTTTGTCATTATGGGGTATTGTGTGTAGATTGCTGAGGATTTTTAAAATGTAAATCCATTTTAGATTAAGGCTGTAACGTAACAAAGTGGAATACTTTCCGAAGGAATTGTAAGTCAGGTGATATCAGAACAGATTTAGGGGAAGAGCTTTTATAGATTCAGATGAAAACCAGCTTTCACAGTAGTTTTCCTGTTACAAAATTTGATTTATCGCCACATCTAATATTCTTTGTATACCGTTTGGTTTTGTGAGTTGAAGGTAATGCGTGAAGTGATGTTTATTGCCTGTTTACATTGAATAATAATTTACCGTCCAACATCCCTGTGTTTTGGCTTTGATGGTATACCCCAGGTTTGTGGAGGGAAACCTTTCTATTCAAGCAGGCTGGTCTGTCTCATGGCGGTCTGTGAATGGAACTGTTATGTATGGTACGACGTGCTGTACGTCGTACTGTACGTTGTTATGGTTTACGACAGTGTGCTGCTTTACGGATGAATGGGTTGTCAGAATGTGTGGCACATGTCATTAAAGGACAGAGTGATGTACAATGTGAAACTGTGCAGATGTCCGTTCTTCTACAGCTAGGCTAGATATAACATTGGCGACGAAGATGGCTGAATTCAGTTTACCACCGCCAGCACCATTCCTCGCCGTGCCTGGCGAACCTCCAGTCCCGTGGAATAACTGGCTTGATAGTTTTAACACTTATCTAGAAGCTATGGACTTTTCTACAATCTCCGACAAGCGGAGGACAGCACTGCTCCGTCACTGCCTTGGTACAGAGGGACAGAGGATTTTCAGAGCGCTTGGATCGGCTCCTACATTCACTGCTGCAGTCAGCCTCTTACGGAACCACTTCGCCGGGAAAGAGCGAGTGCTCCTCCGACGCTACCGGCTACGGAAGAGACACCAACGGCCGGGTGAGTCCATTCAAAGCTACGTGGCTAATCTGAGGGATTTGGCTAGCTCTTGTAACTACGGGACACTTCAGGACGAGATCATCAGGGATCAGTTGATAGAGGGGACGTTATGTGAAAAGACAAGGGAGAAACTGCTTTTGGAATCGGATAATTTACAACTAGATGGAGCTATTAAAATAGCACTCCAGGTTGAAGCGGCGTTGGAATGCTCTTCTATGCTAACAGACAGCTCTGCAGCATACACTCGGCCCCCAGCCATTCTCACACAGCAGCTTCAGCCCGAGCAGGCGCACTACAACGATCACGTGCTGCGCACGCCCTCCCGCGTCGATAGCTGCATGGACACAGACACCGACATGCCCGTGCAGCAGGCACACAGACAAACAAACAGAAGTAGCTGTGGCAACTGTGGGGCTAGCTCTCACAATTCAAGGGCTTCAAACTGCCCAGCCCGTGGGAAAATATGCAAGAACTGTTCAAAATACAATCACTTTGCGAAAGTGTGTCGTTCTGCCCCTGCTACTAGCTCCACCCAGAACAGGCCCTTAGTTTCATCTCACTCTCAACATGAACACACGGAAATCCGAACCGTCTCCACCAACCATGTGTCATTCAGGACATGCACTGTGCAGCTGGGTGAGGTGGGTTTGCCTTTGCTGCTGGATACTGGCGCTGCGGTGTCGTTGCTCAACCTTGCCACTTACTACAAGTTTTTCAGTCACCTACCACTCCAACAGCCCTCCACTGCCCTGTGTGGGTACGGTAGATCCAAGATAGACATTGTAGGCACCCTCCAGGTCCCAGTACACTACGGCACCAAACATCTGCCATCATTCACATTTCATGTTGCAAAGCGGGGTGCCAACCTCCTGGGCCTCGACCTCTTCACAGGCTTGGGATTCACACTGAGAGATGACAGTGGGTCAGCTATCTACCAGGTTACCTGCACATGGCAACAGAACTGGCCGACTCTGTTTGATGGACTGGGCTGCCTCACAGCCTTTACTCACAGGCCCCTAGTGAATCAGGAAGTGACCCCAGTCATGCAGCCCCTGCGGCGCATTCCCTTTGCACTGCGTGATGACGTCACAAAAGATCTCCAGTCACAGTTGGATGCAGGCATCATTGAGCCAGTCAACGCTGCCCCCTGGATTTCAAACTTGGTCATTGCAACCAAAAAGTCAGGTGGAATCCGGACCTGTGTGGATCTCCGTGCTGAGAACAAGGCCGTTGTCCCGGATAAGTACCCCTTGCCTACAGCTGAGGAGGTGACCGCACAATTCCATGGCTCCACGATCTTCACGAAGCTTGACCTTCGTCAGGGTTATCTTCAGGTACCCCTCCATGCAGCTAGCAGAGACCTCACGGCCTTTGTCACACATGCTGGCGTGTTCAGATATACACGCATGCCTTTTGGACTTAGCTCCGCCCCCAGCTGCTTCCAGAAGGTGATGAGCACCATCCTCGCTGGAATACCTGGGGTGGCGGTCTATCTGGATGACATCGTGGTCCACGGCCCTGACCTCCACATCCATGATTATCGACTCCACAGAGTATTCAGTGCTCTACTGCGGAACAACCTGACCCTTAACGGTGGAAAGTGCACCTTTGCACCTCCAGCCGTCGAGTTTGTGGGCTTCCGCCTGTCGGCCAAAGGCATTGCCCCACTCATGTCGAACATTGAAGCCGTCCACCGGATCCCGGAACCGACCTCAGCCTCTCAGGTGGCCTCATTCTTGGGCATGACAGCTTACTACCTCCGGTTTCTGCCCCACTACTCTCAGACCACAGCGCCCCTTCGCCAGCTCCTCAAGAAGGATGAGCCATGGGCCTGGACGGCAGCCTGCTCAGACGCGGTCCGCTCACTGAAGAGCCAGCTCACCACAGCCCCAGTCTTGGCTCACTTTGACCCCGTCTGCCCCACCATTGTCACATGTGACGCCTCAGCTGGAGCACTAGGAGCTGTCCTCTCACAGCTGCAGAATGGCATTGAGAGGCCCGTCGCCTTCGCCTCAAGGGCCCTGAGCCCCACAGAACAACGGTACTCTGTGGGCGAACGAGAAGCACTGGCCTGTGTCTGGGCGTGCGAAAGGTGGCACCTCTACCTATATGGCCATCTGTTCACACTCCAAACCGACCACCAGTCCCTCACAACGCTACTGTCAGCATCAGGAACTGGCCACAAGCCACTTCGGCTGCACAGATGGGCCGACCACCTCAGACAGTATGACTATCAGCTGAAGTTCACTCCGGGGAGGGATAACGTGGTGGCAGACCTCCTCTCACGCTCCTTTGACGCTCCTACTCCGACCATCTTGCCAGACGACAACGAAACAGAGCTTGTACAAATGCTCTACGCTCCTCTTCAGTCAGTCGTCTCACTGGAGGAGCTGAAGCAAGCATCGGAACAGGATCCCACACTGTCTACCCTGCGCACCTACATACGCACTGGATGGCCAGCACATGTGCCGGAAGAGCTGGCGACTTTCGCCAGAGTGAAGCACGAACTTTCTTGCTGGGAAGAAGTCTGTGTCTCTCGAGGGTTTTGCACTGTGGTCCCGAGTGGCCTGCGTGCGCGTGTTCTATCCATGGCGCACAAAATGGCCTCATTCTGGTCGGACCCCTTGCAGGTCAGTCGACAACTGGGGCCCGCCACATTCATGATGAGCAATGGATCACGCTGGCACGCCAGCCGCCTCAGAAATGTCCCTGCCCCTCAAGGAACACGAAGGCACACAAAACAGACATGCAGGCCAGAGACGCCATCGGATGGACCTCCTCCACCACTACCACCTGAGCCCCAGCCTCTGTGGGTTCCCCAAGGGCCAGAGCCACAAGCGGTGGCGGTTGAAGAAAGGCCTATGCGGGCACGAACTCGCCCTGCTTATCTGGGGGACTACTTAACCTCTTTTCATTCTTAGGCTCCGTTAGGTGTCTTAGTCAACCTCCAGGTTAATGGACTGAACTGGCTAGTTTGGAGAGTCCATCCGTTTAAGGGTTAATGTTTATTTCTTACAGGTATCACTCTAGGTTCTTGCCCTATGGACATTTTATATATGGTGTCGTATCGCGTCAATGCTGGTAATTATTGCTGTCAAACAAAGAGTCCGCTTAGGCTGCACTTTGATTATAAGTTTTATTCATATCACAAGATGTCAGCATAAGTTTACAGACCCTGCAGGGCTGGAGAACAGTGTCCAAAGATAATCTGTCTGTTCTAACCCCCTCTGCCTCCAGCCTATACTTATAAAGAATGCAAAAATATGGGTTGCTCCCTCTGCTGTCCAATCACCTGTCTCCCCTGGGGCGTCACCCTACAAATGGCTAGTTTTGAACTAAAATAAACATCCCCCCCCAGGTTCCACTAGAATAGTCATAATCTTAATACACTACAATGGTACCAGTCCCTGGTTTTGGAAAGGGGGGGAAATGTTATGTATGGTACGACGTGCTGTACGTCGTACTGTACGTTGTTATGGTTTACGACAGTGTGCTGCTTTACGGATGAATGGGTTGTCAGAATGTGTGGCACATGTCATTAAACGACAGAGTGATGTACAATGTGAAACTGTGCAGATGTCCGTTCTTCTACAGCTAGGCTAGATATAACAGGAACAGTGACTGCTTGCCCTGTCCTCTTAGTTGTGTGGGAGTCAATTTGAGCATTTCATTGTGTTTTGGCCTGATTTTGGCTACATTCAGTTCTGATCTAAAGTGGGATGAAGTTTATGAATGTATATATTGTTGTCCACTGTAAATAGGAGCACTCCACTGCTTTTGCAATTGCACTTTTGCCCTTGAAGTCTTGTGTCCACGTGTATGTGTGGACTACCATCTCCTGTGGACGCCAAGTCCCGGTCAATTCTGAATGGACAACTGGAAAGAGTTGCTGAACATTTTCTTCCTCTTCAGTTTGCGCTTCTGTTCATACTGCTGGGTTGGACAGTGAGTTAGTGACAGATGCTACAATAACTCAGGTCTCAGTGTGTACAGTGCCTTCAGTGTCACGCCCTGGCTCTGGGGACACTTATGTTGAGCCAGGGTGTGTAGATCTATGTATTCTATTTCTATGTTGGGAGTTCTAGTTTGTTTATTTCTATGTTGGCCTGAGTGACTCCCAATCAGAGGCAACGAGTGTCAGCTGTGGCTGGTTGTCTCTGATTGGGAGCCATATTTAAACTGTCTGTTTTTCCCTTTGTGTTTGTGGGTTCTTGTTCGTGTTGGTTTGTGTTTGACCATTGACTGTCACGTTATCGTTTTGTTGTTTTTTGATCGTGTTTCATAAATAAAGAGTATGTTCGTCTGCAACGCTGCGCCTTGGTCCTCATCTCTTACCGGCGACCGTGACAGAAGAACCCACCAAAACTGGACCAAGCAGCGTGTCCAGGAGCCATCACCAGGGGAATCGCTAGCAGATCTCCGTGGCAACCTCGACTGGGTCAAGCCTAGTGAGGAGCAGAGAGGGTGGACTTGGGAACAGTTGAGGAAGAGCTTCGACTGGGTCAAGCCAAATGAGGAGCTGAATGGCGGGAGTTGGAAGCAGAAGAGCGAGAGTTGGGCGAGAACTATAGAGGCCTGGCCCACGGGGAAGAGAGACCCCCAGAAATTTTTTAGGGGGGGGCTCACGACGTCGGGGCAGCAGGAGGCCGCGATAGAGCGGTCCAGCGGGTTGGCAGAGGAGGCCGCCAGGTTACGGGGGCCACTGGTCGAAGAGGGGATGGAAGGTGTAGAGGCACGGCGAGAGGTACTGGGGTGTGTTACCAGTCCGGTCCGGCCCGTTCCAGATCCCGGTGTAGGGCCAGTGGTGTGTGTCCCCAGTACGGTCCGGTCTGTTCCTACTCCTCGCACCAAGCCTACGGTGCGCGTCGCCAGCCCGGCCCGGCCTGCTCCTGCCCCTCGCACCAAGCCTACGGTGCGCTTCGCCAGCCCGGCCCGGCCTGTTCCTGCTCCCCGCACCAAGCCTATGGTGCGCGTCGCCAGCCCGGTCCGGCCTGTTCCTGCCACTCGCACCAAGCCAGGGGTGCGAGTCGTCAGCCCGGTCCAGCCCGTTCCTGCTCCACGCACCAAGCCAGGGGTGCGTATCGTCAGCCCGGTCCGGCCCGTTGCTGCTCCACGCACTAAGCCAGGGGTGCGCATCGTCAGCCCGGTCCGGTCCGCTCCTGCTTCCCGCACCAAGCCAATGGTGCGCGTCGCCAGCCCGGTTCGGCCCGCTCCTGCTCCTCACACCAAGCCAGTGGTGTGCGTCGTCAGTCCAGCACGGCCCGTGCCTGTTCTCCACACCAAGCCAGTGGTGGGCGTCGTCAGTCCGGCACGGCCCGTGCCTGTTCCACTGGTGCCTGGTCCGGCACCGGTCAGATGCGTTACGCTGGAGCTAGAGCAATCCGCTCCATCAGTGTGCAGTCCAGCTCCGGTCAGCGGGGCCAGACCGGACCAGGGGTACTTTGGGGGTTGGAGAGGGAGTGGGGTTCAGGCCCGGAGCCGGATCCGCCGCCAAGGCGGAGTGCCCACCCGGTCCCTCCCCTGTGGTATTTAGTTGGCGCGGTCGGAGTCCGCGCCTTTAGGGGGGGGTACTGTCACGCCCTGGCTCTGGGGACACTGTTATGTTGAGCCAGGGTGTGTAGATCTATGTATTCTATTTCTATGTTGGGAGTTCTAGTTTGTTTATTTCTATGTTGGCCTGAGTGACTCCCAATCAGAGGCAACAAGTGTCAGCTGTGGCTGGTTGTCTCTGATTGGGAGCCATATTTAAACTGTCTGTTTTTCCCTTTGTGTTTGTGGGTTCTTGTTCGTGTTGGTTTGTGTTTGACCATTGACTGTCACGTTATCGTTTTGTTGTTTTTTGATCGTGTTTCATAAATAAAGAGTATGTTCGTCTGCAACGCTGCGCCTTGGTCCTCATCTCTTACCGGCGACCGTGACATTCAGAAAGCATTCGTATACCTTGATTTATTCCACTGGGTTAGCCTGAATTCAAAATGGATTTCTTAAAAATCTCACCTATCTACACTATTTTTTTTGCAAATGTATTAAATGAAATACTGAAATATCTAACTTACATAAGTATTCACACCCCTGAGTCAATACATGGTAGGATCACCTTTGGCAGCGATTACAGCGGTGAGCCTTTCTGGGTAAGTCAGAGCTTTGCATACCAGGATTGTACAATATCTGCGCACTACTTTTAAAATTCTTCAACCTCTGTCAAATTGGTTGTTGACCATTGCTAGACAGCCATTTAAGTCTTGCCATAGTTTTGACTTAAATCGACTTGAAAAACTAACTAGGCCATTCAGGAACCAACGTCGTCTTGGTAAGCAACTCGTGTATATTTGGCCTTGTGTTTTAGGTTATTGTACTGCTGAAAGGCGAATTTGTCTCCCTGAACCAGGTTTTCCTCTAGGATTTTGCCTGTGCTTAGCTATTCCATTAATTTGTATCCTAAAAAAACCTCCATAGTCCTTGCCGATGACAAGCATACCCACAACATGAAGCAGCCACCACCATGCTTGAAAATATGAAGACTGGTACTCAGTAATGTGTTGTGTTTGCCCTAAACCTAACACTTTGTATTCAGGACAAAGTTTATTTCTTTGCCATATTTTATGCAGAAGAATGTGCTTATTGTTTCCTTAAGTGCCCATGTATCCAAGACCTTTGAAATGTTTAACATAATGTAATTTGTGGATTCAAATAAAGCATTAAGTGTGTGGCATTGTTTCGTAATATTGAAGAAGACACACCAAGTCTTGTCTTTTGCTGCTTAGTTTAATCCAGACCCACAACCTCAATTCAGAAAAATCAACATTGTTTTGAAGAAATACTTTAGTGCACATTATTTACATTTTAGTCATTTCGCAGACGCTCTTATCCAGAGCGACTTAGTGAGTGCATACATTTTCATAGAGGCCCCCCGTGGGAAACGAACCCACAACCCTGTCGTAGCAAGCGCCATGCTCTACCAACTGAGCTACATTACACAAAATGCAGAGTATTATGGTAATGTTATTTGAAATGAAGTTCATTTTTTGGGTTAATGTTTCATTTCTCCATGAGTCCTCCTGACCGTGCCTTGCTGCAGCACGAGGAATAAAGCTCCAGAAGGCCTCATTTAGTATTTTTTTACTACACACAAATTATGCCTATGACAAAATACATTTGATTTACAAATCTTGAACTTTTACGTGGAAATATGCAGTTTACATATGTTTTACACTCAATTGAGACTTCAAAAAGGAGGAGAGGCCAGGAAAGACACATCCAGCCAATGAAGAGGAAGATATCCCAGAAGTCTCTGGTCTTTGTTCCTCAGAGAAGATCTCCTGCAAGACAAAACAGTCAGTCCCAGCATTCTACTTCCCAGTCGTGTGTGCGTGCCTCACGTTTAGCCACAGGTGTAAGCCACATCCAGGTACTTGTAGGTTCCTACACAGGGATCGCCATACAGAGAACTGGACGCCGGGACGTTACACTCGCTCTTCCCATCACACCTGTGTCAACGACAGGTACAGGTTAACGCTAGTCATGTTTCTACAGGTAGAGGTTAACACTACAGTACACACTGCAGGTTTCAGTACCTCTTTTCCACCTTACTGGCAGTGGTGGATTGGCTGAGGCAGTTGGTGTTGGCTAGTTGGTTAGCGAGCCGATTAAAGGAACACACTAGCTGGTCACGGCGACCATAGTTGGCACTGTGGATCTGGATCGTACCTTCATCTGAGGAGGAGGGAGGAACAGGAGGTAAGGCTGGAGGTCTTTGATGTGCAAGTGACAGTAATATAAACCGTGAATAATACATAATCATATGAGATGTGAGTATACTGTAGAGCAGAGTGTTGACAAGCTTAGCCCATTCTAATAGGGCATCAGAGCCTCACCACATTTTAATAGGGCATCAGAGCCTTCACACGTGATGCTGCGTGCTGCAAGGAGTGGACAAACAGGAGTTACACACCACACTGGCCACTGCTGGGCAGACATAAATAAAGACACCTTTTCATAGCAGACACACATTAGCCTGGTGTATCATTATTATATAGAGACCGACTGACTTGCTAGGATGCAGGTGTAGGTGGTTTCCAGGTATTTGTAGATTCCGACACAGGGGTCAGAAGTACGGAAGACTTCAGTGTTCACTTCACACACCCGTTTCCCATTGCACCTGGGGGTTATCAGGAGGTAAGATGAGCTATGGCTGGGATTTAATCAAAGGCGTTGTCAACAAGCATGCAGTGCTTGACATTTAAAGCAAACATCTGCAGTGTTTACCGGGAACGTCAGGAAAAATGGCTTTAAAAAGGCACATTGACTTTACTGCGATGTGCTTTTCAACACACCTCTGACAATCCCAGCCTTTCTTTATCAAATAAACACTGTGTGACTGAGTGTACCTCTGTGAGAGGACCTCCATGGTGCCCGTCTGTGAACACTGTGTGTTGGTCAGCTGGTTGGCAGTTCGTCCTTCTTTGCAGGTGGTTCCGTCAGTCCGTCCGTACAGAGCTCTCTCAATGAGGATCACTCCAGAATCTAGCAGGGAAAGAAAAAGAACAGGTAAAAAGACAGACAGCACTACAGAGAGACCATCAGGGTAGAGTGGGTGTGTTCGTACCACAGCTCAGGAACTGGACGTTGTCTCCATTGTCACAGGTGACCACTCTAGTTGCTGAGGAAGAAACATAATTACCATCACTTTATAGATGTAGATGCGCGCACACACACACACACACACACCACCCACGTACCTGCAGCCGGTAGTGTACAGCAAGCTGCAGCCAGCACTGAAAAACATCACAGCTAATTCAGCTTTTCTAACCTCGGTCAGTCCCTTCTCTTTGCAATTCTTTACAGGAGAAGTAGTGTACAGCATATACAGTAAGTATATAAATATGGTACAGAGTATAGACATACATGGAACAGCACCTAGTCCTCAGATCACTGTTAATATTGGACTTCAACTACAAATTGACACATTTAGAAACATCTGGAAAATACTGGAATGCAAATACATATGTTACAATTCAGTATACTCACAGGTGAACGCAATCAGTCTTAAAAGGAGCATGATGCTGTGTACAGGTGTGGTAGTAGCTGGTTGAGCTGTGGTTGTAACAGGTAAGAGGCTACAGATGGTCACCTGGCCAAATACACCTTTAATTAACATATATTGATACTCGTCAAGAACAGATCATTGTTTGCAAACCATCAACCAGGAACACAAAGCACAGCGGATTAGCGGTCATTTTGGCAACACAGAACTAAAATCTCACGCCAGCTCAAACCACAAGTAATGTGTGAAGTGCCGTCCTCACTTTACTCATTCACCACGGAATAAAGGCCATTTTAGTTATCGTTGGGTTTTATTTTCTCTGGGTGTCGATTTACCCATGATATTATAACTTCATACTCAACGTTTCAGTAAACATTTAGTTATTTCTCCATTAGTGAGGGAAAAAAAATCAACCAGTGCTTAATTTGAGCCGGATGGCACCTCCGTTTTGGACCGTTTAGTTCCGGAACCTATTTTGGTCGGATCCGGTACTTTTTTACCCCCGTCACCTTTTGCAATGTTAAAGTTATAATAAAAGCGATCAAAGTTCATTCGAGTTGCCTCCTTCTCAATTCTTTGTAAATTCTTCAAACACTTAAATGTGAGAAACGTCTAATTCTGATGTGAGAGAGCTGGTTGCATATATTTCCTTATAGAATCATAGTGTCCTGGACTGCAAAGTGTTCTGGAGGATCTGCAGCACCCATGATGAATTGAAATAAATTTGCCAAAGTTATAGAATTACTGCTGTCTGTTTAGAATAGCCTACTATACCATAAGAAGACCTATAATTTAGCCACAGATGATCAATAGCTTTTTATTGCCTGGCTGTGGATTGTTTGTAGTCCAATAACAAGGCATAGCCTACAGTCGGGAGCGCGCGGCAAATCTGTCAGTGAACAGCATGCAGACAACAGGCCTTTCCCAATATTTCAAATACAAATCGCAGGAAAATACAGGTTGGAAAGCAAATGGCCCCTGCTGAACAGAGAAGACATCGGTCTGCTGTAGACTATCAAAATATATTTGATCAACTTCCAAATATTGTTTTACAAAGTAAAGCAAGAGAGAACGCGAGATAGGCTTTTGCCACGAACATCACTGGCGAGTGAGCTGCGCATCATTGGGCGAGTCAGTGAAACTGGAAAGCATTTTTAGGACTATAATTTCCTCCTCATATTGTAGCCTACAATGTGCGTGTCTCCACACACCTAGTCCTAGGCTATTGATGGATTCAAGACAAGGTGGTTTTTATTGATCTCAGATTCAGTTTGTCAGTGTCAAAGTAGCCAGTCATTTCAATCATTTGTGCGGTATTAAAGATTCTGCCAAAGTCTCCAGTCATGTAAAATTTTGCAGCATTGCATTAAAATGAGCTTATAAAAAAATGCCAAATTTTTCCTAGACCCTAAGCTACAAAAAAAGGTTTCCCCATGTGTGCAACTTCCTTAAGCACCTCTATGCCACTATGCAATCTGATCTCAGAGCATTTTGTATTACTCTATACCTAAATCCGTAACACTCCATTTAGTATGAAATGTTACGAATTAGCAAAACGTATGATTAACTCAGAAAAAAGAAAGAGTATTTCAAAGATAATTCATAAAAATCCAAATAACTTGACAGATCTTCATTGAAAAGGGTTTAAACACTGTTTCCCATGCTTGTTCAATGAACCATAAACAATTAATGAAGATGCACCTGTGGAACGGTCGTTAAGACACTAACAGCTTACAGACGGTAGGAAATTAAGGTCACAGTTATGAAAACTTAAGACACTAAAAGTGGCCTTTCTACTGACTCTGAAAAACACCAAAATAAATATGCCCAGGGTCCCTGCTCATCTGCGTGAACGTGCCTTAGGCATGCTGCAAGGAGGCATAAGGACTGCAGATGTGGCCAGGGAAATAAATTGCAATGTCCGTACTGTTTTTTTTGTTGCCTTAAGTAACCATCTGTCTTATGTAACCATACATAATAATATAATATGCCATTTAGCAGACGCTTTTATCCAAAGTCATGTGTGCATACATTTTAGTGTATGGGTGGTCCCAGGGATCGAAACCACTACCTTGGCGTTACAAGCGCCGTGCTCTACCAGCTGAGCTACAGAGGACCACATAACATACGGTTCATACTAATTTGAGTGTTACGGATTTACTTTTACTATGTTACGTCTAGTCTGAGACCAGGCTGTAATACGATGATATGCATTCAATGCTTTATTATTACGAGAAAAAAAAATCCTAATGCGCTCTGGTACCTCAGAGCTCCCCAGGTCACCCCCCTCTCACGCTCACTTTGTGTTCTGGCACCTCCTATTTACCAATTAAGCGCTGAATTTAACTAAGTTTTCATGCGCCGGTCTTCCCATATTCACATAGATGACTACACCATATGTGAGTGAATCGCAAGACAGCGTTTTCTATGGAGGACTAAAAGTGCCACAATTAAATAAATAAATACACCATTAAATAATTACTTAAATGTGTCATTAATTAATTAAAATTAGAATTAAATACATAAATGTGTTATTAAATGTGTCATTAATTAATTCAAATACCGATTCATTTTATGTAAAATACATATATAATAATTTCACTATTTACATTTACATTTCATGGTCCTGCGTTGGAGTGCTTCCTGAATTACTTAAAACTGTCAAACTGACCCATCAAAAGTTGGTAGGCGGAACCTAACGCCTGATTGGTTACCCTCTGCATCAAGCCAAGACAAATCAATTCCGGATAATGTCAGCAGGTCCTGCTTCTACATCCTCTGCTAAGTTTAAAATGTCTCTAACCAACTCCCTGGAAAGTTCACGGAGATCCTCCATTGTCTCTATCCAGGTTGGCTTACTCTACTTCAGACCAAAGCAATGGATCAGACTAGATTCGCGTTAGCCCCGCCCACTGACTTTGATGGGTCAGTTTGACAGTTTTAAGTAATTCATGAATCACTGCAATGCAGGATCATGAAATGTAAATGTAAATAGTGAAATAATTATATATGTATTTTACATAAAATGAATCGGTATTTGAATTAATTAATGATACATTTAATTACACATTTATGTATTTAATTCTAATTTGAATTAATTAATGACACATTTAAGTAATTATTTAATGGTGTATTTATTTATTTAATTGTGGCACTTTTAGTCCTCCATAGTTTTCTTGGTTTTTCATTTCAATACTACAATCGCCAGTTATCATAGATTTCAACAATTTCCGCTATGACTTCTTCGATGGGGTTAAACGGTGGATGGCATCCAATGTTAATGGTGCATTACCGCCACCAGCTGGATGGGGTATGAATAAGGTCGTGGTGGCTCTACTACCATTGTTTCTTCCCCGCCACTCATTCCTTCCAATCTTCTCACCGCCTCCTGCGCCTTACCCTTGCCACCTCATTCTCCTTCACCCTAACAGGTCAGTTGCAGCACTTACCTTCATCTGGCATACAATACTCTTCTGCACACACTTGACACATGACCAAATCTTTTACATTTATGACACTGAAGGGGCTTGTGCACAAAAGCTCTTAGAGGGTATCTCATGAATCATAACGTTATATGAGAAGGGAGAGACACTTCATCAAAGAACAGTAACATGGATTAAGTTCATTTATTTTCTCCATCCACCATACAGGTCAGTCGACGTGCACCAACCACTCCATCGATGTCTTCAGTAATATCCTCTGCCTTTATTTCTTGCGCCACTCCGATCTTTGAGTCTTAAAACACGCTTCTTCTGTTCCGCAGACACACAGATTTTCCTGGAGACGTTAAACAGATTTCCCTAGTAGTATTGATCGGATCAATACTACTTGGGAAATCTGTTTAACGTCTCCAGGAAAATCTGTGTGTCCGCTATGACTACACCATATGTGAGTGAATCGACTAAAAATGAGTCGTGGTTTCTTATTTTCCAACACAGCTTTACTTCTCGTTTCCCTTTTTCTTCGCCACTGTAACCCACTCACTCACTTTCTGTACTATTAGTTTCACCCGACTCACTAGCGGTTTCAAACAAAACCTCAGTTTCCGCCATCTTCTCCACCGGACTATCAACCTTCTGCTATGACTATGTCCTTTGTAGTTTCGTTATTGGACCCATTACACGTGTAAACTTTGATTATTTCAAGTTGTTTGTATTGTTTGATCATCTCACCTTGAGCTGGCTTGTTTCTCCTGCTTCTCTACAAGGAGCGTGCTCTGGTATCAATCTTCAATTCTCAATTACATTCAACCGTGAGACGAGTTTTGCTTGAGGGGATTATATTAATGGGCCTGGCCTGCCCCAGGTGAACCGGATAAGCGTTGATTGCATTCGTTTTGGAATTGGGCAGCCTCCGGGGCATGAGCTGGGTGCCCCAACTACGAAGTGTACACGCCATGCTTACATCACTGGGCCAATAATCAATCAAACAAACTTTATTGGTATGGTAATAAAACAAATTGTTATAATGTTTGTGCAGAAGAACACAGCATTAGCCATGGCAAAATGCATAGAATTGCAGGAAATGTGCTTTAAAACTGCAAAATTGTCTCTCAGCTCCATGCCAAACTGTGTAGAATTGCTGGAAATGAACTTCAAAACTGCAAAACGTTCTCTCAGGTCAATGAGAAAATGTGTAGAATTGCAGAAAATGTGCTTTACAACAGCAACATTTTCTCTCCGCTGCTAAGATACTGTACCTTTCTAGCTAATAGGTTGTTAGAGTTTACACTTTCTCTTCCAATGAACTGTGGGGAGGACAAAATAATGAAACTATCTACCAAATCTATTCATTTTAAAATGTTGATTACTTCTACTTTCCATTATCATTCACCTGACGATAAGACAATACATTACTTTTTTTTTTGCTAATATATGATGGGGATCCCTGGTTTGCGAGTTTGCCTGGATGGGGGTCCCTGGGCAAGAAAAGTTTGAAAACCCCTGCATTAGATGATATAGGCTACTTTCAGTCATTCATGTCTTAGCAATATATACAGAAGGCTACAAACCGCCTTGTTGAGTTCATTACCTTACACATCCGTTTATATGAGTACATGATGACTGATAATATTCTGGAAACTCTCAATCAAGACATGTGGAAGTCATAAATGTTTCATGGTTATTTAAACAGCATTTATTAGTATCAATTCATATTTGATTAATACATTACTATAAATAGTTAATGACGGGATATATTGAATTTGGGGTCAGATTTTGTGACTTAGTAAGCAGTCCTACTCCTGAACTCACCAAAATAAATTATCTGTTTGAAATATCCAGAAATGTTAAAACTTTTTTGTATTACCAGTCACATTGTGACTAATGGAGAATGAGCAAATTATTAAGTTCATATTCCCTTCTCCTGAGCAATGTAGCTTTCATTGGTTACAATTCATGATCCCTTTTCCTTTCCTTTTCAATGATTTTAATTTTCCTTCAAAATCACCTCCAGTAAGGACATTTACTGGAACACCCTGGTCAGACACAAGACAACGAGACAGTGGATGGGAAATCTATTAAGACTTAATTTCTTAATGTTTTTTTACAATACAATTTGAACATGGATTGATAACATTTTGCCTGAATAAGTTAAATGATCAATGAATAAATCAAATTAAATACAGATTGTATTTTTGCCATTGGGTCGTCCCCACTCTTCCTGGTTATAGTACTAGAATGAGATGAAGAAGGATTAGACAGTGATGTCATTAATCTGAAGATTATCCAGGAAGTATATCGGCATTGGAAGCCAAATTGAACTCCTAAAGAATGGAGCTGACTGAAACAATGGCAACAGTTGGCTCTGATACTTCCTGGTCTCGTTTATGACAACATCTCAGTCTAATCCCTCTTTGTCTCATTCTGGCAACAGAAAGCCTAAAGGGGGGACAGAAAAACCTTCACAACACAGACAGACAGACAGGAAGGGGGAGGGATCAGGCATTTGGAGCATAGCTTCGCCTAGTCTCCTGTTGCTTTCCCTGGACTAACCTAGTGTAGTCAGTTCTCCCAACCAACCAACCTCTCCACTGATTCTGAAAGTGAAACACTCCTAACAATTCAGGTGATATCAGCACAGATTTAGGGGAAGAGACTGGTTCAAATGAAAACCAGAATACACAGTGGTTGTCCAGGACCAGACAGAATACAGCAGGCCTAAAGCATTTCCATCCACAAGAGGCAGCATGTTACTCTCCGGTGTCTCTCTCGCTCTTCATCCTAAGTGCAGCAGACAGACAACGTCTTTGACCACTGTGATTATCACGGTCGTCAGTCTGTCCCATTCTCACCATTCAACATGGTTTTCTACAGTTCTACGATGAAAGCTGCTCGTGAAATGCTTCAACATGAAAGCTTGGCAGATGATTGGTAACCCTGATTAGAAGCACCTGCTGCTAATCGGTTGTGCCCTACAAATGCTGTTTTGAAATAAAATAAATTTGTACCAACACACTGAAGAAGGCTGTAAAGCCAAAACATCTGTGTATACTATCCCTGATGCATTGAGGAAAAAAAAGTGTATAATGAAGTAAGCTTTATGCGACATCTTTTTGAGTGCGGACCCATTATACCATTTTGTTTAGAGTAACGACAAGACAGAGATATGGTGGCCTGGTATTTCCCAATGGCTGTGCCCTTCACATACAGCATATTGCACTTAGCGCAGTGGTTATTATTCAGAGACTGGGTGGGGAACATCAGAGCCATATATATGGATATAAATAAATATGTCTCTGGGGAACATTAGTAAGATCACAGTTTGTTGTTCACACAATGGTCTTTAAGAAGGGTGTCGAGTCAGCTAGGAGGTTAGAAGGCACACTATGTGGTGTATTCTCCCAATGAACATAACACAGGCCTGGTCCAAAAACAACCCCTACCCCCTACACCCTTTTGGTTTTCTAATCTACATGAACCAGATAGGCAGAAGTTATTTGGCAGAAGTTCCCCTAAGCCTATTGGAAGGCTAGGTGGAGCCGTCGCCATACTGCTAACAGAGGTTGTGGGTTGCTCTCAGACCAGGCCATTATCAGTGCTCGCATACTTCACTAATTGACAGGCCATACAACTAATCGGAATCACAACAGCTGAATTAAGTCTGTCATGACCTCGAAACCATTGGATCTGGTAGAACATCATGTGGAGTAGAGAATAATATCTGCTCTGTAAATACTGAACATTCTGACCCTGTGAATAAGCCCTTGGACTGCCTTGTCAATCACTGATAGTACGGAAACACAGACAACTTCATCATGATCCATGTTAGGAAGAAGTACAGTATTCACCTCCTCAGCTCTTTACTGATGGGACACCCCTGGTGGTCATTTAACATTAATATGGCCAATCCCATACTGACCTCTAGCCTCTAGCCCCTCGCCCCAGGGCACTACTTCCAGTAGGCTGGATAGCAGTGAGCAATATGGGGAAAGTTCCACATAGCCTATCAGGGGAATGGTGGCACTATTACCATATTGATTATATCTATCCAGTTCTATCCTCCTCAAGTGCCTAGGGGGTAGGGGCTAGGGGTCAATTTAGAACTGGCCAAGATAGAGATTGTAGTCTCAGGGAACACCTGTGTCACTTCCTGCAATCAGAAAAGCCTCTCTTTCGGATAGATTTACTTCCTGTTTATACCTGTTTTAACAGCTAAAATCATGAAATTGTTTCATGAAATTAATTGACATTATTATCCTGCACTTAACCTTTATTTGACCTTTTATTCTCCATAACAACAGGTGTAAACAGTAACTGTGGCCCTTACAGTGTGTAGAGCACCAAACTGTTTCCTCCAAACACTGTGGGAGGTCCTCATAAAACATAGTGACCACCTGTTCTCATACACTGATGAGAACATTCACTCTGGTAGTATGGTCGTGTAGCAGGCGCTGAAGCCTCTCAGAGTGAATGATTGCTATTTATCTCTTGGCTTAATAGGATGTTTACCTCTTTTCTTCTCTTAGAGAAAAAAAAGATGAGCAATGAATTGAACATAGTGGTTGATTAGGTTTTAGTGACTCCCTCACAGTGTTACATATTGCAGCAACAGACCATCAGTGTTGAGACCACAATTAAAATAGGCACAAAATGTAGAAGCAGAGTCTCTCTCTCTCTCTTCTCTCTCTCTCTCTCTTACAGATCAACCGTAGTAAATAATTACTTAGAGACATTGCACACTTAGTGTACACAAACAAGTAGCTACAAGTATATTTGGCAACAATTCAGATAAATATACAATGGGGGTATGCGTGAATATCAACACACACACACACACACCTACACAAACAGAAGCAGCCAGGCGTGCACAAACACACACACACACACACATACACACACACACATACACATACACACAGAGACACACGTACACTTCCCTGTAAGGGTTGTGTAGTGTCTGCCAGCTCTCTCTCTCCACATGCCGACTGTGTGTCTGGCACTAGGGGAAAGGTCTGGAGACTTGGACAAGCTGTATGCCCTGTCTGTCTGCCCAGTCTGGCTTTAATGGCCTTTAATGACTAGGACTCAATGACTGTGGCTGGGGGAACACTAGGGGCCCTGTTCAAGCCAACCCAGCACCAGGTCTCTGAGATACCGTGTAAGTCAGATACAACATACTAGTCCCTGCACAGCGAGAAGGCATGTCGGAATTAATATGCAACTTGGTTTCTTTGTGTTTCCCACTGTAAACAATGTGTTGTATTGTGTGTGACTCCAAATATGCATTGTTCATTTGTTGTATTTGCCTATTTTTAATTGAACAGGATCCAAGGTTTGTGTGTGTGTGTGTGTGTGTGTGTGTGTGATTCACTCTGCCAGTTATTGTTCCACCAATGCAACTCAGTCTTTTTTCATCTCTTCCAATGCAGTAGCATCTGTCTCTCGACATTGCGTGGAGTACAGACCTGCAGTCACCTCTCTCAAACAGACTATTCACTCACAAAGTGGACAGATGGATTGATGGATGGACATTCACAAATCTGTTCCCTTTGTTTGGGAGGTGTATGTTGATGTCTGACTAACACACACACACACACACACACACACACTGACGCTCAGTCCACCTAAGACCTTCACCACTGCTCCACCATGAGATCCAATGCTCGGTTGACATTCAGATCCGAATTGAGGCCAAAGTCGGTCTCAACGAATGGGGCGGATGGAGGACTGAGAGGGCGTTGTCCAGAGGTCAGCGACTCCAACCAATCACCAGGGTCAAAGGTTGCCTGAGCCCGCCTCTTCCGTGAGGTCACAGTGGGAGGCGGGGGGGAAGTACAGATGGAGGGAGGGAGAGGGGGTGGGGCGGCTTGGCGGGGACCCATTGTCGAAGGCGACGGCGGGAGCTCCAGCAGGAGGGAGGAGCAGAGAGGAGAGGAGAGGAAGTTGTCATCCTTTGAATGACAACGGAAGGGCTGGGATTGGTCTGTTTGGGGAGGAGGGGAGGGGCTAGGGAGGATAGTGACGGGGGATTGGAGCTCTGAGACAGAGGAGGAGTGGGAGTCTAGAAGAGACGGGGAAGGCAATATTGATCAGTAGACAAATCATCAATATCTTAGATGTTAGTATTTAGTGCTGGGCTGGAACAAAAGCCTGTCATTATCCATGACCAGTCTTGGTGAATTCGGAACTATAAAGTGTCATTGTTAAGAGGCCAGAGAGCTATCCACTCACCCACACAGATGGCAGGTTCATCCAGAATGTCATCTATTGACTGACTGGGGTCCATCTAAGGAGGGCAGGACAGAGACAGGGAATTCACTCAACGGTTTACTTGACAGGGTCACCTTTTACACAATACAATGAATGTCAGCAGTGACTCTAATTTACACACACACACTCACACACACACACACACACACTGACCAGTACTCTGTTAATGGCCTCCTGCAGCTCCTCCTCCAGACTGCGGACGCTGGGTGAGGCTTGTATGGGACTGGCTGTGATCTGCATGGGCAGCTCAAAGTCCTGGCCAATCACGTCACACGGCTGGCAGCAGAACGACTGATTGGAAAGTGGAGGAGGATAATTGTAAATACTGTATGAAGCTATACTGTATTTACCGGTGAATAGTGTAAATAGTAAGCTAAAATCACAGTGATGTGGTGCACTGTCTCAGTTCAATCTTGTGGATGATATAGTACTGTACCTATATGAAGTTTGTTGTGGTGTGGTGAGTCAAGTATAGGAGAGACTGGTGTATCTGTCTACCTGAGTCAGGTATAGGAGAGACTGGTGTATCTGTCTGTCTGAGTCAGGTATAGGAGAGACTGGTGTATCTGTCTGTCTGAGTCAGGTATAGGAGAGACTGGTGTATCTGTCTGAGTCAGGTATAGGAGAGACTGGTGTATCTGTCTGAGTCAGGTATAGGAGAGACTGGTGTATCTGTCTGTCTGAGTCAGGTATAGGAGAGACTGGTGTATCTGTCTGTCTGAGTCAGGCATAGGAGAGACTGGTGTTTCTGTCTGTCGGAGTCAGGTATAGGAGAGACTGGTGTATCTGTCTGTCTGAGTCAGGTATAGGAGAGACTGGTGTATATGTCTGTCTGATTCAAGTATAGGAGAGACTGGGGTATCTGTCGGTCTGAGTCAGGTATAGGAGAGACTGGTGTATCTGTCTGTCTGAGTCAGGTATAAGAGAGACTGGTGTATCTGTCTGTCTGTGTCAGGTATAGGAGAGACTGGTGTATCTGTCTGAGTCAGGTATAGGAGAGACTGGTGTATCTGTCTGTCTGAGTCAGGTATAGGAGAGACTGGTGTATCTGTCTGTCTGTCTGATTCAAGTATAGGAGAGAATGGTGTATCTGTCTGTCTGAGTCAGGTATAGGAGAGACTGGTGTATCTGTCTGTCTGAGTTAGGTATATGAGAGACTGTTGTTTCTGTCTGTCTGAGTCAGGTATAGGAGAGACTGGTGTATCTGTCTGTCTGAGTCAGGTATAGGAGAGACTGGTGTATCTGTCTGTCTGAGTCAGGTATAGGAGAGACTGGTGTATCTGTCTGTCTGAGTCAGGTATAGGAGAGACTGGTGTATCTGTCTGTCTGAGTCAGGTATAGGAGAGACTGGTGTATATGTCTGTCTGAGTCAGGTATAGGAGATACTGGTGTATCTGTCTGTCTGAGTCAGGTATAGGAGAGACTGGTGTATCTGTCTGTCTGAGTCAGGTATATGAGAGACTGGTGTATATGTCTGTCTGAGTCAGGTATAGGAGAGACTGGTGTATATGTCTGTCTGAGTCAGGTATAGGAGAGACTGGTGTATCTGTCTGAGTCAGGTATAGGAGAGACTGTTGTATCTGTCTGTCTGAGTCAGGAATAGGAGAGACTGGTGTATCTGTCTGTCTGAGTCAGGTATAGGAGAGACAGGTGTATATGTCTGTCTGAGTCAGGCATAGGAGAGACTGGTGTATCTGTCTGAGTCAGGTATAGGAGAGACTGGTGTATCTGTCTGTCTGAGTCAGGTATAGGAGAGACTGGTGTATCTGTCTGTGTGAGTCAAGCATAGGAGAGACTGGTGTATCTGTCTGAGTCAGGTATAGGAGAGACTGGTGTATCTGTCTGTCTGAGTCAGGTATAGGAGAGACAGGTGTATATGTCATTCTGAGTCAGGTATAGGAGAGACTGGTGTATATGTCTGAGTCATGTATAGGAGAGACTGGTGTATCTGTCTGAGTCAGGTATAGGAGAGACTGGTGTATCTGTCTGTCTGTGCCAGGTATAGGAGAGACTGGTGTATTTGTCTGAGTCAGGTATAGGAGAGACTGGTATATCTGTCTGAGTCAGGTATAGGAGAGACTGGTGTATCTGTCTGTCTGACTCAGGCATAGGAGAGACTGGTGTATCTGTCTGTCTGAGTCAGGTATAGGAAAGACTGGTGTATCTGTGTTTGAGTCAGGTATAGGAGAGACTGGTGTATCTGTCTGTCTGAGTCAGGTATAGGAGAGACTGGTGTATCTGTCTGTCTGAGTCAGGTATAGGAGAGACTGGTGTATCTGTCTGTCTGAGTCAGGTATATGAGAGACTGGTGTATATGTCTGTCTGAGTCAGGTATAGGAGAGACTGGTGTATATGTCTGTCTGAGTCAGGTATAGGAGACACTGGTGTATCTGTCAGTCTGAGTCAGGCATAGGAGAGACTGGTGTATCTGTCTGAGTCAGGTATAAGAGAGACTGGTGTATCTGTCTGTCTGTGTCAGGTATAGGAGAGACTGGTGTATCTGTCTGAGTCAGGTATAGGAGAGACTGGTGTATCTGTCTGTCTGACTCAGGCATAGGAGAGACTGGTGTATCTGTGTCTAAGTCAGGTATAGGAAAGACTGGTGTATCTGTCTGTTTGAGTCAGGTATAGGAGAGACTGTTGTATCTGTCTGAGTCAGGTATAGGAGAGACTGGTGTATATGTCTGTCTGAGTCAGGCATATGAGAGACTGGTGTATCTGTCTGAGTCAGGTATAGGAGAGACTGGTGTATCTGTCTGAGTCAGGTATAGGAGAGACTGGTGTATCTGTCTGTCTCTGTCAGGTATAGGAGATACTGGTGTATCTGTCTGATTCAGGTATAGGAGAGACTGGTGTATATGTCTGTCTGAGTCAGGTATAGGAGAGACTGGTGTATCTGTCTGTCTGACTCAGGCATAGGAGAGACTGGTGTATCTGTCTGTCTGAGCCAGGTATAGGAAAGACTGGTGTATCTGTCTGTTTGAGTCAGGTATAGGAGAGACTGGTGTATCTGTCTGTCTGAGTCAGGTATCGGAGAGACTGGTGTATCTGTCTGTCTGTGTCAGGTATAGGAGAGACTGGTGTATCTGTCTGAGTCAGGTATAGGAGAGACTGGTGTATCTGTCTGTCTGAGTCAGGTATAGGAGAGACTGGTGTATCTGTCTGTCTGTGTCAGGTATAGGAGAGACTGGTGTATCTGTCTGAGTCAGGTATAGGAGAGACTGGTGTATCTGTCTGAGTCAGGTATAGGAGAGACTGGTGTATCTGTCTGAGTCAGGTATAGGAGAGACTGGTGTATCTGTCTGTCTGAGTCAGGTATAGGAGAGACTGGTGTATCTGTCTGTCTGAGTCAGGCATAGGAGAGACTGGTGTTTCTGTCTGTCGGAGTCAGGTATAGGAGAGACTGGTGTATCTGTCTGTCTGAGTCAGGTATAGGAGAGACTGGTGTATATGTCTGTCTGATTCAAGTATAGGAGAGACTGGGGTATCTGTCGGTCTGAGTCAGGTATAGGAGAGACTGGTGTATCTGTCTGTCTGAGTCAGGTATAAGAGAGACTGGTGTATCTGTCTGTCTGTGTCAGGTATAGGAGAGACTGGTGTATCTGTCTGAGTCAGGTATAGGAGAGACTGGTGTATCTGTCTGTCTGAGTCAGGTATAGGAGAGACTGGTGTATCTGTCTGTCTGATTCAAGTATAGGAGAGAATGGTGTATCTGTCTGTCTGAGTCAGGTATAGGAGAGACTGGTGTATCTGTCTGTCTGAGTTAGGTATATGAGAGACTGTTGTTTCTGTCTGTCTGAGTCAGGTATAGGAGAGACTGGTGTATATGTCTGTCTGAGTCAGGTATAGGAGATACTGGTGTATCTGTCTGTCTGAGTCAGGTATAGGAGAGACTGGTGTATCTGTCTGTCTGAGTCAGGTATATGAGAGACTGGTGTATATGTCTGTCTGAGTCAGGTATAGGAGAGACTGGTGTATATGTCTGTCTGAGTCAGGTATAGGAGAGACTGGTGTATCTGTCTGAGTCAGGTATAGGAGAGACTGTTGTATCTGTCTGTCTGAGTCAGGAATAGGAGAGACTGGTGTATCTGTCTGTCTGAGTCAGGCATAGGAGAGACTGGTGTATCTGTCTGTCTGAGTCATGTATAGGAGAGACAGGTGTATCTGTCTGTCTGAGTCAGGTATAGGAGAGACTGGTGTATCGGTCTGTGTGAGTGAAGCATAGGAGAGACTGGTGTATCTGTCTGTCTGAGTCAGGTATAGGAGAGACAGGTGTATATGTCTGTCTGAGTCAGGCATAGGAGAGACTGGTGTATCTGTCTGAGTCAGGTATAGGAGAGACTGGTGTATCTGTCTGTCTGAGTCAGGTATAGGAGAGACTGGTGTATCTGTCTGTGTGAGTCAAGCATAGGAGAGACTGGTGTATCTGTCTGAGTCAGGTATAGGAGAGACTGGTGTATCTGTCTGTCTGAGTCAGGTATAGGAGAGACAGGTGTATATGTCATTCTGAGTCAGGTATAGGAGAGACTGGTGTATATGTCTGAGTCATGTATAGGAGAGACTGGTGTATCTGTCTGAGTCAGGTATAGGAGAGACTGGTGTATCTGTCTGTCTGTGCCAGGTATAGGAGAGACTGGTGTATTTGTCTGAGTCAGGTATAGGAGAGACTGGTATATCTGTCTGAGTCAGGTATAGGAGAGACTGGTGTATCTGTCTGTCTGACTCAGGCATAGGAGAGACTGGTGTATCTGTGTTTGAGTCAGGTATAGGAGAGACTGGTGTATCTGTGTTTGAGTCAGGTATAGGAGAGACTGGTGTATCTGTCTGTCTGAGTCAGGTATAGGAGAGACTGGTGTATCTGTCTGTCTGAGTCAGGTATAGGAGAGACTGGTGTATCTGTCTGTCTGAGTCAGGTATATGAGAGACTGGTGTATATGTCTGTCTGAGTCAGGTATAGGAGAGACTGGTGTATATGTCTGTCTGAGTCAGGTATAGGAGACACTGGTGTATCTGTCAGTCTGAGTCAGGCATAGGAGAGACTGGTGTATCTGTCTGAGTCAGGTATAAGAGAGACTGGTGTATCTGTCTGTCTGTGTCAGGTATAGGAGAGACTGGTGTATCTGTCTGAGTCAGGTATAGGAGAGACTGGTGTATCTGTCTGTCTGACTCAGGCATAGGAGAGACTGGTGTATCTGTGTCTAAGTCAGGTATAGGAAAGACTGGTGTATCTGTCTGTTTGAGTCAGGTATAGGAGAGACTGGTGTATCTGTCTGAGTCAGGTATAGGAGAGACTGGTGTATATGTCTGTCTGAGTCAGGCATATGAGAGACTGGTGTATCTGTCTGAGTCAGGTATAGGAGAGACTGGTGTATCTGTCTGAGTCAGGTATAGGAGAGACTGGTGTATCTGTCTGTCTCTGTCAGGTATAGGAGATACTGGTGTATCTGTCTGATTCAGGTATAGGAGAGACTGGTGTATATGTCTGTCTGAGTCAGGTATAGGAGAGACTGGTGTATCTGTCTGTCTGACTCAGGCATAGGAGAGACTGGTGTATCTGTCTGTCTGAGCCAGGTATAGGAAAGACTGGTGTATCTGTCTGTTTGAGTCAGGTATAGGAGAGACTGGTGTATCTGTCTGTCTGAGTCAGGTATCGGAGAGACTGGTGTATCTGTCTGTCTGTGTCAGGTATAGGAGAGACTGGTGTATCTGTCTGAGTCAGGTATAGGAGAGACTGGTGTATCTGTCTGTCTGAGTCAGGTATAGGAGAGACTGGTGTATCTGTCTGTCTGTGTCAGGTATAGGAGAGACTGGTGTATCTGTCTGAGTCAGGTATAGGAGAGACTGGTGTATCTGTCTGAGTCAGGTATAGGAGAGACTGGTGTATCTGTCTGAGTCAGGTATAGGAGAGACTGGTGTATCTGTCTGTCTGATTCAAGTATATGAGAGACTGTTGTTTCTGTCTGTCTGAGTCAGGTATAGGAGAGACTGGTGTATATGTCTGTCTGAGTCAGGTATAGGAGAGACTGGTGTATCTGTCTGTCTGAGTCAGGTATAGGAGAGACTGGTGTATCTGTCTGTCTGAGTCAGGTATAGGAGAGACTGGTGTATCTGTCTGAGTCAGGTATAGGAGAGACTGGTGTATCTGTCTGAGTCAGGTATAGGAGAGACTGGTGTATCTGTCTGTCTGAGTCAGGTATAGGAGAGACTGGTGTATCTGTCTGTCTGAGTCAGGCATAGGAGAGACTGGTGTTTCTGTCTGTCGGAGTCAGGTATAGGAGAGACTGGTGTATCTGTCTGTCTGAGTCAGGTATAGGAGAGACTGGTGTATATGTCTGTCTGATTCAAGTATAGGAGAGACTGGGGTATCTGTCGGTCTGAGTCAGGTATAGGAGAGACTGGTGTATCTGTCTGTCTGAGTCAGGTATAAGAGAGACTGGTGTATCTGTCTGTCTGTGTCAGGTATAGGAGAGACTGGTGTATCTGTCTGAGTCAGGTATAGGAGAGACTGGTGTATCTGTCTGTCTGAGTCAGGTATAGGAGAGACTGGTGTATCTGTCTGTCTGTCTGATTCAAGTATAGGAGAGAATGGTGTATCTGTCTGTCTGAGTCAGGTATAGGAGAGACTGGTGTATCTGTCTGTCTGAGTTAGGTATATGAGAGACTGTTGTTTCTGTCTGTCTGAGTCAGGTATAGGAGAGACTGGTGTATCTGTCTGTCTGAGTCAGGTATAGGAGAGACTGGTGTATCTGTCTGTCTGAGTCAGGTATAGGAGAGACTGGTGTATCTGTCTGTCTGAGTCAGGTATAGGAGAGACTGGTGTATCTGTCTGTCTGAGTCAGGTATAGGAGAGACTGGTGTATATGTCTGTCTGAGTCAGGTATAGGAGATACTGGTGTATCTGTCTGTCTGAGTCAGGTATAGGAGAGACTGGTGTATCTGTCTGTCTGAGTCAGGTATATGAGAGACTGGTGTATATGTCTGTCTGAGTCAGGTATAGGAGAGACTGGTGTATATGTCTGTCTGAGTCAGGTATAGGAGAGACTGGTGTATCTGTCTGAGTCAGGTATAGGAGAGACTGTTGTATCTGTCTGTCTGAGTCAGGAATAGGAGAGACTGGTGTATCTGTCTGTCTGAGTCAGGTATAGGAGAGACAGGTGTATATGTCTGTCTGAGTCAGGCATAGGAGAGACTGGTGTATCTGTCTGAGTCAGGTATAGGAGAGACTGGTGTATCTGTCTGTCTGAGTCAGGTATAGGAGAGACTGGTGTATCTGTCTGTGTGAGTCAAGCATAGGAGAGACTGGTGTATCTGTCTGAGTCAGGTATAGGAGAGACTGGTGTATCTGTCTGTCTGAGTCAGGTATAGGAGAGACAGGTGTATATGTCATTCTGAGTCAGGTATAGGAGAGACTGGTGTATATGTCTGAGTCATGTATAGGAGAGACTGGTGTATCTGTCTGAGTCAGGTATAGGAGAGACTGGTGTATCTGTCTGTCTGTGCCAGGTATAGGAGAGACTGGTGTATTTGTCTGAGTCAGGTATAGGAGAGACTGGTATATCTGTCTGAGTCAGGTATAGGAGAGACTGGTGTATCTGTCTGTCTGACTCAGGCATAGGAGAGACTGGTGTATCTGTCTGTCTGAGTCAGGTATAGGAAAGACTGGTGTATCTGTGTTTGAGTCAGGTATAGGAGAGACTGGTGTATCTGTCTGTCTGAGTCAGGTATAGGAGAGACTGGTGTATCTGTCTGTCTGAGTCAGGTATAGGAGAGACTGGTGTATCTGTCTGTCTGAGTCAGGTATATGAGAGACTGGTGTATATGTCTGTCTGAGTCAGGTATAGGAGAGACTGGTGTATATGTCTGTCTGAGTCAGGTATAGGAGACACTGGTGTATCTGTCAGTCTGAGTCAGGCATAGGAGAGACTGGTGTATCTGTCTGAGTCAGGTATAAGAGAGACTGGTGTATCTGTCTGTCTGTGTCAGGTATAGGAGAGACTGGTGTATCTGTCTGAGTCAGGTATAGGAGAGACTGGTGTATCTGTCTGTCTGACTCAGGCATAGGAGAGACTGGTGTATCTGTGTCTAAGTCAGGTATAGGAAAGACTGGTGTATCTGTCTGTTTGAGTCAGGTATAGGAGAGACTGTTGTATCTGTCTGAGTCAGGTATAGGAGAGACTGGTGTATATGTCTGTCTGAGTCAGGCATATGAGAGACTGGTGTATCTGTCTGAGTCAGGTATAGGAGAGACTGGTGTATCTGTCTGAGTCAGGTATAGGAGAGACTGGTGTATCTGTCTGTCTCTGTCAGGTATAGGAGATACTGGTGTATCTGTCTGATTCAGGTATAGGAGAGACTGGTGTATATGTCTGTCTGAGTCAGGTATAGGAGAGACTGGTGTATCTGTCTGTCTGACTCAGGCATAGGAGAGACTGGTGTATCTGTCTGTCTGAGCCAGGTATAGGAAAGACTGGTGTATCTGTCTGTTTGAGTCAGGTATAGGAGAGACTGGTGTATCTGTCTGTCTGAGTCAGGTATCGGAGAGACTGGTGTATCTGTCTGTCTGTGTCAGGTATAGGAGAGACTGGTGTATCTGTCTGAGTCAGGTATAGGAGAGACTGGTGTATCTGTCTGTCTGAGTCAGGTATAGGAGAGACTGGTGTATCTGTCTGTCTGTGTCAGGTATAGGAGAGACTGGTGTATCTGTCTGAGTCAGGTATAGGAGAGACTGGTGTATCTGTCTGAGTCAGGTATAGGAGAGACTGGTGTATCTGTCTGAGTCAGGTATAGGAGAGACTGGTGTATCTGTCTGTCTGAGTCAGGTATAGGAGAGACTGGTGTATCTGTCTGTCTGAGTCAGGCATAGGAGAGACTGGTGTTTCTGTCTGTCGGAGTCAGGTATAGGAGAGACTGGTGTATCTGTCTGTCTGAGTCAGGTATAGGAGAGACTGGTGTATATGTCTGTCTGATTCAAGTATAGGAGAGACTGGGGTATCTGTCGGTCTGAGTCAGGTATAGGAGAGACTGGTGTATCTGTCTGTCTGAGTCAGGTATAAGAGAGACTGGTGTATCTGTCTGTCTGTGTCAGGTATAGGAGAGACTGGTGTATCTGTCTGAGTCAGGTATAGGAGAGACTGGTGTATCTGTCTGTCTGAGTCAGGTATAGGAGAGACTGGTGTATCTGTCTGTCTGATTCAAGTATAGGAGAGAATGGTGTATCTGTCTGTCTGAGTCAGGTATAGGAGAGACTGGTGTATCTGTCTGTCTGAGTTAGGTATATGAGAGACTGTTGTTTCTGTCTGTCTGAGTCAGGTATAGGAGAGACTGGTGTATATGTCTGTCTGAGTCAGGTATAGGAGATACTGGTGTATCTGTCTGTCTGAGTCAGGTATAGGAGAGACTGGTGTATCTGTCTGTCTGAGTCAGGTATATGAGAGACTGGTGTATATGTCTGTCTGAGTCAGGTATAGGAGAGACTGGTGTATATGTCTGTCTGAGTCAGGTATAGGAGAGACTGGTGTATCTGTCTGAGTCAGGTATAGGAGAGACTGTTGTATCTGTCTGTCTGAGTCAGGAATAGGAGAGACTGGTGTATCTGTCTGTCTGAGTCAGGCATAGGAGAGACTGGTGTATCTGTCTGTCTGAGTCATGTATAGGAGAGACAGGTGTATCTGTCTGTCTGAGTCAGGTATAGGAGAGACTGGTGTATCGGTCTGTGTGAGTGAAGCATAGGAGAGACTGGTGTATCTGTCTGTCTGAGTCAGGTATAGGAGAGACAGGTGTATATGTCTGTCTGAGTCAGGCATAGGAGAGACTGGTGTATCTGTCTGAGTCAGGTATAGGAGAGACTGGTGTATCTGTCTGTCTGAGTCAGGTATAGGAGAGACTGGTGTATCTGTCTGTGTGAGTCAAGCATAGGAGAGACTGGTGTATCTGTCTGAGTCAGGTATAGGAGAGACTGGTGTATCTGTCTGTCTGAGTCAGGTATAGGAGAGACAGGTGTATATGTCATTCTGAGTCAGGTATAGGAGAGACTGGTGTATATGTCTGAGTCATGTATAGGAGAGACTGGTGTATCTGTCTGAGTCAGGTATAGGAGAGACTGGTGTATCTGTCTGTCTGTGCCAGGTATAGGAGAGACTGGTGTATTTGTCTGAGTCAGGTATAGGAGAGACTGGTATATCTGTCTGAGTCAGGTATAGGAGAGACTGGTGTATCTGTCTGTCTGACTCAGGCATAGGAGAGACTGGTGTATCTGTGTTTGAGTCAGGTATAGGAGAGACTGGTGTATCTGTGTTTGAGTCAGGTATAGGAGAGACTGGTGTATCTGTCTGTCTGAGTCAGGTATAGGAGAGACTGGTGTATCTGTCTGTCTGAGTCAGGTATAGGAGAGACTGGTGTATCTGTCTGTCTGAGTCAGGTATATGAGAGACTGGTGTATATGTCTGTCTGAGTCAGGTATAGGAGAGACTGGTGTATATGTCTGTCTGAGTCAGGTATAGGAGACACTGGTGTATCTGTCAGTCTGAGTCAGGCATAGGAGAGACTGGTGTATCTGTCTGAGTCAGGTATAAGAGAGACTGGTGTATCTGTCTGTCTGTGTCAGGTATAGGAGAGACTGGTGTATCTGTCTGAGTCAGGTATAGGAGAGACTGGTGTATCTGTCTGTCTGACTCAGGCATAGGAGAGACTGGTGTATCTGTGTCTAAGTCAGGTATAGGAAAGACTGGTGTATCTGTCTGTTTGAGTCAGGTATAGGAGAGACTGGTGTATCTGTCTGAGTCAGGTATAGGAGAGACTGGTGTATATGTCTGTCTGAGTCAGGCATATGAGAGACTGGTGTATCTGTCTGAGTCAGGTATAGGAGAGACTGGTGTATCTGTCTGAGTCAGGTATAGGAGAGACTGGTGTATCTGTCTGTCTCTGTCAGGTATAGGAGATACTGGTGTATCTGTCTGATTCAGGTATAGGAGAGACTGGTGTATATGTCTGTCTGAGTCAGGTATAGGAGAGACTGGTGTATCTGTCTGTCTGACTCAGGCATAGGAGAGACTGGTGTATCTGTCTGTCTGAGCCAGGTATAGGAAAGACTGGTGTATCTGTCTGTTTGAGTCAGGTATAGGAGAGACTGGTGTATCTGTCTGTCTGAGTCAGGTATAGGAGAGACTGGTGTATCTGTCTGAGTCAGGTATAGGAGAGACTGGTGTATCTGTCTGTCTGAGTCAGGTATAGGAGAGACTGGTGTATCTGTCTGTCTGTGTCAGGTATAGGAGAGACTGGTGTATCTGTCTGAGTCAGGTATAGGAGAGACTGGTGTATCTGTCTGAGTCAGGTATAGGAGAGACTGGTGTATCTGTCTGAGTCAGGTATAGGAGAGACTGGTGTATCTGTCTGTCTGATTCAAGTATATGAGAGACTGTTGTTTCTGTCTGTCTGAGTCAGGTATAGGAGAGACTGGTGTATATGTCTGTCTGAGTCAGGTATAGGAGAGACTGGTGTATCTGTCTGTCTGAGTCAGGTATAGGAGAGACAGGTGTATATGTCTGTCTGAGTCAGGCATAGGAGAGACTGGTGTATCTGTCTGAGTCAGGTATAGGAGAGACTGGTGTATCTGTCTGTCTGAGTCAGGTATAGGAGAGACTGGTGTATATGTCTGTGTGAGTCAAGCATAGGAGAGACTGGTGTATCTGTCTGAGTCAGGTATAGGAGAGACAGGTGTATATGTCAGTCTGAGTCAGGTATAGGAGAGACTGGTGTACATGTCTGAGTCAAACCCACTGGCTCCAGGCCATCTATAAATCACTGCTAGGCAAATCCCCGCCTTATCTTAGCTCATTGGTCACCATAGCAACACCCACCCGTAGTCTGCGCTCCAGCAGGTATATCTCACTGGTCATCCCCAAAGCCAACACCTCCTTTGGCGGCAATTCCGTCCAGTTCTCTGCTGCCAATGATTGGAAAAAATTGCAAAAATCTCTGAAGCTGGAGACACTTATCTCCCTCACTAACTTTAAGCATCAGTTGTCAGAGCACCTTACCGATCACTGCACCTGTACACAGCCCATCTGAAATTAGCCCGCCCAACTACCTCATCCCTATATTGTTATTTATTTTGCTCATTTGTACCCCAGTATCTCTATTTGCACATCATCTCTTGCACATCTATCATTCCAGTGTTAAAACTAATTGTAATTATTTTGCACTATAGCCTATTTATTGCCTTACCTCCATAACTTGCTACATTTGCACACACTGTATATATATGTATTTCTGTTGTATTTTTGACTTTGTTTTGTTTTACCCCATATGTAACTCTGTGTTGTTGTTTTTATCGCACTGCTTTGCTTTATCTTGGCCAGGTCGCAGTTGTAAATGAGAACTTGTTCTCAACTGGTTTACCTGGTTAAATAAAGGTAAAAATGTATAGGAGAGACTGGTGTATCTGTCTGAGTCAGGTATAGGTGAGACTGGTGTATCTGTCTGTCTGTGTCAGGTATAGGAGAGACTGGTGTATCTGTCTGTCTGAGTCAGGTATAGGAGAGACTGGTGTATCTGTCTGTCTGAGTCAGGTATATGAGAGACTGGTGTATATGTCTGTCTGAGTCAGGTATAGGAGACACTGGTGTATCTGTCAGTCTGAGTCAAGCATAGGAGAGACTGGTGTATCTGTCTGAGTCAGGTATAGGAGAGACTGGTGTATCTGTCTGTCTGTGTCAGGTATAGGAGAGACTGGTGTATCTGTCTGAGTCAGGTATAGGAGAGACTGGTGTATCTGTCTGTCTGACTCAGGCATAGGAGAGACTGGTGTATCTGTCTGTCTAAGTCAGGTATAGGAAAGACTGGTGTATCTGTCTGTTTGAGTCAGGTCAAGGAGAGACTGGTGTATCTGTCTGTCTGAGTCAGGTATAGGAGAGACTGGTGTATCTGTGTGAGTCAGATATAGGAGAGACTGGTGTATCTGTCTGTCTGAGTCAGGTATAGGTGAGACTGGTGTATCTGTCTGAGTCAGGTATAGGAGAGACTGATGTATCTGTCTGTCTGAGTCAGGTATAGGAGAGACTGGTGTATATGTCTGTCTGAGTCAGGTATAGGAGAGCCTGGTGTATATGTCTGTCTGAGTCAGGTATAGGAGAGACTGGTGTATCCGTCCTAGTCAGGTATAGGAGAGACTGGTGTATCTCTCTGTCTGAGTCAGGTATAGGAGAGACTGGTGTATATGTCCGTCTGATACAGGTATAGGAGAGACTGGTGTATCTGTCTTTCTGAGTCAGGTATAGGAGAGACTGGTGTATCTGTCTTTCTGAGTCAGGAATAGGAGAGACTGGTGTATAAGTCCGTCTGATACAGGTATAGGAGAGACTGGTGTATATGTATGTCTGAGTCAGGTATAGGAGAGACTGGTGTATCAGTCTGAGTCAGGTATAGGAGAGACTGGTGTAGCTGTCTGTCTCTGTCAGGTATATCTGTCTGATTCAGGTATAGGAGAGACTGGTGTATATGTCTGTCTGAGTCAGGTATAGGAGAGACTGGTGTATCTGTCTGTCTGACTCAGGCATAGGAGAGACTGGTGTATATGTCTGTCTGAGTCAGGCATATGAGAGACTGGTGTATCTTTCTGAGTCAGGTATAGGAGAGACTGGTGTATCTGTTTGAGTCAGGTATAGGAGAGACTGGTGTATCTGTCTGTCTGTGTCAGGTATAGGAGAGACTGGTGTATATGTCTGTCTGAGTCAGGTATAGGAGAGACTGGTGTATCTGTCTGAGTCTGGTATAGGAGAGACGGGTGTATCTCTCTGTCTGAGTCAGGTATAGGAGAGACTGGTGTATATGTCCGTCTGATACAGGTATAGGAGAGACTGGTGTATATGTCTGTCTGAGTCAGGTATAGGAGAGACTGGTGTATCAGTCTGAGTCAGGTATAGGAGAGACTGGTGTAGCTGTCTGTCTGAGTCAGGTATAGGAGAGACTGGTGTATCTGTCTGAGTCAGGTATAGGAGAGACTGGTGTATCTGTCTGAGTCAGGTATAGGAGAGACTGGTGTATCTGTCTGAGTCAGGTATAGGAGAGACTGGTGTATCTGTCTGTCTGAGTCAGGTATAGGTGAGACTGGTGTATCTGTCTGAGTCAGGTATAGGAGAGACTGGTGTATCTGTCTGTCTGAGTCAGGTATAGGAGAGACTGGTGTATCTGTCTGTCTGAGTCAGGTATAGGAGAGACAGGTGTATAAGTCAGTCTCAGTCAGGTATAGGAGAGACTGGTGTATATGTCTGAGTCATGTATAGGAGAGACTGGTGTATCTGTCTGAGTCAGGTATAGAAGAGACTGGTGTATCTGTCTGTCTGTGTCAGGTATAGGAGAGACTGGTGTATCTGTCTGTCTGAGTCAGGTATAGGAGAGACTGGTGTATCTGTCTGTCTGAGTCAGGTATAGGAGAGACTGGTGTATCTGTCTGTGTGAGTCAAGCATAGGAGAGACTGGTGTATCTGTCTGAGTCAGGTATAGGAGAGACTGGTGTATCTGTCTGAGTCAGGTATAGGAGAGACTGGTGTATCTGTCTGTCTGACTCAGGCATAGGAGAGACTGGTGTATCTGTGTCTAAGTCAGGTATAGGAAAGACTGGTGTATCTGTCTGTTTGAGTCAGGTATAGGAGAGACTGGTGTATCTGTCTGAGTCAGGTATAGGAGAGACTGGTGTATATGTCTGTCTGAGTCAGGCATATGAGAGACTGGTGTATCTGTCTGAGTCAGGTATAGGAGAGACTGGTGTATCTGTCTGAGTCAGGTATAGGAGAGACTGGTGTATCTGTCTGTCTCTGTCAGGTATAGGAGATACTGGTGTATCTGTCTGATTCAGGTATAGGAGAGACTGGTGTATATGTCTGTCTGAGTCAGGTATAGGAGAGACTGGTGTATCTGTCTGTCTGACTCAGGCATAGGAGAGACTGGTGTATCTGTCTGTCTGAGCCAGGTATAGGAAAGACTGGTGTATCTGTCTGTTTGAGTCAGGTATAGGAGAGACTGGTGTATCTGTCTGTCTGAGTCAGGTATCGGAGAGACTGGTGTATCTGTCTGTCTGTGTCAGGTATAGGAGAGACTGGTGTATCTGTCTGAGTCAGGTATAGGAGAGACTGGTGTATCTGTCTGTCTGAGTCAGGTATAGGAGAGACTGGTGTATCTGTCTGTCTGTGTCAGGTATAGGAGAGACTGGTGTATCTGTCTGAGTCAGGTATAGGAGAGACTGGTGTATCTGTCTGAGTCAGGTATAGGAGAGACTGGTGTATCTGTCTGAGTCAGGTATAGGAGAGACTGGTGTATCTGTCTGTCTGATTCAAGTATAGGAGAGAATGGTGTATCTGTCTGTCTGAGTCAGGTATAGGAGAGACTGGTGTATCTGTCTGTCTGAGTTAGGTATATGAGAGACTGTTGTTTCTGTCTGTCTGAGTCAGGTATAGGAGAGACTGGTGTATATGTCTGTCTGAGTCAGGTATAGGAGAGACTGGTGTATCTGTCTGTCTGAGTCAGGTATAGGAGAGACAGGTGTATATGTCTGTCTGAGTCAGGTATAGGAGAGACAGGTGTATATGTCTGTCTGAGTCAGGCATAGGAGAGACTGGTGTATCTGTCTGAGTCAGGTATAGGAGAGACTGGTGTATCTGTCTGTCTGAGTCAGGTATAGGAGAGACTGGTGTATATGTCTGTGTGAGTCAAGCATAGGAGAGACTGGTGTATCTGTCTGAGTCAGGTATAGGAGAGACAGGTGTATATGTCAGTCTGAGTCAGGTATAGGAGAGACTGGTGTACATGTCTGAGTCAAACCCACTGGCTCCAGGCCATCTATAAATCACTGCTAGGCAAATCCCCGCCTTATCTTAGCTCATTGGTCACCATAGCAACACCCACCCGTAGTCTGCGCTCCAGCAGGTATATCTCACTGGTCATCCCCAAAGCCAACACCTCCTTTGGCCGCAATTCCGTCCAGTTCTCTGCTGCCAATGATTGGAAAAAATTGCAAAAATCTCTGAAGCTGGAGACACTTATCTCCCTCACTAACTTTAAGCATCAGTTGTCAGAGCACCTTACCGATCACTGCACCTGTACACAGCCCATCTGAAATTAGCCCGCCCAACTACCTCATCCCTATATTGTTATTTATTTTGCTCATTTGTACCCCAGTATCTCTATTTGCACATCATCTCTTGCACATCTATCATTCCAGTGTTAAAACTAATTGTAATTATTTTGCACTATAGCCTATTTATTGCCTTACCTCCATAACTTGCTACATTTGCACACACTGTATATATATGTATTTCTGTTGTATTTTTGACTTTGTTTTGTTTTACCCCATATGTAACTCTGTGTTGTTGTTTTTATCGCACTGCTTTGCTTTATCTTGGCCAGGTCGCAGTTGTAAATGAGAACTTGTTCTCAACTGGTTTACCTGGTTAAATAAAGGTAAAAATGTATAGGAGAGACTGGTGTATCTGTCTGAGTCAGGTATAGGTGAGACTGGTGTATCTGTCTGTCTGTGTCAGGTATAGGAGAGACTGGTGTATCTGTCTGTCTGAGTCAGGTATATGAGAGACTGGTGTATATGTCTGTCTGAGTCAGGTATAGGAGACACTGGTGTATCTGTCAGTCTGAGTCAGGCATAGGAGAGACTGGTGTATCTGTCTGAGTCAGGTATAAGAGAGACTGGTGTATCTGTCTGAGTCAGGTATAGGAGAGACTGGTGTATCTGTCTGTCTGTGTCAGGTATAGGAGAGACTGGTGTATCTGTCTGAGTCAGGTATAGGAGAGACTGGTGTATCTGTCTGTCTGACTCAGGCATAGGAGAGACTGGTGTATCTGTCTGTCTAAGTCAGGTATAGGAAAGACTGGTGTATCTGTCTGTTTGAGTCAGGTCAAGGAGAGACTGGTGTATCTGTCTGTCTGAGTCAGGTATAGGAGAGACTGGTGTATCTGTGTGAGTCAGATATAGGAGAGACTGGTGTATCTGTCTGTCTGAGTCAGGTATAGGTGAGACTGGTGTATCTGTCTGAGTCAGGTATAGGAGAGACTGATGTATCTGTCTGTCTGAGTCAGGTATAGGAGAGACTGGTGTATATGTCTGTCTGAGTCAGGTATAGGAGAGCCTGGTGTATATATCTGTCTGAGTCAGGTATAGGAGAGACTGGTGTATCCGTCCTAGTCAGGTATAGGAGAGACTGGTGTATCTGTCTGTCTGAGTCGGGTATAGGAGAGACTGGTGTATCTGTCTGTCTGAGTCAGGTATAGGAGAGACTGTTGTATTTGTCTGAGTCAGGTATAGGAGAGACTGGTGTATCTGTCTTTCTGAGTCAGGTATAGGAGAGACTGGTGTATCTGTCTTTCTGAGTCAGGAATAGGAGAGACTGGTGTATAAGTCCGTCTGATACAGGTATAGGAGAGACTGGTGTATATGTATGTCTGAGTCAGGTATAGGAGAGACTGGTGTATCAGTCTGAGTCAGGTATAGGAGAGACTGGTGTAGCTGTCTGTCTCTGTCAGGTATATCTGTCTGATTCAGGTATAGGAGAGACTGGTGTATATGTCTGTCTGAGTCAGGTATAGGAGAGACTGGTGTATCTGTCTGTCTGACTCAGGCATAGGAGAGACTGGTGTATATGTCTGTCTGAGTCAGGCATATGAGAGACTGGTGTATCTTTCTGAGTCAGGTATAGGAGAGACTGGTGTATCTGTTTGAGTCAGGTATAGGAGAGACTGGTGTATCTGTCTGTCTGTGTCAGGTATAGGAGAGACTGGTGTATATGTCTGTCTGAGTCAGGTATAGGAGAGACTGGTGTATCTGTCTGAGTCTGGTATAGGAGAGACGGGTGTATCTCTCTGTCTGAGTCAGGTATAGGAGAGACTGGTGTATATGTCCGTCTGATACAGGTATAGGAGAGACTGGTGTATATGTCTGTCTGAGTCAGGTATAGGAGAGACTGGTGTATCAGTCTGAGTCAGGTATAGGAGAGACTGGTGTAGCTGTCTGTCTGAGTCAGGTATAGGAGAGACTGGTGTATCTGTCTGAGTCAGGTATAGGAGAGACTGGTGTATCTGTCTGAGTCAGGTATAGGAGAGACTGGTGTATCTGTCTGTCTGAGTCAGGTATAGGTGAGACTGGTGTATCTGTCTGAGTCAGGTATAGGAGAGACTGGTGTATCTGTCTGTCTGAGTCAGGTATAGGAGAGACTGGTGTATCTGTCTGTCTGAGTCAGGTATAGGAGAGACAGGTGTATAAGTCAGTCTCAGTCAGGTATAGGAGAGACTGGTGTATATGTCTGAGTCATGTATAGGAGAGACTGGTGTATCTGTCTGAGTCAGGTATAGAAGAGACTGGTGTATCTGTCTGTCTGTGTCAGGTATAGGAGAGACTGGTGTATCTGTCTGTCTGAGTCAGGTATAGGAGAGACTGGTGTATCTGTCTGTCTGAGTCAGGTATAGGAGAGACTGGTGTATCTGTCTGTGTGAGTCAAGCATAGGAGAGACTGGTGTATCTGTCTGAGTCAGGTATAGGAGAGACTGGTGTATCTGTCTGTCTGAGTCAGGTATAGGAGAGACAGGTGTATATGTCAGTCTCAGTCAGGTATAGGAGAGACTGGTGTATATGTCTGAGTCATGTATAGGAGAGACTGGTGTATATGTCCGTCTGATACAGGTATAGGAGAGACTGGTGTATATGTCTGTCTGAGTCAGGTATAGGAGAGACTGGTGTATCAGTCTGAGTCAGGTATAGGAGAGACTGGTGTAGCTGTCTGTCTGAGTCAGGTATAGGAGAGACTGGTGTATCTGTCTGAGTCAGGTATAGGAGAGACTGGTGTATCTGTCTGAGTCAGGTATAGGAGAGACTGGTGTATCTGTCTGAGTCAGGTATAGGAGAGACTGGTGTATCTGTCTGTCTGAGTCAGATATAGGTGAGACTGGTGTATCTGTCTGAGTCAGGTATAGGAGAGACTGGTGTATCTGTCTGTCTGAGTCAGGTATAGGAGAGTCTGGTGTATCTGTCTGTCTGACTCAGGCATAGGAGAGACTGGTGTATATGTCTGTCTAAGTCAGGTATAGGAAAGACTGGTGTATCTGTCTGTTTGAGTCAGGTATAGGAGAGACTGGTGTATATGTCTGTCTGAGTCAGGTATAGGAGAGACTGGTGTATATGTCTGTCTGAGTCAGGTATAGGAGAGACTGGTGTATCTGTCTGAGTCAGGTATATGAGAGACTGGTGTATCTGTCTGTCTGAGTCAGGTATAGGAGAGACTGGTGTATCTGTCTGAGTCAGATATAGGAGAGACTGGTGTATCTGTCTGAGTCAGATATAGGAGAGACTGGTGTATCTGTCTGTCTTAGTCAGGTATAGGTGAGACTGGTGTATCTGTCTGAGTCAGGTATAGGTGAGACTGGTGTATCTGTCTGTCTGAGTCAGGTATAGGAGAGACTGGTGTATATGTCTGTCTGAGTCAGTTATAGGAGAGACTGGTGTATCTGTCTGTCTGAGTCAGGTATAGGAGATACTGGTGTATCTGTCTGTCTGAGTCAGGTATAGGAGAGTATGGTGTATCTGTCTGAGTCAGGTATGGGAGAGTCGTGTGTATCTGTCTGTCTGAATCAGGTATAGGAGATACTGGTGTATCTGTCTGAGTCAGGCATAGGAGAGACTAGTGTATCTGTCTGTCTGAGTCAGGTATAGGAGAGACTTGTGTATCTGTCTGTCTGAGTCAGGTATAGGAGAGACTGTTGTATTTGTCTGAGTCAGGTATAGGAGAGACTGGTGTATCTGTCTTTCTGAGTCAGGTATAGGAGAGACTGGTGTATCTGTCTTTCTGAGTCAGGAATAGGAGAGACTGGTGTATAAGTCCGTCTGATACAGGTATAGGAGAGACTGGTGTATATGTATGTCTGAGTCAGGTATAGGAGAGACTGGTGTATCAGTCTGAGTCAGGTATAGGAGAGACTGGTGTAGCTGTCTGTCTCTGTCAGGTATATCTGTCTGATTCAGGTATAGGAGAGACTGGTGTATATGTCTGTCTGAGTCAGGTATAGGAGAGACTGGTGTATCTGTCTGTCTGAGTCAGGTATAGGAGAGACTGGTGTATCTGTCTGTCTGTGTCAGGTATAGGAGAGACTGGTGTATCTGTCTGAGTCAGGTATAGGAGAGACTGGTGTATATGTCTGTCTGAGTCAGGTATAGGTGAGACTGGTGTATCTGTCTGTCTGAGTCAGGTATAGGAGAGACTGGTGTATATGTCTGTCTGAGTCAGTTATAGGAGAGACTGGTGTATCTGTCTGTCTGAGTCAGGTATAGGAGATACTGGTGTATCTGTCTGTCTGAGTCAGGTATAGGAGAGTCTGGTGTATCTGTCTCAGTCAGGTATAGGAGAGACTGGTGTATATGTCTGAGTCATGTATAGGAGAGACTGGTGTATCTGTCTGAGTCAGGTAAAGGAGAGACTGGTGTATCTGTCTGTCTGTGTCAGGTATAGGAGAGACTGGTGTATCTGTCTGAGTCAGGTATAGGAGAGACTGGTGTATATGTCTGTCTGAGTCAGGTATAGGTGAGACTGGTGTATCTGTCTGTCTGAGTCAGGTATAGGAGAGACTGGTGTATATGTCTGTCTGAGTCAGTTATAGGAGAGACTGGTGTATCTGTCTGTCTGAGTCAGGTATAGGAGATACTGGTGTATCTGTCTGTCTGAGTCAGGTATAGGAGAGTCTGGTGTATCTGTCTGAGTCAGGTATGGGAGAGACGTGTGTATCTGTCTGTCTGAATCAGGTATAGGAGATACTGGTGTATCTGTCTGAGTCAGGCATAGGAGAGACTAGTGTATCTGTCTGTCTGAGTCAGGTATAGGAGAGACTGGTGTATCTGTCTGAGTCAGGTATAGGAGAGACTGGTGTATATGTCCGTCTGATACAGGTATAGGAGAGACTGGTGTATATGTCCGTCTGATACAGGTATAGGAGAGACTGGTGTATATGTCTGTCTGAGTCAGGTATAGGAGAGACTGGTGTATCAGTCTGAGTCAGGTATAGGAGAGACTGGTGTAGCTGTCTGTCTGAGTCAGGTATAGGAGAGACTGGTGTATCTGTCTGAGTCAGGTATAGGAGAGACTGGTGTATCTGTCTGAGTCAGGTATAGGAGAGACTGGTGTATCTGTCTGAGTCAGGTATAGGAGAGACTGGTGTATCTGTCTGTCTGAGTCAGATATAGGTGAGACTGGTGTATCTGTCTGAGTCAGGTATAGGAGAGACTGGTGTATCTGTCTGTCTGAGTCAGGTATAGGAGAGTCTGGTGTATCTGTCTGTCTGACTCAGGCATAGGAGAGACTGGTGTATATGTCTGTCTAAGTCAGGTATAGGAAAGACTGGTGTATCTGTCTGTTTGAGTCAGGTATAGGAGAGACTGGTGTATATGTCTGTCTGAGTCAGGCATATGAGAGACTGGTGTATCTTTCTGAGTCAGGTATAGGAGAGACTGGTGTATCTGTTTGAGTCAGGTATAGGAGAGACTGGTGTATCTGTCTGTCTGTGTCAGGTATAGGAGAGACTGGTGTATCTGTCTGAGTCAGGTATAGGAGAGACTGGTGTATCTGTCTGTCTGAGTCAGGTATAGGAGAGTCTGGTGTATCTGTCTGTCTGACTCAGGCATAGGAGAGACTGGTGTATCTGTCTGTCTGAGCCAGCTATAGGAAAGACTGGTGTATCTGTCTGTTTGAGTCAGGTATAGGAGAGACTGGTGTATCTGTCTGTCTGAGTCAGGTATATGAGAGCTGGTGTATATGTCTGTCTGAGTCAGGTATAGGAGAGACTGGTGTATCTGTCTGAGTCAGATATAGGAGAGACTGGTGTATCTGTCTGAGTCAGATATAGGAGAGACTGGTGTATCTGTCTGTCTTAGTCAGGTATAGGTGAGACTGGTGTATCTGTCTGAGTCAGGTATAGGTGAGACTGGTGTATCTGTCTGTCTGAGTCAGGTATAGGAGAGACTGGTGTATATGTCTGTCTGAGTCAGTTATAGGAGAGACTGGTGTATCTGTCTGTCTGAGTCAGGTATAGGAGATACTGGTGTATCTGTCTGTCTGAGTCAGGTATAGGAGAGTCTGGTGTATCTGTCTGAGTCAGGTATGGGAGAGACGTGTGTATCTGTCTGTCTGAATCAGTTATAGGAGATACTGGTGTATCTGTCTGAGTCAGGCATAGGAGAGACTAGTGTATCTGTCTGTCTGAGTCAGGTATAGGAGAGACTGGTGTACCTGTCTGAGTCAGGTATAGGAGAGACTTGTGTATCTGTCTGTCTGAGTCAGGTATAGGAGAGACTGTTGTATTTGTCTGAGTCAGGTATAGGAGAGACTGGTGTATCTGTCTTTGTGAGTCAGGTATAGGAGAGACTGGTGTATAAGTCCGTCTGATACAGGTATAGGAGAGACTGGTGTATATGCATGTCTGAGTCAGGTATAGGAGAGACTGGTGTATCAGTCTGAGTCAGGTATAGGAGAGACTGGTGTAGCTGTCTGTCTCTGTCAGGTATATCTGTCTGATTCAGGTATAGGAGAGACTGGTGTATATGTCTGTCTGAGTCAGGTATAGGAGAGACTGGTGTATCTGTCTGTCTGACTCAGGCATAGGAGAGACTGGTGTATATGTCTGTCTGAGTCAGGCATATGAGAGACTGGTGTATCTTTCTGAGTCAGGTATAGGAGAGACTGGTGTATCTGTTTGAGTCAGGTATATGAGAGACTGGTGTATCTGTCTGTCTGTGTCAGGTATAGGAGAGACTGGTGTATATGTCTGTCTGAGTCAGGTATAGGAGAGACTGGTGTATCTGTCTGAGTCTGGTATAGGAGAGACGGGTGTATCTCTCTGTCTGAGTCAGGTATAGGAGAGACTGGTGTATATGTCCGTCTGATACAGGTATAGGAGAGACTGGTGTATATGTCTGTCTGAGTCAGGTATAGGAGAGACTGGTGTATCAGTCTGAGTCAGGTATAGGAGAGACTGGTGTAGCTGTCTGTCTGAGTCAGGTATAGGAGAGACTGGTGTATCTGTCTGAGTCAGGTATAGGAGAGACTGGTGTATCTGTCTGAGTCAGGTATAGGAGAGACTGGTGTATCTGTCTGAGTCAGGTATAGGAGAGACTGGTGTATCTGTCTGTCTGAGTCAGGTATAGGTGAGACTGGTGTATCTGTCTGAGTCAGGTATAGGAGAGACTGGTGTATCTGTCTGTCTGAGTCAGGTATAGGAGAGACTGGTGTATATGTCTGTCTGAGTCAGGTATAGGAGAGACTGGTGTATATGTCTGTCTAAGTCAGGTATAGGAGAGACTGGTGTATCTGTCTGTCTGAGTCAGGTATAGGAGAGACTGGTGTATCTGTCTGAGTCAGGTATAGGAGAGACTGGTGTATCTGTCTGTCTGAGTCAGGTATAGGAGAGACTGGTGTATATGTCTGAGTCATGTATAGGAGAGACTGGTGTATCTGTCTGAGTCAGGTATAGAAGAGACTGGTGTATCTGTCTGTCTGTGTCAGGTATAGGAGAGACTTGTGTATCTGTCTGTCTGAGTCAGGTATAGGAGAGACTGTTGTATTTGTCTGAGTCAGGTATAGGAGAGACTGGTGTATCTGTCTTTCTGAGTCAGGTATAGGAGAGACTGGTGTATCTGTCTTTCTGAGTCAGGAATAGGAGAGACTGGTGTATAAGTCCGTCTGATACAGGTATAGGAGAGACTGGTGTATATGTATGTCTGAGTCAGGTATAGGAGAGACTGGTGTATCAGTCTGAGTCAGGTATAGGAGAGACTGGTGTAGCTGTCTGTCTCTGTCAGGTATATCTGTCTGATTCAGGTATAGGAGAGACTGGTGTATATGTCTGTCTGAGTCAGGTATAGGAGAGACTGGTGTATCTGTCTGTCTGAGTCAGGTATAGGAGAGACAGGTGTATATGTCAGTCTCAGTCAGGTATAGGAGAGACTGGTGTATATGTCTGAGTCATGTATAGGAGAGACTGGTGTATCTGTCTGAGTCAGGTAAAGGAGAGACTGGTGTATCTGTCTGTCTGTGTCAGGTATAGGAGAGACTGGTGTATCTGTCTGAGTCAGGTATAGGAGAGACTGGTGTATATGTCTGTCTGAGTCAGGTATAGGTGAGACTGGTGTATCTGTCTGTCTGAGTCAGGTATAGGAGAGACTGGTGTATATGTCTGTCTGAGTCAGTTATAGGAGAGACTGGTGTATCTGTCTGTCTGAGTCAGGTATAGGAGATACTGGTGTATCTGTCTGTCTGAGTCAGGTATAGGAGAGTCTGGTGTATCTGTCTGAGTCAGGTATGGGAGAGACGTGTGTATCTGTCTGTCTGAATCAGGTATAGGAGATACTGGTGTATCTGTCTGAGTCAGGCATAGGAGAGACTAGTGTATCTGTCTGTCTGAGTCAGGTATAGGAGAGACTGTTGTATTTGTCTGAGTCTGGTATAGGAGAGACTGGTGTATCTGTCTTTCTGAGTCAGGAATAGGAGAGACTGGTGTATAAGTCCGTCTGATACAGGTATAGGAGAGACTGGTGTATATGTATGTCTGAGTCAGGTATAGGAGAGACTGGTGTATCAGTCTGAGTCAGGTATAGGAGAGACTGGTGTAGCTGTCTGTCTCTGTCAGGTATATCTGTCTGATTCAGGTATAGGAGAGACTGTTGTATATGTCTGTCTGAGTCAGGTATAGGAGAGACTGGTGTATCTGTCTGTCTGACTCAGGCATAGGAGAGACTGGTGTATATGTCTGTCTGAGTCAGGCATATGAGAGACTGGTGTATCTTTCTGAGTCAGGTATAGGAGAGACTGGTGTATCTGTCTGAGTCAGGTATAGGAGAGACTGGTGTATATGTCTGTCTGAGTCAGGTATAGGAGAGACTGGTGTATCTGTCTGAGTCAGGTATAGGAGAGACTGGTGTATATGTCTGTCTGAGTCAGGTATAGGAGAGACTGGTGTATCTGTCTGAGTCAGGTATAGGAGAGACTGGTGTATATGTCCGTCTGATACAGGTATAGGAGAGACTGGTGTATATGTCTGTCTGAGTCAGGTATAGGAGAGACTGGTGTATCAGTCTGAGTCAGGTATAGGAGAGACTGGTGTAGCTGTCTGTCTGAGTCAGGTATAGGAGAGACTGGTGTATCTGTCTGAGTCAGGTATAGGAGAGACTGGTGTATCTGTCTGAGTCAGGTATAGGAGAGACTGGTGTATCTGTCTGTCTGAGTCAGATATAGGTGAGACTGGTGTATCTGTCTGAGTCAGGTATAGGAGAGACTGGTGTATCTGTCTGTCTGAGTCAGGTATAGGAGAGTCTGGTGTATCTGTCTGTCTGACTCAGGCATAGGAGAGACTGGTGTATATGTCTGTCTAAGTCAGGTATAGGAAAGACTGGTGTATCTGTCTGTTTGAGTCAGGTATAGGAGAGACTGGTGTATATGTCTGTCTGAGTCAGGCATATGAGAGACTGGTGTATCTTTCTGAGTCAGGTATAGGAGAGACTGGTGTATCTGTTTGAGTCAGGTATAGGAGAGACTGGTGTATCTGTCTGTCTGTGTCAGGTATAGGAGAGACTGGTGTATCTGTCTGAGTCAGGTATAGGAGAGACTGGTGTATCTGTCTGTCTGAGTCAGGTATAGGAGAGTCTGGTGTATCTGTCTGTCTGACTCAGGCATAGGAGAGACTGGTGTATCTGTCTGTCTGAGCCAGCTATAGGAAAGACTGGTGTATCTGTCTGTTTGAGTCAGGTATAGGAGAGACTGGTGTATCTGTCTGTCTGAGTCAGGTATATGAGAGCTGGTGTATATGTCTGTCTGAGTCAGGTATAGGAGAGACTGGTGTATCTGTCTGAGTCAGATATAGGAGAGACTGGTGTATCTGTCTGAGTCAGATATAGGAGAGACTGGTGTATCTGTCTGTCTTAGTCAGGTATAGGTGAGACTGGTGTATCTGTCTGAGTCAGGTATAGGTGAGACTGGTGTATCTGTCTGTCTGAGTCAGGTATAGGAGAGACTGGTGTATATGTCTGTCTGAGTCAGTTATAGGAGAGACTGGTGTATCTGTCTGTCTGAGTCAGGTATAGGAGATACTGGTGTATCTGTCTGTCTGAGTCAGGTATAGGAGAGTCTGGTGTATCTGTCTGAGTCAGGTATGGGAGAGACGTGTGTATCTGTCTGTCTGAATCAGTTATAGGAGATACTGGTGTATCTGTCTGAGTCAGGCATAGGAGAGACTAGTGTATCTGTCTGTCTGAGTCAGGTATAGGAGAGACTGGTGTACCTGTCTGAGTCAGGTATAGGAGAGACTTGTGTATCTGTCTGTCTGAGTCAGGTATAGGAGAGACTGTTGTATTTGTCTGAGTCAGGTATAGGAGAGACTGGTGTATCTGTCTTTCTGAGTCAGGTATAGGAGAGACTGGTGTATAAGTCCGTCTGATACAGGTATAGGAGAGACTGGTGTATATGTATGTCTGAGTCAGGTATAGGAGAGACTGGTGTATCAGTCTGAGTCAGGTATAGGAGAGACTGGTGTAGCTGTCTGTCTCTGTCAGGTATATCTGTCTGATTCAGGTATAGGAGAGACTGGTGTATATGTCTGTCTGAGTCAGGTATAGGAGAGACTGGTGTATCTGTCTGTCTGACTCAGGCATAGGAGAGACTGGTGTATATGTCTGTCTGAGTCAGGCATATGAGAGACTGGTGTATCTTTCTGAGTCAGGTATAGGAGAGACTGGTGTATCTGTTTGAGTCAGGTATATGAGAGACTGGTGTATCTGTCTGTCTGTGTCAGGTATAGGAGAGACTGGTGTATATGTCTGTCTGAGTCAGGTATAGGAGAGACTGGTGTATCTGTCTGAGTCTGGTATAGGAGAGACGGGTGTATCTCTCTGTCTGAGTCAGGTATAGGAGAGACTGGTGTATATGTCCGTCTGATACAGGTATAGGAGAGACTGGTGTATATGTCTGTCTGAGTCAGGTATAGGAGAGACTGGTGTATCAGTCTGAGTCAGGTATAGGAGAGACTGGTGTAGCTGTCTGTCTGAGTCAGGTATAGGAGAGACTGGTGTATCTGTCTGAGTCAGGTATAGGAGAGACTGGTGTATCTGTCTGAGTCAGGTATAGGAGAGACTGGTGTATCTGTCTGAGTCAGGTATAGGAGAGACTGGTGTATCTGTCTGTCTGAGTCAGGTATAGGTGAGACTGGTGTATCTGTCTGAGTCAGGTATAGGAGAGACTGGTGTATCTGTCTGTCTGAGTCAGGTATAGGAGAGACTGGTGTATATGTCTGTCTGAGTCAGGTATAGGAGAGACTGGTGTATATGTCTGTCTAAGTCAGGTATAGGAGAGACTGGTGTATCTGTCTGTCTGAGTCAGGTATAGGAGAGACTGGTGTATCTGTCTGAGTCAGGTATAGGAGAGACTGGTGTATCTGTCTGTCTGAGTCAGGTATAGGAGAGACTGGTGTATATGTCTGAGTCATGTATAGGAGAGACTGGTGTATCTGTCTGAGTCAGGTATAGAAGAGACTGGTGTATCTGTCTGTCTGTGTCAGGTATAGGAGAGACTTGTGTATCTGTCTGTCTGAGTCAGGTATAGGAGAGACTGTTGTATTTGTCTGAGTCAGGTATAGGAGAGACTGGTGTATCTGTCTTTCTGAGTCAGGTATAGGAGAGACTGGTGTATCTGTCTTTCTGAGTCAGGAATAGGAGAGACTGGTGTATAAGTCCGTCTGATACAGGTATAGGAGAGACTGGTGTATATGTATGTCTGAGTCAGGTATAGGAGAGACTGGTGTATCAGTCTGAGTCAGGTATAGGAGAGACTGGTGTAGCTGTCTGTCTCTGTCAGGTATATCTGTCTGATTCAGGTATAGGAGAGACTGGTGTATATGTCTGTCTGAGTCAGGTATAGGAGAGACTGGTGTATCTGTCTGTCTGAGTCAGGTATAGGAGAGACAGGTGTATATGTCAGTCTCAGTCAGGTATAGGAGAGACTGGTGTATATGTCTGAGTCATGTATAGGAGAGACTGGTGTATCTGTCTGAGTCAGGTAAAGGAGAGACTGGTGTATCTGTCTGTCTGTGTCAGGTATAGGAGAGACTGGTGTATCTGTCTGAGTCAGGTATAGGAGAGACTGGTGTATATGTCTGTCTGAGTCAGGTATAGGTGAGACTGGTGTATCTGTCTGTCTGAGTCAGGTATAGGAGAGACTGGTGTATATGTCTGTCTGAGTCAGTTATAGGAGAGACTGGTGTATCTGTCTGTCTGAGTCAGGTATAGGAGATACTGGTGTATCTGTCTGTCTGAGTCAGGTATAGGAGAGTCTGGTGTATCTGTCTGAGTCAGGTATGGGAGAGACGTGTGTATCTGTCTGTCTGAATCAGGTATAGGAGATACTGGTGTATCTGTCTGAGTCAGGCATAGGAGAGACTAGTGTATCTGTCTGTCTGAGTCAGGTATAGGAGAGACTGGTGTACCTGTCTGAGTCAGGTATAGGAGAGACTTGTGTATCTGTCTGTCTGAGTCAGGTATAGGAGAGACTGTTGTATTTGTCTGAGTCTGGTATAGGAGAGACTGGTGTATCTGTCTTTCTGAGTCAGGAATAGGAGAGACTGGTGTATAAGTCCGTCTGATACAGGTATAGGAGAGACTGGTGTATATGTATGTCTGAGTCAGGTATAGGAGAGACTGGTGTATCAGTCTGAGTCAGGTATAGGAGAGACTGGTGTAGCTGTCTGTCTCTGTCAGGTATATCTGTCTGATTCAGGTATAGGAGAGACTGTTGTATATGTCTGTCTGAGTCAGGTATAGGAGAGACTGGTGTATCTGTCTGTCTGACTCAGGCATAGGAGAGACTGGTGTATATGTCTGTCTGAGTCAGGCATATGAGAGACTTGTGTATCTTTCTGAGTCAGGTATAGGAGAGACTGGTGTATCTGTCTGAGTCAGGTATAGGAGAGACTGGTGTATATGTCTGTCTGAGTCAGGTATAGGAGAGACTGGTGTATCTGTCTGAGTCAGGTATAGGAGAGACTGGTGTATATGTCTGTCTGAGTCAGGTATAGGAGAGACTGGTGTATCTGTCTGAGTCAGGTATAGGAGAGACTGGTGTATATGTCCGTCTGATACAGGTATAGGAGAGACTGGTGTATATGTCTGTCTGAGTCAGGTATAGGAGAGACTGGTGTATCAGTCTGAGTCAGGTATAGGAGAGACTGGTGTAGCTGTCTGTCTGAGTCAGGTATAGGAGAGACTGGTGTATCTGTCTGAGTCAGGTATAGGAGAGACTGGTGTATCTGTCTGAGTCAGGTATAGGAGAGACTGGTGTATCTGTCTGAGTCAGGTATAGGAGAGACTGGTGTATCTGTCTGTCTGAGTCAGATATAGGTGAGACTGGTGTATCAGTCTGAGTCAGGTATAGGAGAGACTGGTGTAGCTGTCTGTCTGAGTCAGGTATAGGAGAGACTGGTGTATCTGTCTGTCTGAGTCAGGTATAGGAGAGTCTGGTGTATCTGTCTGTCTGACTCAGGCATAGGAGAGACTGGTGTATATGTCTGTCTAAGTCAGGTATAGGAAAGACTGGTGTATCTGTCTGTTTGAGTCAGGTATAGGAGAGACTGGTGTATATGTCTGTCTGAGTCAGGCATATGAGAGACTGGTGTATCTTTCTGAGTCAGGTATAGGAGAGACTGGTGTATCTGTTTGAGTCAGGTATAGGAGAGACTGGTGTATCTGTCTGTCTGTGTCAGGTATAGGAGAGACTGGTGTATCTGTCTGAGTCAGGTATAGGAGAGACTGGTGTATCTGTCTGTCTGAGTCAGGTATAGGAGAGTCTGGTGTATCTGTCTGTCTGACTCAGGCATAGGAGAGACTGGTGTATCTGTCTGTCTGAGCCAGCTATAGGAAAGACTGGTGTATCTGTCTGTTTGAGTCAGGTATAGGAGAGACTGGTGTATCTGTCTGTCTGAGTCAGGTATATGAGAGCTGGTGTATATGTCTGTCTGAGTCAGGTATAGGAGAGACTGGTGTATATGTCTGTCTGAGTCAGGTATAGGAGAGACTGGTGTATCTGTCTGAGTCAGGTATATGAGAGACTGGTGTATCTGTCTGTCTGAGTCAGGTATAGGAGAGACTGGTGTATCTGTCTGAGTCAGATATAGGAGAGACTGGTGTATCTGTCTGAGTCAGATATAGGAGAGACTGGTGTATCTGTCTTTCTGAGTCAGGTATAGGAGAGACTGGTGTATAAGTCCGTCTGATACAGGTATAGGAGAGACTGGTGTATATGTATGTCTGAGTCAGGTATAGGAGAGACTGGTGTATCTGTCTGTCTGAGTCAGGTATAGGAGAGACTGGTGTATCTGTCTGTCTGACTCAGGCATAGGAGAGACTGGTGTATATGTCTGTCTGAGTCAGGTATAGGAGAGACTGGTGTATCTGTCTGAGTCTGGTATAGGAGAGACGGGTGTATCTCTCTGTCTGAGTCAGGTATAGGAGAGACTGGTGTATATGTCCGTCTGATACAGGTATAGGAGAGACTGGTGTATATGTCTGTCTGAGTCAGGTATAGGAGAGACTGGTGTATCAGTCTGAGTCAGGTATAGGAGAGACTGGTGTAGCTGTCTGTCTGAGTCAGGTATAGGAGAGACTGGTGTATCTGTCTGAGTCAGGTATAGGAGAGACTGGTGTATCTGTCTGAGTCAGGTATAGGAGAGACTGGTGTATCTGTCTGAGTCAGGTATAGGAGAGACTGGTGTATCTGTCTGTCTGAGTCAGGTATAGGTGAGACTGGTGTATCTGTCTGAGTCAGGTATAGGAGAGACTGGTGTATCTGTCTGTCTGAGTCAGGTATAGGAGAGACTGGTGTATATGTCTGTCTGAGTCAGGTATAGGAGAGACTGGTGTATATGTCTGTCTAAGTCAGGTATAGGAGAGACTGGTGTATCTGTCTGTCTGAGTCAGGTATAGGAGAGACTGGTGTATCTGTCTGAGTCAGGTATAGGAGAGACTGGTGTATCTGTCTGTCTGAGTCAGGTATAGGAGAGACTGGTGTATATGTCTGAGTCATGTATAGGAGAGACTGGTGTATCTGTCTGAGTCAGGTATAGAAGAGACTGGTGTATCTGTCTGTCTGTGTCAGGTATAGGAGAGACTGGTGTATCTGTCTGTCTGAGTCAGGTATAGGAGAGACTGGTGTATCTGTCTGTCTGAGTCAGGTATAGGAGAGACTGGTGTATCTGTCTGTGTGAGTCAAGCATAGGAGAGACTGGTGTATCTGTCTGAGTCAGGTATAGGAGAGACTGGTGTATCTGTCTGTCTCAGTCAGGTATAGGAGAGACTGGTGTATATGTCTGAGTCATGTATAGGAGAGACTGGTGTATCTGTCTGAGTCAGGTAAAGGAGAGACTGGTGTATCTGTCTGTCTGTGTCAGGTAAAGGAGAGACTGGTGTATCTGTCTGTCTGTGTCAGGTATAGGAGAGACTGGTGTATCTGTCTGAGTCAGGTATAGGAGAGACTGGTGTATATGTCTGTCTGAGTCAGGTATAGGAGACACTGGTGTATCTGTCAGTCTGAGTCAGGCATAGGAGAGACTGGTGTATCTGTCTGAGTCAGGTATAAGAGAGACTGGTGTATCTGTCTGTCTGTGTCAGGTATAGGAGAGACTGGTGTATCTGTCTGAGTCAGGTATAGGAGACACTGGTGTATCTGTCAGTCTGAGTCAGGCATAGGAGAGACTGGTGTATCTGTCTGAGTCAGGTATAGGAGAGACTGGTGTATCTGTCTGTCTGAGTCAGGTATAGGAGAGACTGGTGTATATGTCTGTCTGAGTCAGGTATAGGAGAGACTGGTGTATATGTCTGTCTAAGTCAGGTATAGGAGAGACTGGTGTATCTGTCTGTCTGAGTCAGGTATAGGAGAGACTGGTGTATCTGTCTGAGTCAGGTATAGGAGAGACTGGTGTATCTGTCTGTCTGAGTCAGGTATAGGAGAGACTGGTGTATATGTCTGAGTCATGTATAGGAGAGACTGGTGTATCTGTCTGAGTCAGGTATAGAAGAGACTGGTGTATCTGTCTGTCTGTGTCAGGTATAGGAGAGACTGGTGTATCTGTCTGTCTGAGTCAGGTATAGGAGAGACTGGTGTATCTGTCTGTCTGAGTCAGGTATAGGAGAGACTGGTGTATCTGTCTGTGTGAGTCAAGCATAGGAGAGACTGGTGTATCTGTCTGAGTCAGGTATAGGAGAGACTGGTGTATCTGTCTGTCTCAGTCAGGTATAGGAGAGACTGGTGTATATGTCTGAGTCATGTATAGGAGAGACTGGTGTATCTGTCTGAGTCAGGTAAAGGAGAGACTGGTGTATCTGTCTGTCTGTGTCAGGTAAAGGAGAGACTGGTGTATCTGTCTGTCTGTGTCAGGTATAGGAGAGACTGGTGTATCTGTCTGAGTCAGGTATAGGAGAGACTGGTGTATATGTCTGTCTGAGTCAGGTATAGGAGACACTGGTGTATCTGTCAGTCTGAGTCAGGCATAGGAGAGACTGGTGTATCTGTCTGAGTCAGGTATAAGAGAGACTGGTGTATCTGTCTGTCTGTGTCAGGTATAGGAGAGACTGGTGTATCTGTCTGAGTCAGGTATAGGAGAGACTGGTGTATCTGTCTGTCTGAGTCAGGTATAGGAGAGTCTGGTGTATCTGTCTGTCTGACTCAGGCATAGGAGAGACTGGTGTATATGTCTGTCTAAGTCAGGTATAGGAAAGACTGGTGTATCTGTCTGTCTGAGTCAGGTATAGGAGAGACTGGTGTATCTGTCTTTCTGAGTCAGGTATAGGAGAGACTGGTGTATAAGTCCGTCTGATACAGGTATAGGAAAGACTGGTGTATATGTATGTCTGAGTCAGGTATAGGAGAGACTGGTGTAGCTGTCTGTCTCTGTCAGGTATATCTGTCTGATTCAGGTATAGGAGAGACTGGTGTATATGTCTGTCTGAGTCAGGTATAGGAGAGACTGGTGTATCTGTCTGTCTGAGTCAGGTATAGGAGAGACTGGTGTATCTGTCTGTCTGACTCAGGCATAGGATAGACTGGTGTATATGTCTGTCTGAGTCAGGCATATGAGAGACTGGTGTATCTTTCTGAGTCAGGTATAGGAGAGACTGGTGTATCTGTTTGAGTCAGGTATAGGAGAGACTGGTGTATCTGTCTGTCTGTGTCAGGTATAGGAGAGACTGGTGTATCTGTCTGAGTCAGGTACAGGAGAGACTGGTGTATATGTCTGTCTGAGTCAGGTATAGGAGAGACTGGTGTATGTGTCTGTCTGACTCAGGCATAGGAGAGACTGGTGTATCTGTCTGTCTGAGCCAGGTATAGGAAAGACTGGTGTATCTGTCTGTTTGAGTCAGGTATAGGAGAGACTGGTGTATCTGTCTGTCTGAGTCAGGTATATGAGAGACTGGTGTATCTGTCTGTCTGAGTCAGGTATAGGAGAGACTGGTGTATCTGTCTGAGTCAGATATAGGAGAGACTGGTGTATCTGTCTGTCTTAGTCAGGTATAGGTGAAACTGGTGTATCTGTCTGAGTCAGGTATAGGAGAGACTGGTGTATCTGTCTGTCTGAGTCAGGTATAGGAGAGACTGGTGTATATGTCTGTCTGAGTCAGGTATAGGAGAGACTGGTGTATATGTCTGTCTGAGTCAGGTATAGGAGAGACTGGTGTATCCGTCCTAGTCATGTATAGGAGAGACTAGTGTATCTGTCTGTCTGAGTCAGGTATAGGAGAGACTGGTGTATCTGTCTGTCTGAGTCATGTATAGGAGAGACTGGTGTATATGTCTGTCTGAGTCAGGTATAGGAGAGACTGGTGTATCCGTCCTAGTCATGTATAGGAGAGACTAGTGTATCTGTCTGTCTGAGTCAGGTATAGGAGATACTGGTGTATCTGTCTGTCTGAGTCAGGTATAGGAGAGTCTGATGTATCTGTGTGAGTCAGGTATGGGAGAGACGTGTGTATCTGTCTGTCTGAATCAGGTATAGGAAATACTGGTGTATCTGTCTGAGTCAGGCATAGGAGAGACTAGTGTATCTGTCTGTCTGAGTCAGGTATAGGAGAGACTGGTGTATCTGTCTGTCTGAGTCATGTATAGGAGAGACTGGTGTATATGTCTGTCTGAGTCAGGTATAGGAGACACTGGTGTATCTGTCAGTCTGAGTCAGGCATAGGAGAGACTGGTGTATCTGTCTGAGTCAGGTATAAGAGAGACTGGTGTATCTGTCTGTCTGTGTCAGGTATAGGAGAGACTGGTGTATCTGTCTGAGTCAGGTATAGGAGAGACTGGTGTATATGTCTGTCTGAGTAAGGTATAGGAGAGACTGGTGTATCTGTATGTCTGACTCAGGCATAGGAGAGACTGGTGTATCTGTCTGTCTGAGCCAGGTATAGGAAAGACTGGTGTATCTGTCTGTTTGAGTCAGGTATAGGAGAGACTGGTGTATCTGTCTGTCTGAGTCAGGTATATGAGAGCTGGTGTATATGTCTGTCTGAGTCAGGTATAGGAGAGACTGGTGTATATGTCTGTCTGAGTCAGGTATAGGAGAGACTGGTGTATCTGTCTGAGTCAGGTATATGAGAGACTGGTGTATCTGTCTGTCTGAGTCGGGTATAGGAGAGACTGGTGTATCTGTCTGAGTCAGATATAGGAGAGACTGGTGTATCTGTCTGTCTGTGTCAGGTATAGGAGAGACTGGTGTATCTGTCTGAGTCAGGTATAGCAGAGACTGGTGTATCTGTCTGTCTGAGTCAGGTATAGGAGAGACTGGTGTATCTGTTTCTGACTCAGGCATAGGAGAGACTGGTGTATCTGTCTGTCTGAGTCAGGTATAGAAAAGACTGGTGTATATGTGTTTGAGTCAGGTATAGGAGAGACTGGTGTATCTGTCTGTCTGAGTCAGGTATAGGAAAGACTGGTGTATATGTGTTTGAGTCAGGTATAGGAGAGACTGGTGTATCTGTCTGTCTGTGTCAGGTATAGGAGAGACTGGTATATCTGTCTGTCTGAGTCAGGTATAGGAGAGACTGGTGTATCTGTCTGTCTGAGTCAGGCATAGGAGAGACTGGTGTATCTGTCTGTCTGAGTCAGGCATAGGAGAGACTGGTGTATCTGTCTGTCTGAGTCAGGTATAGGAGAGACTGGTGTATCTGTCTGTCTGAGTCAGGTATAGGAGAGACTGGTGTATCTGTCTGTGTGAGTCAAGCATAGGAGAGACTGGTGTATCTGTCTGTCTGAGTCAGGTATAGGAGAGACTGGTGTATCTGTCTGTCTGAGTCAGGTATAGGAGAGACAGGTGTATATGTCAGTCTCAGTCAGGTATAGGAGAGACTGGTGTATCTGTCTGAGTCAGGTATAGGAGAGACTGGTGTATCTGTCTGTCTGAGTCAGGTATAGGAGAGACTGGTGTATATGTCTGATTCAGGTATAGGAGAGACTGGTGTATCTGTCTGTCTGAGTCAGGTATAGGAGAGACTGGTGTATATGTCTGACTCAGGCATAGGATAGACTGGTGTATATGTCTGTCTGAGTCAGGCATATGAGAGACTGGTGTATCTTTCTGAGTCAGGTATAGGAGAGACTGGTGTATCTGTTTGAGTCAGGTATAGGAGAGACTGGTGTATCTGTCTGTCTGTGTCAGGTATAGGAGAGACTGGTGTATCTGTCTGAGTCAGGTATAGGAGAGACTGGTGTATGTGTCTGTCTGACTCAGGCATAGGAGAGACTGGTGTATCTGTCTGTCTGAGCCAGGTATAGGAAAGACTGGTGTATCTGTCTGTTTGAGTCAGGTATAGGAGAGACTGGTGTATCTGTCTGTCTGAGTCAGGTATATGAGAGCTGGTGTATATGTCTGTCTGAGTCAGGTATAGGAGAGACTGGTGTATATGTCTGTCTGAGTCAGGTATAGGAGAGACTGGTGTATCTGTCTGAGTCAGGTATATGAGCGACTGGTGTATCTGTCTGTCTTAGTCAGGTATAGGTGAAACTGGTGTATCTGTCTGAGTCAGGTATAGGAGAGACTGGTGTATCTGTCTGTCTGAGTCAGGTATAGGAGAGACTGGTGTATATGTCTGTCTGAGTCAGGTATAGGAGAGACTGGTGTATATGTCTGTCTGAGTCAGGTATAGGAGAGACTGGTGTATCCGTCCTAGTCATGTATAGGAGAGACTGGTGTATCTGTCTGTCTGAGTCAGGTATAGGAGATACTGGTGTATCTGTCTGTCTGAGTCAGGTATAGGAGAGTCTGGTGTATCTGTGTGAGTCAGGTATGGGAGAGGCGTGTGTATCTGTCTGTCTGAATCAGGTATAGGAGATACTGGTGTATCTGTCTGAGTCAGGCATAGGAGAGACTAGTGTATCTGTCTGTCTGAGTCAGGTATAGGAGAGACTGGTGTACCTGTCTGAGTCAGGTATAGGAGAGACTGGTGTATCTGTCTGTCTGAGTCAGGTATAGGAGAGACTGTTTTATTTGTCTGAGTCAGGTATAGGAGAGACTGGTGTATCCGTCCTAGTCATGTATAGGAGAGACTGGTGTATCTGTCTGTCTGAGTCAGGTATAGGAGATACTGGTGTATCTGTCTGTCTGAGTCAGGTATAGGAGAGTCTGGTGTATCTGTGTGAGTCAGGTATGGGAGAGACGTGTGTATCTGTCTGTCTGAATCAGGTATAGGAGATACTGGTGTATCTGTCTGAGTCAGGCATAGGAGAGACTAGTGTATCTGTCTGTCTGAGTCAGGTATAGGAGAGACTGGTGTACCTGTCTGAGTCAGGTATAGGAGAGACTGGTGTATCTGTCTGTCTGAGTCAGGTATAGGAGAGACTGTTTTATTTGTCTGAGTCAGGTATAGGAGAGACTGGTGTATCTGTCTTTCTGAGTCAGGTATAGGAGAGACTGGTGTATAAGTCCGTCTGATACAGGTATAGGAGAAACATGTGTATATGTATGTCTGAGTCAGGTATAGGAGAGAATGGTGTATCAGTCTGAGTCAGGTATAGGAGAGACTGGTGTAGCTGTCTGTCTCTGTCAGGTATATCTGTCTGATTCAGGTATAGGAGAGACTCTTGTATCTGTCTGTCTATGTCAGGTATATGAGAGACTGGTGTATATGTCTGTCTGAGTCAGGTATAGGAGAGACGGGTGTATCTGTCTGTCTGAGTCAGGTATAGGAGAGACTGATGTATCTGTCTGAGTCAGGTATAGGAGAGACTGGTGTATCTGTCTGTCTGAGTCAGGTATAGGAGAGACTGGTGTATATGTCTGAGTCATGTATAGGAGAGACTGGTGTATCTGTCTGAGTCAGGTATAGGAAAGACTGGTGTATATGTGTTTGAGTCAGGTATAGGAGAGACTGGTGTATCTGTCTGTCTGAGTCAGGTATAGGAGAGACTGGTGTATATGTCTGTCTGAGTCAGGTATATGAGAGACTGGTGTATATGTCTGTCTGAGTCAGGTATAGGAGACACTGGTGTATCTGTCAGTCTGAGTCAGGCATAGGAGAGACTGGTGTATCTGTCTGAGTCAGGTATAAGAGAGACTGGTCTATCTGTCTGTCTGTGTCAGGTATAGGAGAGACTGGTGTATCTGTCTGAGTCAGGTATAAGAGAGTCTGGTGTATCTGTCTGTCTGACTCAGGCATAGGAGAGACTGGTGTATCTGTCTGTCTAAGTCAGGTATAGGAAAGACTGGTGTATCTGTCTGTTTGAGTCAGGTATAGGAGAGACTGGTGTATATGTCTGTCTGAGTCAGGCAAATGAGAGACTGGTGTATCTTTCTGAGTCAGGTATAGGAGAGACTGGTGTATCTGTTTGAGTCAGGTATAGGAGAGACTGGTGTATCTGTCTGAGTCAGGTATAGGAGAGACTGGTGTATATGTCTGTCTGAGTCAGGTATAGGAGAAACTGGTGTATCTGTCTGAGTCAGGTATATGAGAGACTGGTGTATCTGTCTGTCTGAGTCAGGTATAGGAGAGACTGGTGTATCTGTCTGAGTCAGATATAGGAGAGACTGGTGTATCTGTCTGTCTTAGTCAGGTATAGTTGAGACTGGTGTATCTGTCTGAGTCAGGTATAGGAGAGACTGGTGTATCTGTCTGTCTGAGTCAGGTATAGGAGAGACTGGTGTATATGTCTGTCTGAGTCAGGTATATGAGAGACTGGTGTATATGTCTGTCTGAGTCAGGTATAGGAGAGACTGGTGTATATGTCTGTCTGAGTCAGGTATAGGAGACACTGGTGTATCTGTCAGTCTGAGTCAGGCATAGGAGAGACTGGTGTATCTGTCTGAGTCAGGTATAAGAGAGTCTGGTGTATCTGTCTGTCTGACTCAGGCATAGGAGAGACTGGTGTATATGTCTGTCTAAGTCAGGTATAGGAAAGACTGGTGTATCTGTCTGTTTGAGTCAGGTATAGGAGAGACTGGTGTATCCGTCCTAGTCAGGTATAGGAGAGACTGGTGTATCTGTCTGTCTGAGTCAGGTATAGGAGAGACTGGTGTATCTGTCTGAGTCAGGTATAGTAGAGACTAGTGTATCTGTCTGTCTGAGTCAGGTATAAGAGAGACTGGTGTATCTGTCTGAGTCAGGTATAGGAGAGACTGGTGTATAAGTCCGTCTGATACAGGTATAGGAGAGACTGGTGTATATGTATGTCTGAGTCAGGTATAGGAGAGACTGGTGTATCAGTCTGAGTCAGGTATAGGAGAGACTGGTGTATAAGTCCGTCTGATACAGGTATAGGAGAGACTGGTGTATCTGTCTGTCTGAGCCAGGTATAGGAAAGACTGGTGTATCTGTCTGTTTGAGTCAGGTATAGGAGAGACTCTTGCATCTGTCTGTCTATGTCAGGTATATGAGAGACTGGTGTATATGTCTGTGAGTCAGGTATAGGAGAGACGGGTGTATCTGTCTGTCTGAGTCAGGTATAGGAGAGACTGATGTATCTGTCTGAGTCAGGTATAGGAGAGACTGGTGTATCTGTCTGTCTGAGTCAGGTATAGGAGAGACTGGTGTATCTGTCTGAGTCAGATATAGGAGAGACTGGTGTATCTGTCTGTCTGAGTCAGGTATAGGTGAGACTGGTGTATCTGTCTGAGTCAGGTATAGGAGAGACTGGTGTATCTGTCTGTCTGAGTCAGGTATTGGAGAGACTGGTGTATATGTCTGTCTGAGTCAGGTATAGGAGAGACTGGTGTATATGTCTGTCTGAGTCAGGTATAGGAGAGACTGGTGTATCCGTCCTAGTCAGGTATAGGAGAGACTGGTGTATCTGTCTGTCTGAGTCAGGTATAGGAGAGACTGGTGTATCTGTCTGTCTGAGTCAGGTATAGGAGAGTCTGGTGTATCTGTCTGAGTCAGGTATAGGAGAGACTTGTGTATCTGTCTGTCTGAGTCAGGTATAGGAGATACTGGTGTATCTGTCTGAGTCAGGTATAGTAGAGACTAGTGTATCTGTCTGTCAGAGTCAGGTATAGGAGAGACTGGTGTATCTGTCTGAGTCAGGTATAGGAGAGACTGGTGTATCTGTCTGTCTGAGTCAGGTATAGGAGAGACTGTTGTATCTGTCTGAGTCAGGTATAGGAGAGACTGGTGTATCTGTCTGTTTGAGTCAGGTATAGCAGAGACTGGTGTATATGTCCGTCTGATACAGGTATAGGAGAGACTGGTGTATATGTCTGTCTGAGTCAGGTATAGGAGAGACTGGTGTATCAGTCTGAGTCAGGTATAGGAGAGACTGGTGTAGCTGTCTGTCTGAGTCAGGTATAGGAGAGTCTGGTGTATCTGTCTGAGTCAGGTATAGGAGAGTCTGGTGTATCTGTTTGTCTGTGTCAGGTATAGGAGAGACTGGTGTATCTGTCTAAGTCAGGTATAGGAAAGACTGGTGTATCTGTCTGTTTGAGTCAGGTATAGGAGAGACTGGTGTATCTGTCTGTCTGAGTCAGGTATAGGAGAGACTGGTGTATATATCTGAGTCAGGTATAGGAGAGACTGGTGTATCTGTCTGTCTGTGTCAGGTATAGGAGAGACTGGTGTATATGTCTGAGTCAGGTATAGGAGAGACTGGTGTATATGTCTGTCTGAGTCAGGCATAGGAGAGACTGGAGTATCTGTCTGTCTGAGCCAGGTATAGGAAAGACTGGTGTATCTGTCTGTTTGAGTCAGGTATAGGAGAGACTGGTGTATCTGTCTGAGTCAGGTATAGGAGAGACTGGTGTATCTGTCTGTTTGAGTAAGGTATAGGAGAGACTGGTGTATATGTCTGTCTGAGTCAGGTATATGAGAGACTGGTGTATCTGTCTGTCTGAGTCAGGTATAGGAGAGTCTGGTGTATCTGTCTGTCTGAGTCAGGTATAGGAGAGACTGGTGTATCTGTCTGTCTGAGTCAGGTATAGGAGAGACTGGTGTATATGTCTGTCTGAGTCAGCTATAGGAGAGACTGGTGTATCCGTCCTAGTCAGGTATAGGAGAGACTGGTGTATCTGTCTGTCTGAGTCAGGTATAGGAGAGACTGGTGTATCTGTCTGTCTGAGTCAGGTATAGGAGAGTCTGGTGTATCTGTCTGAGTCAGGTATAGGAGAGACGTGTGAATCTGTCTGTCTGAGTCAGGTATAGGAGATACTGGTGTATCTGTCTGAGTCAGGCATAGGAGAGACTAGTGTATCTTCCTGTCTGAGTCAGGTATAGGAGAGACTGGTGTATCAGTCTGAGTCAGGTATAGGAGAGACTGGTGTAGCTGTCTGTCTGAGTCAGGTATAGGAGAGACTGGTGTATCTGTCTGAGTCAGGTATAGGAGAGACTGGTGTATCTGTCTGTCTGAGTCAGGTATAGGAGAGACTGGTGTATCTGTCTGTCTGAGTCAGGTATAGGTGAGACTGGTGTATCTGTCTGTCTGAGTCAGGTATAGGTGAGACTGGTGTATCTGTCTGAGTCAGGTATAGGAGAGACTGGTGTATCTGTCTGTCTGAGTCAGGTATAGGAGAGACTTGTGTATCTGTCTGTCTGAGTCAGGTATAGGAGAGTCTGGTGTATCTGTCTGAGTCAGGTATAGGAGAGACTTGTGTATCTGTCTGTCTGAGTCAGGTATAGGAGATACTGGTGTATCTGTCTGAGTCAGGTATAGTAGAGACTAGTGTATCTGTCTGTCTGAGTCAGGTATAGGAGAGACTGGTGTATCTGTCTGAGTCAGGTATAGGAGAGACTGGTGTATCTGTCTGTCTGAGTCAGGTATAGGAGAGAGTGTTGTATCTGTCTGAGTCAGGTATAGGAGAGACTGGTGTATCTGTCTGTCTGAGTCAGGTATAGCAGAGACTGGTGTATATGTCCGTCTGATACAGGTATAGGAGAGACTGGTGAATATGTCTGTCTGAGTCAGGTATAGGAGAGACTGGTGTATCAGTCTGAGTCAGGAATAGGAGAGTCTGGTGTATCTGTCTGAGTCAGGTATAGGAGAGAATGGTGTATATGTCTGTCTGAGTCAGGTATAGGAGAGACTGGTGTATATGTCTGAGTCAGGTATAGGAGAGACTGGTGTATCTGTCTGTCTGAGTCAGGTATAGGAGAGACTGGTGTATCTGTCTGTCTGAGTCAGGTATATGAGAGACTGGTGTATATGTCTGTCTGAGACAGGTATAGGAGAGACTGGTGTATATGTCTGTCTGAGTCAGGTATAGGAGACACTGGTGTATCTGTCAGTCTGAGTCAGGCATAGGAGAGACTGGTGTATCTGTCTGAGTCAGGTATAAGAGAGACTGGTGTATATGTATGTCTGTGTCAGGTATAGGAGAGACTGGTGTATCTGTCTAAGTCAGGTATAGGAAAGACTGGTGTATCTGTCTGTTTGAGTCAGGTATAGGAGAGACTGGTGTATCTGTCTGTCTGAATCAGGTATAGGAGAGACTGGTGTATATGTCTGAGTCAGGTATAGGAGAGACTGGTGTATTTGTCTGTCTGAGTCAGGTATAGGAGAGACTGGTGTATATGTCTGTCTGAGTCAGGTATAGGAGAGACTGGTGTATCTGTCTGTCTGACTCAGGCATAGGAGAGACTGGTGTATCTGTCTGTCTGAGCCAGGTATAGGAAAGACTGGTGTATATGTCTGTCTGAGTCAGGTATAGGAGAGACTGGTGTATATGTCTGTCTGAGTCAGGTATAGGAGAGACTGGTGTATCTGTCTGAGTCAGGTATATGAGAGACTGGTGTATCTGTCTGTCTGAGTCAGGTATAGGAGAGACTGGTGTATCTGTCTGAGTCAGATATAGGAGAGACTGGTGTATCTGTCTGTCTGAGTCAGGTATAGGTGAGACTGGTGTATCTGTCTGAGTCAGGTATAGGAGAGACTGGTGTATCTGTCTGTCTGAGTCAGGTATAGGAGAGACTGGTGTATATGTCTGTCTGAGTCAGGTATAGGAGAGACTGGTGTATATGTCTGTCTGAGTCAGCTATAGGAGAGACTGGTGTATCCGTCCTAGTCAGGTATAGGAGAGACTGGTGTATCTGTCTGTCTGAGTCAGGTATAGGAGAGACTGGTGTATCTGTCTGTCTGAGTCAGGTATAGGAGAGACTGGTGTATCTGTCGGAGTCAGGTATAGGAGAGACTGGTGTATCTGTCTGTCTGAGTCAGGTATAGGAGAGACTGTTGTATCTGTCTGAGTCAGGTATAGGAGAGACTGGTGCATCTGTCTGTCTGAGTCAGGTATAGGAGAGACTGGTGTATATGTCTGTCTGAGTCAGGTATAGGAGAGACTGGTGTATCTGTCTGAGTCAGGTATAGGAGAGACTGGTATATCTGTCTGTCTGAGTCAGGTACAAGAGAGACTGGTGTATCTGTCTGTTCGAGTCAGGCATAGGAGAGACTGGTGTATCTGTCTGTCTGAGTCAGGTATAGGAGAGACTAGTGTATCCGTCTGAGTCAGGTATATGAGAGACTGTTGTATCTGTCTGTCTGAGTCAGGCATAGGAGAGTCTGGTGTATCTGTCTGAGTCAGGTATAGGAGAGACTGGTGTATCTGTCTGAGTCAGGTATAGGAGAGACTGGTGTATCTGTCTGTCTGTGTCAGGTATAGGAGAGACTGGTGTATCTGTCTGAGTCAGGTATAGGAGAGACTGGTGTATCTGTCTGTCTGAGTCAGGTATAGGAGAGACTGGTGTATATGTCTGTCTGACTCAGGCATAGGAGAGACTTGTGTATCTGTCTGTCTGAGTCAGGTATAGGAAAGACTTGTGTATCTGTCTGTTTGAGTCAGGTATAGGAGAGACTGGTGTATCTGTCTGTCTGAGTCAGGTATAGGAGAGACTAGTGTATCCGTCTGAGTCAGGTATAGGAGAGACAGTTGCATCTGTCTGTCTGAGTCAGGCATAGGAGAGTCTAGTGTATCTGTCTGAGTCAGGTATAGGAGAGACTGGTGTATCTGTCTGAGTCAGGTATAGGAGAGACTTGTGTATCTGTCTGTCTGAGTCAGGTATAGGAGAGACTGGTGTATATGTCTGTCTGACTCAGGCATAGGAGAGACTTGTGTATCTGTCTGTCTGAGTCAGGTATAGGAAAGACTGGTGTATCTGTCTTTCTGAGTCAGGTATAGGAGAAACTGGTGTATCTGTCTTTCTGAGTCAGGTATAGGAGAGACTGGTGTATCCGTCTGAGTCCGGTATAGGAGAGACTGGTGTAACTGTCTGTCTGAGTCAGGTATAGGAGAGACTGGTGTATCTGTCTGTCTGAGTCACGCATAGGAGAGTCTGGTGTATCTGTCTGAGTCAGGTGTAGGAGAGACTGGTGTATCTGTTTGTCTGAGTCTGGTATAGGAGAGACTGGAGTATCTGTCTGTCTGAGTCAGGTATAGGAGAGACGGGTGTATCTGTCTGTCTGAGTCAGGTATAGGAGAGACTGGTGTATCTGTCTGTCTGAGTCAGGTATAGGAGAGACTGGTTTATATGTTTGTCTGAGTCAGGTATAGGAGAGACTGGTGTATATGTCTGTCTGACTCAGGCATAGGAGAGACTGGTGTATCTGTCTGTCTGAGTCAGGTATAGGAAAGACGGGTGTATCTATCGGAGTCACGTATAGGAGAGACTGGTGTATCTGTCTGTCTGAGTCAGGTATAGGAGAGACTGGTTTATATGTCTGAGTCAGGTATAGGAGAGACTGGTGTATCTGTCTGTCTGAGTCAGGTATAGGAGAGACTGGTGTATCTGTCTGTCTGAGTCAGGTATAGGAGAGACTGGTGTATCTGTCTGTCTGAGTCAGGTATCGGAGAGACTGGTGTATCTGTCTGTCTGAGTCAGGTATAGGAGAGACTGGTGTATCTGTCTGTCTGAGTCAGGTATAGGAGAGACTGGTGTATCTGTCTGTCTGAGTCAGGTATAGGAGAGACTGGTGTATCTGTCTGAGTCAGGTATAGGAGAGACTGGTGTATCTGTCTGAGTCAGGTATAGGAGAGACTGGTGTATCTGTCTGTCTGAGTCAGGTATAGGAGAGACTGGTTTATATGTCTGAGTCAGGTATAGGAGAGACTGGTGTATCTGTCTGTCTGAATCAGGTATAGGAGAGACAGGTGTACATGTCTGTCTGAGTCAGGCATAGGAGAGACTGGTGTATATGTCTGTCTGAGTCAGTTATAGGAGAGACTGGTGTATCCGTCCTAGTCAGGTATAGGAGAGACTGGTGTATCTGTCTGTCTGAGTCAGGTATAGGAGAGTCTGGTGTATCTGTCTGAGTCAGGTATAGGAGAGACTTGTGTATCTGTCTGTCTGAGTCAGGTATAGGAGAGACTGGTGTATCTGTCTGAGTCAGGTATATGAGAGACTGGTGTATCTGTCTGTCTGAGTCAGGTATAGGAGAGACTGGTGTATATGTCTGTCTGAGTCAGGTATATGAGAGACTGGTGTATCTGTCTGTCTGAGTCAGGTATAGGAGAGACTGGTGTATCTGTCTGTCTGAGTCAGGTATAGGAGAGACTGTTGTATCTGTCTGAGTCAGGTATAGGAGAGACTGGAGTATCTGTACGTCTGAGTCAGGTATAGGAGAGACTGTTGTATCTGTCTGTCTGAGTCAGGCATAGGATAGTCTGGTGTATCTGTCTGTCTGAGTCAGGTATAGGAGAAACTGGTGTAAATGTCTGTCTGAGTCAGGTATAGGAGAAACTGGTGTAAATGTCTGTCTGAGTCAGGTATAGGAGAAACTGGTGTATCTGTCTGTCTGAGTCAGGTATAGGAGAGACTGGTGTATCTGTCTGTCTGAGTCAGGTATAGGAGAGTCTGGTGTATCTGTCTGAGTCAGGTATAGGAGAGACTGGTGTATCTGTCTGAGTCAGGTATAGGAGAGACTGGTTTATCTGTCTGAGTCAGGTATAGGAGAGACTGGTGTATCTGTCTGAGTCAGGTATAGGAGAGACTGGTGTATCTGTCTGTCTGAGTCAGGTATAGGAGAGACTGTTGTATCTGTCTGAGTCAGGTATAGGAGAGACTGGAGTATCTGTCTGTCTGAGTCAGGTATAGGAGAGACTGGTGTATCTGTCTGAGTCAGGTATAGGAGAGACTGGTGTATCTGTCTGTCTGAGTCAGGTATAGGAGAGACTGGTGTATCTGTCTGAGTCAGGTATAGGAGAGACTGGTATATCTGTCTGTCTGAGTCAGGTACAAGAGAGACTGGTGTATCTGTCTGTGTGAGTCAGGCATAGGAGAGACTGGTGTATCTGTCTGATTCAGGTATAGGAGAGACTGGTGTATCTGTCTGTCTGAGTCAGGTATAGGAGAGACTGGTGTATCTGTCTGTCTGAGTCAGGTAAAGGAGAGACTGGTGTATCTGTCGGAGTCAGGTATAGGAGAGACTGGTGTATATGTCTGTCTGAGTCAGGTATAGGAGAGACTGTTGTATCTGTCTGAGTCAGGTATAGGAGAGACTGGTGTATCTGTCTGTCTGAGTCAGGTATAGGAGAGACTGGTGTATATGTCTGATTCAGGTATAGGAGAGACTGGTGTATCTGTCTGTCTGAGTCAGGTATAGGAGAGACTGGTGTATCTGTCTGTCTGAGTCAGGTAAAGGAGAGACTGGTGTATCTGTCGGAGTCAGGTATAGGAGAGACTGGTGTATCTGTCTGTCTGAGTCAGGTATAGGAGAGACTGTTGTATCTGTCTGAGTCAGGTATAGGAGAGACTGGTGTATCTGTCTGTCTGAGTCAGGTATAGGAGAGACTGGTGTATATGTCTGTCTGAGTCAGGTATAGGAGAGACTGGTATATCTGTCTGTCTGAGTCAGGTACAAGAGAGACTGGTGTATCTGTCTGTTCGAGTCAGGCATAGGAGAGACTGGTGTATCTGTCTGAGACAGGTATAGGAGAGACTGGTGTATCTGTCTGTCTGAGTCAGGTATAGGAGAGACAGGTGTATCTGTCTGAGTCAGGTATAGGAGAGACTGGTGTATCTGTCTGTCTGAGTCAGGTATAGGAGAGACTGGTGTATATGTCTGTCTTACTCAGGCATAGGATAGACTGGTGTATCTGTCTGTCTGAGTCAGGTATAGGAAAGACGGGTGTATCTGTCGGAGTCAGGTATAGGAGAGACTGGTGTATCTGTCTGTCTGAGTCAGGTATAGGAGAGACTGGTATATCTGTCTGTCTGAGTCAGGTATAGGAGAGACTTGTGTATCTGTCTGTCTGAGTCAGGTATAGGAGAGACTGGTGTATATGTCTGTCTGACTCAGGCATAGGTGAGACTTGTGTATATGTCTGTCTGAGTCAGGTATAGGAAAGACTGGTGTATCTGTCTGTTTGAGTCAGGTATAGGAGAGACTGGTGTATCCATCTGAGTCAGGTGTAGGAGAGACTGGTGTATCTGTTTGTCTGAGTCAGGTATAGGAGAGACTGGTGTATCTGTCTGTCTGAGTCAGGTATAGGAGAGACTGGTGTATCTGTCTGTCTGAGTCAGGTATAGGAGAGACTGGTGTATCTGTCTGTCTGAGTCAGGTATAGGAGAGACTGGTGTATCTGTCTGTCTGAGTCAGGTATAGGAGAGACTGGTGTATCTGTCTGTCTGAGTCAGGTATAGGAGAGACTGGTGTATCTGTCTGTCTGAGTCAGGTATCGGAGAGACTGGTGTATCTGTCTGTCTGAGTCAGGTATAGGAGAGACTGGTGTATCTGTCTGTCTGAGTCAGGTATAGGAGAGACTGGTGTATCTGTCTGTCTGAGTCAGGTATAGGAGAGACTGGTGTATCTGTCTGAGTCAGGTATAGGAGAGACTGGTGTATCTGTCTGAGTCAGGTATAGGAGAGACTGGTGTATCTGTCTGTCTGAGTCAGGTATAGGAGAGACTGGTTTATATGTCTGAGTCAGGTATAGGAGAGACTGGTGTATCTGTCTGTCTGAATCAGGTATAGGAGAGACAGGTGTATATGTCTGTCTGAGTCAGGCATAGGAGAGACTGGTGTATATGTCTGTCTGAGTCAGTTATAGGAGAGACTGGTGTATCCGTCCTAGTCAGGTATAGGAGAGACTGGTGTATCTGTCTGTCTGAGTCAGGTATAGGAGAGTCTGGTGTATCTGTCTGAGTCAGGTATAGGAGAGACTTGTGTATCTGTCTGTCTGAGTCAGGTATAGGAGAGACTGGTGTATCTGTCTGAGTCAGGTATATGAGAGACTGGTGTATCTGTCTGTCTGAGTCAGGTATAGGAGAGACTGGTGTATATGTCTGTCTGAGTCAGGTATATGAGAGACTGGTGTATCTGTCTGTCTGAGTCAGGTATAGGAGAGACTGGTGTATCTGTCTGTCTGAGTCAGGTATAGGAGAGACTGTTGTATCTGTCTGAGTCAGGTATAGGAGAGACTGGAGTATCTGTCCGTCTGAGTCAGGTATAGGAGAGACTGTTGTATCTGTCTGTCTGAGTCAGGCATAGGATAGTCTGGTGTATCTGTCTGTCTGAGTCAGGTATAGGAGAAACTGGTGTAAATGTCTGTCTGAGTCAGGTATAGGAGAAACTGGTGTAAATGTCTGTCTGAGTCAGGTATAGGAGAAACTGGTGTATCTGTCTGTCTGAGTCAGGTATAGGAGAGACTGGTGTATCTGTCTGTCTGAGTCAGGTATAGGAGAGTCTGGTGTATCTGTCTGAGTCAGGTATAGGAGAGACTGGTGTATCTGTCTGAGTCAGGTATAGGAGAGACTGGTGTATCTGTCTGAGTCAGGTATAGGAGAGACTGGTGTATCTGTCTGAGTCAGGTATAGGAGAGACTGGTGTATCTGTCTGTCTGAGTCAGGTATAGGAGAGACTGTTGTATCTGTCTGAGTCAGGTATAGGAGAGACTGGAGTATCTGTCTGTCTGAGTCAGGTATAGGAGAGACTGGTGTATCTGTCTGAGTCAGGTATAGGAGAGACTGGTGTATCTGTCTGTCTGAGTCAGGTATAGGAGAGACTGGTGTATCTGTCTGAGTCAGGTATAGGAGAGACTGGTATATCTGTCTGTCTGAGTCAGGTACAAGAGAGACTGGTGTATCTGTCTGTGTGAGTCAGGCATAGGAGAGACTGGTGTATCTGTCTGATTCAGGTATAGCAGAGACTGGTGTATCTGTCTGTCTGAGTCAGGTATAGGAGAGACTGGTGTATCTGTCTGTCTGAGTCAGGTAAAGGAGAGACTGGTGTATCTGTCGGAGTCAGGTATAGGAGAGACTGGTGTATATGTCTGTCTGAGTCAGGTATAGGAGAGACTGTTGTATCTGTCTGAGTCAGGTATAGGAGAGACTGGTGTATCTGTCTGTCTGAGTCAGGTATAGGAGAGACTGGTGTATATGTCTGATTCAGGTATAGGAGAGACTGGTGTATCTGTCTGTCTGAGTCAGGTATAGGAGAGACTGGTGTATCTGTCTGTCTGAGTCAGGTAAAGGAGAGACTGGTGTATCTGTCGGAGTCAGGTATAGGAGAGACTGGTGTATCTGTCTGTCTGAGTCAGGTATAGGAGAGACTGTTGTATCTGTCTGAGTCAGGTATAGGAGAGACTGGTGTATCTGTCTGTCTGAGTCAGGTATAGGAGAGACTGGTGTATATGTCTGTCTGAGTCAGGTATAGGAGAGACTGGTATATCTGTCTGTCTGAGTCAGGTACAAGAGAGACTGGTGTATCTGTCTGTTCGAGTCAGGCATAGGAGAGACTGGTGTATCTGTCTGAGACAGGTATAGGAGAGACTGGTGTATCTGTCTGTCTGAGTCAGGTATAGGAGAGACAGGTGTATCTGTCTGAGTCAGGTATAGGAGAGACTGGTGTATCTGTCTGTCTGAGTCAGGTATAGGAGAGACTGGTGTATATGTCTGTCTTACTCAGGCATAGGATAGACTGGTGTATCTGTCTGTCTGAGTCAGGTATAGGAAAGACGGGTGTATCTGTCGGAGTCAGGTATAGGAGAGACTGGTGTATCTGTCTGTCTGAGTCAGGTATAGGAGAGACTGGTATATCTGTCTGTCTGAGTCAGGTATAGGAGAGACTTGTGTATCTGTCTGTCTGAGTCAGGTATAGGAGAGACTGGTGTATATGTCTGTCTGACTCAGGCATAGGTGAGACTTGTGTATATGTCTGTCTGAGTCAGGTATAGGAAAGACTGGTGTATCTGTCTGTTTGAGTCAGGTATAGGAGAGACTGGTGTATCCATCTGAGTCAGGTGTAGGAGAGACTGGTGTATCTGTTTGTCTGAGTCAGGTATAGGAGAGACTGGTGTATCTGTCTGTCTGAGTCAGGTATAGGAGAGACTGGTGTATCTGTCTGTCTGAGTCAGGTATAGGAGAGACTGGTGTATCTGTCTGTCTGAGTCAGGTATAGGAGAGACTGGTGTATCTGTCTGTCTGAGTCAGGTATAGGAGAGACTGGTGTATATGTCTGTCTGAGTCAGGTATAGGAGAGACTGGTGTATATGTCTGTCTTACTCAGGCATAGGAGAGACTGGTGTATCTGTCTGTCTGAGTCAGGTATAGGAAAGACGGGTGTATCTGTCGGAGTCAGGTATAGGAGAGACTGGTGTATCTGTCTGTCTGAGTCAGGTATAGGAGAGACTGGTATATCTGTCTGTCTGAGTCAGGTATAGGAGAGACTGGTGTATCTGTCTGTCTGAGTCAGGTATAGGAGAGACTGGTGTATCTGTCTGTCTGAGTCAGGTATAGGAGAGACTGGTGTATATGTCTGTCTGACTCAGGCATAGGAGAGACTGGTGTATCTGTCTGTCTGAGTCAGGTATAGGAGAGACTGGTGTATCTGTCTGTCTGAGTCAGGTATAGGAGAGACTGGTGTATATGTATGTCTAAGTCAGGTATAGGAGAGACTGGTGTATATGTCTGTCTGAGTCAGGTATAGGAGAGACTGGTGTTTCTGTCTTTCTGAGTCAGGTATAGGAGAGACTGTTGTATCTGTCTGTCTGAGTCAGGTATAGGAGAGACTGGTGTATCTGTCTGTCTGAGTCAGGTATAGGAGAGACTGGTGTATCTGTCTGTCTGAGTCAGGTATAGGAGAGACTGGTGTATATGTCTGTCTGACTCAGGCATAGGAGAGACTGGTGTATCTGTCTGTCTGAGTCAAGTATAGGAGAGACTGGTGTATCTGTCTGTGTGAGTCAGTTATAGGAGAGACGGGTGTATCTGTCTGAGTCAGGTATAGGAGAAACTGGTGTATCTGTCTGAGTCAGGTATAGGAGAGACTGGTGTATCCGTCTGAGTCAGGTATAGGAGAGACTGGTGTAACTGTCTGTCTGAGTCAGGTATAGGAGAGACTGGTGTATCTGTCTGTCTGAGTCACGCATTGGAGAGTCTGGTGTATCTGTCTGAGTCAGGTGTAGGAGAGACTGGTGTATTTGTTTGTCTGAGTCAGGTATAGGAGAGACTGGTGTATCTGTCTGTCTGAGTCAGGTATATCTGTCTGTCTGAGTCATGTATAGGAGAGACTGGTGTATCTGTCTGTCTGAGTCAGGTATAGGAGAGACTGGTGTATCTGTCTGTCTGAGTCAGGTATAGGAGAGACTGGTGTATATGTCTGTCTGACTCAGGCATAGGAGAGACTGGTGTATCTGTCTGTCTGAGTCAGGTATAGGAGAGACTGGTGTATCTGTCTGAGTCAGGTATATGAGAGACTGGTGTATCTGTCTGTCTGAGTCAGGTATAGGAGAGACTGGTGTATATGTCTGTCTGAGTCAGGTATAGGAGAGACTGATGTATCTGTCTGTCTGAGTCAGGTATAGGAGAGACTGGTGTATCTGTCTGTCTGAGTAATGTATAGGAGAGACTGGTGTATCTGTCTGAGTCAGGTATATGAGAGACTGGTGTATCTGTCTGTCTGAGTCAGGTATAGGAGAGACTGGTGTATCTGTCTGTCTGAGTCAGGTATAGGAGAGACTGGTGTATCTGTCTGTCTGAGTCAGGTATAGGAGAGACTGGTGTATCTGTCTGTCTGAGTCAGGTATAGGAGAGACTAGTGTATCCGTCTGAGTCAGGTATAGGAGAGACTGTTGTATCTGTCTGTCTGAGTCAGGCATAGGAGAGTCTGGTGTATCTGTCTGAGTCAGGTATAGGAGAGACTGGTGTATCTGTCTGAGTCAGGTATAGGAGAGACTTGTGTATCTGTCTGTCTGAGTCAGGTATAGGAGAGACTGGTGTATATGTCTGTCTGACTCAGGCATAGGAGAGACTTGTGTATATGTCTGTCTGAGTCAGGTATAGGAAAGACTGGTGTATCTGTCTGTTTGAGTCAGGTATAGGAGAGACTGGTGTATCTGTCTGAGTCAGGTATAGGAGAGACGGATGTATCTGTCTGTCTGAGTCACGCATAGGAGAGTCTGGTGTATATGTCTGAGTCAGGTGTAGGAGAGATTGGTGTATCTGTTTGTCTGAGTCAGGTATAGGAGAGACTGGTGTATCTGTCTGTCTGAGTCAGGTATAGGAGAGACTGGTGTATCTGTCTGTCTGAGTCAGGTATAGGAGAGACTGGTGTATCTGTCTGTCTGAGTCAGGTATAGGAGAGACTGGTGTATCTGTCTGTGTGAGTCAGTTATAGGAGAGACGGGTGTATCTGTCTGTCTGAGTCAGGTATAGGAGAAACTGGTGTATCTGTCTCAGTCAGGTATAGGAGAGACTGGTGTATCTGTCTGTCTGAGTCAGGTATAGGAGAGACTGGTGTATCTGTTTGTCTGAGTCAGGTATAGGAGAGACTGGTGTATCTGTCTGTCTGAGTCAGGTATAGGAGAGACTGGTGTATATGTCTGAGTCAGGTATAGGAGAGACTGGTGTATCTGTCTGTCTGAGTCAGGTATAGGAGAGACTGGTGTATATGTCTGTCTGAGTCAGGTATAGGAGAGACTGTTATATCTGTCTGAGTCAGGTATAGGAGAGACTGGTGTATATGTCTGAGTCAGGTATAGGAGAGACTGGTGTATCTGTCTGTCTGAGTCAGGTATAGGAGAGACTGGTGTATATGTCTGTCTGAGTCAGGTATAGGAGAGACTGTTATATCTGTCTGAGTCAGGTATAGGAGAGACTGGTATATCTGTCTGTCTGAGTCAGGTATATGAGAGCTGGTGTATATGTCTGTCTGAGTCAGGTATAGGAGAGACTGGTGTATCTGTCTGAGTCAGGTATAGGAGAGACTGGTATATCTGTCTGTCTGAGTCAGGTACAAGAGAGACTGGTGTATCTGTCTGTTCGAGTCAGGCATAGGAGAGACTGGTGTATCTGTCTGAGACAGGTATAGGAGAGACTGGTGTATCTGTCTGTCTGAGTCAGGTATAGGAGAGACAGGTGTATATGTCTGTCTGAGTCAGGCATAGGAGAGACTGGTGTATATGTCTGTCTGAGTCAGTTATAGGAGAGACTGGTGTATCCGTCCTAGTCAGGTATAGGAGAGACTGGTGTATCTGTCTGTCTGAGTCAGGTATAGGAGAGACTGGTGTATCTGTCTGTCTGAGTCAGGTATAGGAGAGTCTGGTGTATCTGTCTGAGTGAGGTATAGGAGAGACTTGTGTATCTGTCTGTCTGAGTCAGGTATAGGAGAGACTGGTGTATCTGTCTGAGTCAGGTATATGAGAGACTGGTGTATCTGTCTGTCTGAGTCAGGTATAGGAGAGACTGGTGTATATGTCTGTCTGAGTCAGGTATAGGAGAGACTGGTGTATCTGTCTGAGTCAGGTATAGGAGAGACTGTTGTATCTGTCTGAGTCAGGTATAGGAGAGACTGGAGTATCTGTCTGTCTGAGTCAGGTATAGGAGAGACTGGTGTATCTGTCTGAGTCAGGTATAGGAGAGACTGGTGTATCTGTCTGTCTGAGTCAGGTATAGGAGAGACTGGTGTATCTGTCTGAGTCAGGTATAGGAGAGACTGGTATATCTGTCTGTCTGAGTCAGGTACAAGAGAGACTGGTGTATCTGTCTGTGTGAGTCAGGCATAGGAGAGACTGGTGTATCTGTCTGATTCAGGTATAGGAGAGACTGGTGTATCTGTCTGTCTGAGTCAGGTATAGGAGAGACTGGTGTATATGTCTGTCTGAGTCAGGTATAGGAGAGACTGTTGTATCTGTCTGAGTCAGGTATAGGAGAGACTGGTGTATCTGTCTGTCTGAGTCAGGTATAGGAGAGACTGGTGTATATGTCTGATTCAGGTATAGGAGAGACTGGTGTATCTGTCTGTCTGAGTCAGGTATAGGAGAGACTGGTGTATCTGTCTGTCTGAGTCAGGTAAAGGAGAGACTGGTGTATCTGTCGGAGTCAGGTATAGGAGAGACTGGTGTATCTGTCTGTCTGAGTCAGGTATAGGAGAGACTGTTGTATCTGTCTGAGTCAGGTATAGGAGAGACTGGTGTATCTGTCTGTCTGAGTCAGGTATAGGAGAGACTGGTGTATATGTCTGTCTGAGTCAGGTATAGGAGAGACTGGTATATCTGTCTGTCTGAGTCAGGTACAAGAGAGACTGGTGTATCTGTCTGTTCGAGTCAGGCATAGGAGAGACTGGTGTATCTGTCTGAGACAGGTATAGGAGAGACTGGTGTATCTGTCTGTCTGAGTCAGGTATAGGAGAGACAGGTGTATCTGTCTGAGTCAGGTATAGGAGAGACTGGTGTATCTGTCTGTCTGAGTCAGGTATAGGAGAGACTGGTGTATATGTCTGTCTTACTCAGGCATAGGATAGACTGGTGTATCTGTCTGTCTGAGTCAGGTATAGGAAAGACGGGTGTATCTGTCGGAGTCAGGTATAGGAGAGACTGGTGTATCTGTCTGTCTGAGTCAGGTATAGGAGAGACTGGTATATCTGTCTGTCTGAGTCAGGTATAGGAGAGACTTGTGTATCTGTCTGTCTGAGTCAGGTATAGGAGAGACTGGTGTATATGTCTGTCTGACTCAGGCATAGGTGAGACTTGTGTATATGTCTGTCTGAGTCAGGTATAGGAAAGACTGGTGTATCTGTCTGTTTGAGTCAGGTATAGGAGAGACTGGTGTATCCATCTGAGTCAGGTGTAGGAGAGACTGGTGTATCTGTTTGTCTGAGTCAGGTATAGGAGAGACTGGTGTATCTGTCTGTCTGAGTCAGGTATAGGAGAGACTGGTGTATATGTCTGTCTGAGTCAGGTATAGGAGAGACTGGTGTATCTGTCTGTCTGAGTCAGGTATAGGAGAGACTGGTGTATCTGTCTGTCTGAGTCAGGTATAGGAGAGACTGGTGTATATGTCTGTCTGAGTCAGGTATAGGAGAGACTGGTGTATATGTCTGTCTTACTCAGGCATAGGAGAGACTGGTGTATCTGTCTGTCTGAGTCAGGTATAGGAAAGACGGGTGTATCTGTCGGAGTCAGGTATAGGAGAGACTGGTGTATCTGTCTGTCTGAGTCAGGTATAGGAGAGACTGGTATATCTGTCTGTCTGAGTCAGGTATAGGAGAGACTGGTGTATCTGTCTGTCTGAGTCAGGTATAGGAGAGACTGGTGTATCTGTCTGTCTGAGTCAGGTATAGGAGAGACTGGTGTATATGTCTGTCTGACTCAGGCATAGGAGAGACTGGTGTATCTGTCTGTCTGAGTCAGGTATAGGAGAGACTGGTGTATCTGTCTGTCTGAGTCAGGTATATGAGAGACTGGTGTATATGTATGTCTAAGTCAGGTATAGGAGAGACTGGTGTATATGTCTGTCTGAGTCAGGTATAGGAGAGACTGGTGTTTCTGTCTTTCTGAGTCAGGTATAGGAGAGACTGTTGTATCTGTCTGTCTGAGTCAGGTATAGGAGAGACTGGTGTATCTGTCTGTCTGAGTCAGGTATAGGAGAGACTGGTGTATCTGTCTGTCTGAGTCAGGTATAGGAGAGACTGGTGTATATGTCTGTCTGACTCAGGCATAGGAGAGACTGGTGTATCTGTCTGTCTGAGTCAAGTATAGGAGAGACTGGTGTATCTGTCTGTGTGAGTCAGTTATAGGAGAGACGGGTGTATCTGTCTGTCTGTGTCAGGTATATCTGTCTGTCTGAGTCATGTATAGGAGAGACTGGTGTATCTGTCTGTCTGAGTCAGGTATAGGAGAGACTGGTGTATCTGTCTGTCTGAGTCAGGTATAGGAGAGACGGGTGTATCTGTCTGTCTGAGTCAGGTATAGGAGAGACTGGTGTATCTGTCTGTCTGAGTCAGGTATAGGAGAGACTGGTGTATATGTCTGTCTGACTCAGGCATAGGAGAGACTGGTGTATCTGTCTGTCTGAGTCAGGTATAGGAGAGACTGGTGTATCTGTCTGAGTCAGGTATATGAGAGACTGGTGTATCTGTCTGTCTGAGTCAGGTATAGGAGAGACTGGTGTATATGTCTGTCTGAGTCAGGTATAGGAGAGACTGATGTATCTGTCTGTCTGAGTCAGGTATAGGAGAGACTGGTGTATCTGTCTGTCTGAGTAATGTATAGGAGAGACTGGTGTATCTGTCTGAGTCAGGTATATGAGAGACTGGTGTATCTGTCTGTCTGAGTCAGGTATAGGAGAGACTGGTGTATCTGTCTGTCTGAGTCAGGTATAGGAGAGACTGGTGTATCTGTCTGTCTGAGTCAGGTATAGGAGAGACTGGTGTATCTGTCTGTCTGAGTCAGGTATAGGAGAGACTAGTGTATCCGTCTGAGTCAGGTATAGGAGAGACTGTTGTATCTGTCTGTCTGAGTCAGGCATAGGAGAGTCTGGTGTATCTGTCTGTCTGAGTCAGGTATAGGAGAGACTAGTGTATCCGTCTGAGTCAGGTATAGGAGAGACTGTTGTATCTGTCTGTCTGAGTCAGGCATAGGAGAGTCTGGTGTATCTGTCTGAGTCAGGTATAGGAGAGACTGGTGTATCTGTCTGAGTCAGGTATAGGAGAGACTTGTGTATCTGTCTGTCTGAGTCAGGTATAGGAGAGACTGGTGTATATGTCTGTCTGACTCAGGCATAGGAGAGACTTGTGTATATGTCTGTCTGAGTCAGGTATAGGAAAGACTGGTGTATCTGTCTGTTTGAGTCAGGTATAGGAGAGACTGGTGTATCTGTCTGAGTCAGGTATAGGAGAGACGGATGTATCTGTCTGTCTGAGTCACGCATAGGAGAGTCTGGTGTATATGTCTGAGTCAGGTGTAGGAGAGACTGGTATATCTGTCTGTCTGAGTCAGGTATATGAGAGCTGGTGTATATGTCTGTCTGAGTCAGGTATAGGAGAGACTGGTGTATCTGTCTGAGTCAGGTGTAGGAGAGACTGGTATATCTGTCTGTCTGAGTCAGGTACAAGAGAGACTGGTGTATCTGTCTGTCTGAGTCAGGTATAGGAGAGACTGGTGTATCTGTCTGTGTGAGTCAGTTTTAGGAGAGACGGGTTTATCTGTCTGTCTGAGTCAGGTATAGGAGAAACTGGTGTATCTGTCTCAGTCAGGTATAGGAGAGACTGGTGTATCCGTCTGAGTCAGGTATAGGAGAGACTGGTGTAACTGTCTGTCTGAGTCAGTATAGGAGAGACTGGTGTATCTGTCTGTCTGAGTCACGCATAGGAGAGTCTGGTGTATCTGTCTGAGTCAGGTGTAGGAGAGACTGGTGTATTTGTTTGTCTGAGTCAGGTATAGGAGAGACTGGTGCATCTGTCTGTCTGAGTCAGGTATAGGAGAGACTGGTGTATCTGTCTGTCTGAGTCAGGTATAGGAGAGACTGGTGTATCTGTCTGTCTGAGTCAGGTATCGGAGAGACTGGTGTATCTGTCTGTCTGAGTCAGGTATAGGAGAGACTGGTGTATCTGTCTGTCTGAGTCAGGTATAGGAGAGACTGGTGTATCTGTCTGTCTGAGTCAGGTATAGGAGAGACTGGTGTATCTGTCTGTCTGAGTCAGGTATAGGAGAGACTGGTGTATCTGTCTGAGTCAGGTATAGGAGAGACTGGTGTATCTGTCTGTCTGAGTCAGGTATAGGAGAGACTGGTGTATATGTCTGAGTCAGGTATAGGAGAGACTGGTGTATCTGTCTGTCTGAGTCAGGTATAGGAGAGACTGGTGTATATGTCTGTCTGAGTCAGGTATAGGAGAGACTGTTATATCTGTCTGAGTCAGGTATAGGAGAGACTGGTATATCTGTCTGTCTGAGTCAGGTATATGAGAGCTGGTGTATATGTCTGTCTGAGTCAGGTATAGGAGAGACTGGTGTATCTGTCTGAGTCAGGTATAGGAGAGACTGGTATATCTGTCTGTCTGAGTCAGGTACAAGAGAGACTGGTGTATATGTCTGTCTGAGTCAGTTATAGGAGAGACTGGTGTATCCGTCCTAGTCAGGTATAGGAGAGACTGGTGTATCTGTCTGTCTGAGTCAGGTATAGGAGAGACTGGTGTATCTGTCTGTCTGAGTCCGGTATAGGAGAGTCTGGTGTATCTGTCAGAGTCAGGTATAGGAGAGACTTGTGTATCTGTCTGTCTGAGTCAGGTATAGGAGAGACTGGTGTATCTGTCTGAGTCAGGTATATGAGAGACTGGTGTATCTGTCTGTCTGAGTCAGGTATAGGAGAGACTGGTGTATATGTCTGTCTGAGTCAGGTATAGGAGAGACTGGTGTATCTGTCTGAGTCAGGTATATGAGAGACTGGTGTATCTGTCTGTCTGAGTCAGGTATAGGAGAGACTGGTGTATCTGTCTCTCTGAGTCAGGTATAGGAGAGACTAGTGTATCCGTCTGAGTCAGGTATAGGAGAGACTGTTGTATCTGTCTGTCTGAGTCAGGCATAGGATAGTCTGGTGTATCTGTCTGAGTCAGGTATAGGAGAGACTGGTGTATCTGTCTGTCTGAGTCAGGTATAGGAGAAACTGGTGTAAATGTCTGAGTCAGGTATAGGAGAAACTGGTGTATCTGTCTGTCTGAGTCCGGTATAGGAGAGTCTGGTGTATCTGTCAGAGTCAGGTATAGGAGAGACTTGTGTATCTGTCTGTCTGAGTCAGGTATAGGAGAGACTGGTGTATCTGTCTGAGTCAGGTATATGAGAGACTGGTGTATCTGTCTGTCTGAGTCAGGTATAGGAGAGACTGGTGTATATGTCTGTCTGAGTCAGGTATAGGAGAGACTGGTGTATCTGTCTGAGTCAGGTATATGAGAGACTGGTGTATCTGTCTGTCTGAGTCAGGTATAGGAGAGACTGGTGTATCTGTCTCTCTGAGTCAGGTATAGGAGAGACTAGTGTATCCGTCTGAGTCAGGTATAGGAGAGACTGTTGTATCTGTCTGTCTGAGTCAGGCATAGGATAGTCTGGTGTATCTGTCTGAGTCAGGTATAGGAGAGACTGGTGTATCTGTCTGTCTGAGTCAGGTATAGGAGAAACTGGTGTAAATGTCTGAGTCAGGTATAGGAGAAACTGGTGTATCTGTCTGTCTGAGTCAGGTATAGGAGAGACTGGTGTATCTGTCTGTCTGAGTCAGGTATAGGAGAGTCTGGTGTATCTGTCTGAGTCAGGTATAGGAGAGACTGGTGTATCTGTCTGAGTCAGGTATAGGAGAGACTGGTGTATCTGTCTGAGTCAGGTATAGGAGAGACTGGTGTATCTGTCTGAGTCAGGTATAGGAGAGACTGGTGTATCTGTCTGTCTGAGTCAGGTATAGGAGAGACTGGTGTATCTGTCTGTCTGAGTCAGGTATAGGAGAGACTGGTGTATCTGTCTGTCTGAGTCAGGCATAGGATAGTCTGGTGTATCTGTCTGAGTCAGGTATAGGAGAGACTGGTGTATCTGTCTGTCTGAGTCAGGTATAGGAGAAACTGGTGTAAATGTCTGTCTGAGTCAGGTATAGGAGAAACTGGTGTATCTGTCTGTCTGAGTCAGGTATAGGAGAGACTGGTGTATCTGTCTGTCTGAGTCAGGTATAGGAGAGTCTGGTGTATCTGTCTGAGTCAGGTATAGGAGAGACTGGTGTATCTGTCTGAGTCAGGTATAGGAGAGACTGGTGTATCTGTCTGAGTCAGGTATAGGAGAGACTGGTGTATCTGTCTGTCTGAGTCAGGTATAGGAGAGACTGGTGTATCTGTCTGAGTCAGGTATAGGAGAGACTGGTATATCTGTCTGTCTGAGTCAGGTACAAGAGAGACTGGTGTATCTGTCTGTGTGAGTCAGGCATAGGAGAGACTGGTGTATCTGTCTGATTCAGGTATAGGAGAGACTGGTGTATCTGTCTGTCTGAGTCAGGTAAAGGAGAAACTGGTGTATCTGTCGGGGTCAGGTATAGGAGAGACTGGTGTATATGTCTGTCTGAGTCAGGTATAGGAGAGACTGGTGTATCTGTCTGTCTGAGTCAGGTATAGGAGAGACTGGTGTATATGTCTGATTCAGGTATAGGAGAGACTGGTGTATCTGTCTGTCTGAGTCAGGTATAGGAGAGACTGGTGTATCTGTCGGAGTCAGGTATAGGAGAGACTGGTGTATCTGTCTGTCTGAGTCAGGTATAGGAGAAACTGGTGTAAATGTCTGTCTGAGTCAGGTATAGGAGAAACTGGTGTATCTGTCTGTCTGAGTCAGGTATAGGAGAGACTGGTGTATCTGTCTGTCTGAGTCAGGTATAGGAGAGTCTGGTGTATCTGTCTGAGTCAGGTATAGGAGAGACTGGTGTATCTGTCTGAGTCAGGTATAGGAGAGACTGGTGTATCTGTCTGAGTCAGGTATAGGAGAGACTGGTGTATCTGTCTGTCTGAGTCAGGTATAGGAGAGACTGTTGTATCTGTCTGAGTCAGGTATAGGAGAGACTGGTGTATCTGTCTGAGTCAGGTATAGGAGAGACTGGTGTATCTGTCTGTCTGAGTCAGGTATAGGAGAGACTGGTGTATCTGTCTGAGTCAGGTATAGGAGAGACTGGTGTATCTGTCTGTCTGAGTCAGGTATAGGAGAGACTGGTGTATCTGTCTGAGTCAGGTATAGGAGAGACTGGTATATCTGTCTGTCTGAGTCAGGTACAAGAGAGACTGGTGTATCTGTCTGTGTGAGTCAGGCATAGGAGAGACTGGTGTATCTGTCTGATTCAGGTATAGGAGAGATTGGTGTATCTGTCTGTCTGAGTCAGGTATAGGAGAGACTGGTGTATCTGTCTGTCTGAGTCAGGTAAAGGAGAAACTGGTGTATCTGTCGGAGTCAGGTATAGGAGAGACTGGTGTATATGTCTGTCTGAGTCAGGTATAGGAGAGACTGTTGTATCTGTCTGAGTCAGGTATAGGAGAGACTGGTGTATCTGTCTGTCTGAGTCAGGTATAGGAGAGACTGGTGTATATGTCTGATTCAGGTATAGGAGAGACTGGTGTATCTGTCTGTCTGAGTCAGGTATAGGAGAGACTGGTGTATCTGTCGGAGTCAGGTATAGGAGAGACTGGTGTATCTGTCTGTCTGAGTCAGGTATAGGAGAGACTGTTGTATCTGTCTGAGTCAGGTATAGGAGAGACTGGTGTATCTGTCTGTCTGAGTCAGGTATAGGAGAGACTGGTGTATATGTCTGTCTGAGTCAGGTATAGGAGAGACTGGTATATCTGTCTGTCTGAGTCAGGTACAAGAGAGACTGGTGTATCTGTCTGTTCGAGTCAGGCATAGGAGAGACTGGTGTATCTGTCTGAGACAGGTATAGGAGAGACTGGTGTATCTGTCTGTCTGAGTCAGGTATAGGAGAGACAGGTGTATCTGTCTGAGTCAGGTATAGGAGAGACTGGTGTATCTGTCTGTCTGAGTCAGGTATAGGAGAGACTGGTGTATATGTCTGTCTGACTCAGGCATAGGAGAGACTGGTGTATCTGTCTGTCTGAGTCAGGTATAGGAGAGACTGGTGTATCTGTCTGTCTGAGTCAGGTATATGAGAGACTGGTGTATATGTCTGTCTGAGTCAGGTATAGGAGAGACTGGTGTTTCTGTCTTTCTGAGTCAGGTATAGGAGAGACTGTTGTATCTGTCTGTCTGAGTCAGGTATAGGAGAGACTGGTGTATCTGTCTGTCTGAGTCAGGTATAGGAGAGACTGGTGTATCTGTCTGTCTGAGTCAGGTATAGGAGAGACTGGTGTATATGTCTGTCTGACTCAGGCATAGGAGAGACTGGTGTATCTGTCTGTCTGAGTCAAGTATAGGAGAGACTGGTGTATCTGTCTGTGTGAATCAGGTATAGGAGAAACTGGTGTATCTGTCTGAGTCAGGTATAGGAGAGACTGGTGTATCCGTCTGAGTCAGGTATAGGAGAGACTGGTGTAACTGTCTGTCTGAGTCAGGTATAGGAGAGACTGGTGTATCTGTCTGTCTGAGTCACGCATGGGAGAGTCTGGTGTATCTGTCTGAGTCAGGTGTAGGAGAGACTGGTGTATTTGTTTGTCTGAGTCAGGTATAGGAGAGACTGGTGTATCTGTCTGTCTGAGTCAGGTATATCTGTCTGTCTGAGTCATGTATAGGAGAGACTGGTGTATCTGTCTGTCTGAGTCAGGTATAGGAGAGACTGGTGTATCTGTCTGTCTGAGTCAGGTATAGGAGAGACTGGTGTATCTGTCTGTCTGAGTCAGGTATAGGAGAGACTGGTGTATATGTCTGTCTGACTCAGGCATAGGAGAGACTGGTGTATCTGTCTGTCTGAGTCAGGTATAGGAGAGACTGGTGTATCTGTCTGAGTCAGGTATATGAGAGACTGGTGTATCTGTCTGTCTGAGTCAGGTATAGGAGAGACTGGTGTATATGTCTGTCTGAGTCAGGTATAGGAGAGACTGGTGTATCTGTCTGTCTGAGTCAGGTATAGGAGAGACTGGTGTATCTGTCTGTCTGAGTCATGTATAGGAGAGACTGGTGTATCTGTCTGAGTCAGGTATATGAGAGACTGGTGTATCTGTCTGTCTGACTCAGGCATAGGAGAGACTGGTGTATCTGTCTGTCTGAGTCAAGTATAGGAGAGACTGGTGTATCTGTCTGTGTGAATCAGGTATAGGAGAAACTGGTGTATCTGTCTGAGTCAGGTATAGGAGAGACTGGTGTATCCGTCTGAGTCAGGTATAGGAGAGACTGGTGTAACTGTCTGTCTGAGTCAGGTATAGGAGAGACTGGTGTATCTGTCTGTCTGAGTCACGCATGGGAGAGTCTGGTGTATCTGTCTGAGTCAGGTGTAGGAGAGACTGGTGTATTTGTTTGTCTGAGTCAGGTATAGGAGAGACTGGTGTATCTGTCTGTCTGAGTCAGGTATATCTGTCTGTCTGAGTCATGTATAGGAGAGACTGGTGTATCTGTCTGTCTGAGTCAGGTATAGGAGAGACTGGTGTATCTGTCTGTCTGAGTCAGGTATAGGAGAGACTGGTGTATCTGTCTGTCTGAGTCAGGTATAGGAGAGACTGGTGTATATGTCTGTCTGACTCAGGCATAGGAGAGACTGGTGTATCTGTCTGTCTGAGTCAGGTATAGGAGAGACTGGTGTATCTGTCTGAGTCAGGTATATGAGAGACTGGTGTATCTGTCTGTCTGAGTCAGGTATAGGAGAGACTAGTGTATCCGTCTGAGTCAGGTATAGGAGAGACTGTTGTATCTGTCTGTCTGAGTCAGGCATAGGAGAGTCTGGTGTATCTGTCTGAGTCAGGTATAGGAGAGACTGGTATATCTATCTGTCTGAGTCAGGTACAAGAGAGACTGGTGTATCTGTCTGTGTGAGTCAGGCATAGGAGAGACTGGTGTATCTGTCTGATTCAGGTATAGGAGAGATTGGTGTATCTGTCTGTCTGAGTCAGGTATAGGAGAGACTGGTGTATCTGTCTGTCTGAGTCAGGTAAAGGAGAAACTGGTGTATCTGTCGGAGTCAGGTATAGGAGAGACTGGTGTATATGTCTGTCTGAGTCAGGTATAGGAGAGACTGTTGTATCTGTCTGAGTCAGGTATAGGAGAGACTGGTGTATCTGTCTGTCTGAGTCAGGTATAGGAGAGACTGGTGTATATGTCTGATTCAGGTATAGGAGAGACTGGTGTATCTGTCTGTCTGAGTCAGGTATAGGAGAGACTGGTGTATCTGTCGGAGTCAGGTATAGGAGAGACTGGTGTATCTGTCTGTCTGAGTCAGGTATAGGAGAGACTGTTGTATCTGTCTGAGTCAGGTATAGGAGAGACTGGTGTATCTGTCTGTCTGAGTCAGGTATAGGAGAGACTGGTGTATATGTCTGTCTGAGTCAGGTATAGGAGAGACTGGTATATCTGTCTGTCTGAGTCAGGTACAAGAGAGACTGGTGTATCTGTCTGTTCGAGTCAGGCATAGGAGAGACTGGTGTATCTGTCTGAGACAGGTATAGGAGAGACTGGTGTATCTGTCTGTCTGAGTCAGGTATAGGAGAGACAGGTGTATCTGTCTGAGTCAGGTATAGGAGAGACTGGTGTATCTGTCTGTCTGAGTCAGGTATAGGAGAGACTGGTGTATATGTCTGTCTGACTCAGGCATAGGAGAGACTGGTGTATCTGTCTGTCTGAGTCAGGTATAGGAGAGACTGGTGTATCTGTCTGTCTGAGTCAGGTATAGGAGAGACTGGTGTATATGTCTGTCTGACTCAGGCATAGGAGAGACTGGTGTATCTGTCTGTCTGAGTCAAGTATAGGAGAGACTGGTGTATCTGTCTGTGTGAATCAGGTATAGGAGAAACTGGTGTATCTGTCTGAGTCAGGTATAGGAGAGACTGGTGTATCCGTCTGAGTCAGGTATAGGAGAGACTGGTGTAACTGTCTGTCTGAGTCAGGTATAGGAGAGACTGGTGTATCTGTCTGTCTGAGTCACGCATGGGAGAGTCTGGTGTATCTGTCTGAGTCAGGTGTAGGAGAGACTGGTGTATTTGTTTGTCTGAGTCAGGTATAGGAGAGACTGGTGTATCTGTCTGTCTGAGTCAGGTATATCTGTCTGTCTGAGTCATGTATAGGAGAGACTGGTGTATCTGTCTGTCTGAGTCAGGTATAGGAGAGACTGGTGTATCTGTCTGTCTGAGTCAGGTATAGGAGAGACTGGTGTATCTGTCTGTCTGAGTCAGGTATAGGAGAGACTGGTGTATATGTCTGTCTGACTCAGGCATAGGAGAGACTGGTGTATCTGTCTGTCTGAGTCAGGTATAGGAGAGACTGGTGTATCTGTCTGAGTCAGGTATATGAGAGACTGGTGTATCTGTCTGTCTGAGTCAGGTATAGGAGAGACTGGTGTATATGTCTGTCTGAGTCAGGTATAGGAGAGACTGGTGTATCTGTCTGTCTGAGTCAGGTATAGGAGAGACTGGTGTATCTGTCTGTCTGAGTCATGTATAGGAGAGACTGGTGTATCTGTCTGAGTCAGGTATATGAGAGACTGGTGTATCTGTCTGTCTGACTCAGGCATAGGAGAGACTGGTGTATCTGTCTGTCTGAGTCAAGTATAGGAGAGACTGGTGTATCTGTCTGTGTGAATCAGGTATAGGAGAAACTGGTGTATCTGTCTGAGTCAGGTATAGGAGAGACTGGTGTATCCGTCTGAGTCAGGTATAGGAGAGACTGGTGTAACTGTCTGTCTGAGTCAGGTATAGGAGAGACTGGTGTATCTGTCTGTCTGAGTCACGCATGGGAGAGTCTGGTGTATCTGTCTGAGTCAGGTGTAGGAGAGACTGGTGTATTTGTTTGTCTGAGTCAGGTATAGGAGAGACTGGTGTATCTGTCTGTCTGAGTCAGGTATATCTGTATGTCTGAGTCATGTATAGGAGAGACTGGTGTATCTGTCTGTCTGAGTCAGGTATAGGAGAGACTGGTGTATCTGTCTGTCTGAGTCAGGTATAGGAGAGACTGGTGTATCTGTCTGTCTGAGTCAGGTATAGGAGAGACTGGTGTATATGTCTGTCTGACTCAGGCATAGGAGAGACTGGTGTATCTGTCTGTCTGAGTCAGGTATAGGAGAGACTGGTGTATCTGTCTGAGTCAGGTATATGAGAGACTGGTGTATCTGTCTGTCTGAGTCAGGTATAGGAGAGACTGGTGTATATGTCTGTCTGAGTCAGGTATAGGAGAGACTGGTGTATCTGTCTGTCTGAGTCAGGTATAGGAGAGACTGGTGTATCTGTCTGTCTGAGTCATGTATAGGAGAGACTGGTGTATCTGTCTGAGTCAGGTATATGAGAGACTGGTGTATCTGTCTGTCTGAGTCAGGTATAGGAGAGACTGGTGTATATGTCTGTCTGAGTCAGTTATAGGAGAGACTGGTGTATCTGTCTGTCTGAGTCAGGTATAGGAGAGACTGGTGTATCTGTCTGTCTGAGTCAGGTATAGGAGAGACTAGTGTATCCGTCTGAGTCAGGTATAGGAGAGACTGTTGTATCTGTCTGTCTGAGTCAGGCATAGGAGAGTCTGGTGTATCTGTCTGAGTCAGGTATAGGAGAGACTGGTATATCTATCTGTCTGAGTCAGGTACAAGAGAGACTGGTGTATCTGTCTGTGTGAGTCAGGCATAGGAGAGACTGGTGTATCTGTCTGATTCAGGTATAGGAGAGATTGGTGTATCTGTCTGTCTGAGTCAGGTATAGGAGAGACTGGTGTATCTGTCTGTCTGAGTCAGGTAAAGGAGAAACTGGTGTATCTGTCGGAGTCAGGTATAGGAGAGACTGGTGTATATGTCTGTCTGAGTCAGGTATAGGAGAGACTGTTGTATCTGTCTGAGTCAGGTATAGGAGAGACTGGTGTATCTGTCTGTCTGAGTCAGGTATAGGAGAGACTGGTGTATATGTCTGATTCAGGTATAGGAGAGACTGGTGTATCTGTCTGTCTGAGTCAGGTATAGGAGAGACTGGTGTATCTGTCGGAGTCAGGTATAGGAGAGACTGGTGTATCTGTCTGTCTGAGTCAGGTATAGGAGAGACTGTTGTATCTGTCTGAGTCAGGTATAGGAGAGACTGGTGTATCTGTCTGTCTGAGTCAGGTATAGGAGAGACTGGTGTATATGTCTGTCTGAGTCAGGTATAGGAGAGACTGGTATATCTGTCTGTCTGAGTCAGGTACAAGAGAGACTGGTGTATCTGTCTGTTCGAGTCAGGCATAGGAGAGACTGGTGTATCTGTCTGAGACAGGTATAGGAGAGACTGGTGTATCTGTCTGTCTGAGTCAGGTATAGGAGAGACAGGTGTATCTGTCTGAGTCAGGTATAGGAGAGACTGGTGTATCTGTCTGTCTGAGTCAGGTATAGGAGAGACTGGTGTATATGTCTGTCTGACTCAGGCATAGGAGAGACTGGTGTATCTGTCTGTCTGAGTCAGGTATAGGAGAGACTGGTGTATCTGTCTGTCTGAGTCAGGTATATGAGAGACTGGTGTATATGTCTGTCTGAGTCAGGTATAGGAGAGACTGGTGTTTCTGTCTTTCTGAGTCAGGTATAGGAGAGACTGTTGTATCTGTCTGTCTGAGTCAGGTATAGGAGAGACTGGTGTATCTGTCTGTCTGAGTCAGGTATAGGAGAGACTGGTGTATCTGTCTGTCTGAGTCAGGTATAGGAGAGACTGGTGTATATGTCTGTCTGACTCAGGCATAGGAGAGACTGGTGTATCTGTCTGTCTGAGTCAAGTATAGGAGAGACTGGTGTATCTGTCTGTGTGAATCAGGTATAGGAGAAACTGGTGTATCTGTCTGAGTCAGGTATAGGAGAGACTGGTGTATCCGTCTGAGTCAGGTATAGGAGAGACTGGTGTAACTGTCTGTCTGAGTCAGGTATAGGAGAGACTGGTGTATCTGTCTGAGTCAGGTGTAGGAGAGACTGGTGTATTTGTTTGTCTGAGTCAGGTATAGGAGAGACTGGTGTATCTGTCTGTCTGAGTCAGGTATATCTGTCTGTCTGAGTCATGTATAGGAGAGACTGGTGTATCTGTCTGTCTGAGTCAGGTATAGGAGAGACTGGTGTATCTGTCTGTCTGAGTCAGGTATATGAGAGACTGGTGTATCTGTCTGTCTGAGTCAGGTATAGGAGAGACTGGTGTATATGTCTGTCTGAGTCAGGTATAGGAGAGACTGGTGTATCTGTCTGTCTGAGTCAGTTATAGGAGAGACTGGTGTATCTGTCTGTCTGAGTCAGGTATAGGAGAGACTGGTGTATCTGTCTGTCTGAGTCAGGTATAGGAGAGACTAGTGTATCCGTCTGAGTCAGGTATAGGAGAGACTGTTGTATCTGTCTGTCTGAGTCAGGCATAGGAGAGTCTGGTGTATCTGTCTGAGTCAGGTATAGGAGAGACTGGTGTATCTGTCTGTCTGTGTCAGGTATAGGAGAGACTGGTGTATCTGTCTGAGTCAGGTATAGGAGAGACTGGTGTATCTGTCTGTCTGAGTCAGGTATAGGAGAGACTGGTGTATATGTCTGTCTGACTCAGGCATAGGAGAGACTTGTGTATCTGTCTGTCTGAGTCAGGTATAGGAAAGACTGGTGTATCTGTCTGTTTGAGTCAGGTATAGGAGAGACTGGTGTATCTGTCTGTCTGAGTCAGGTATAGGAGAGACTGGTGTATCTGTCTGTCTGAGTCAGGTATAGGAGAGACTGGTGTATATGTCTGTCTGAGTCAGGTATAGGAGAGACTGGTGTATATGTCTGTCTGACTCAGGCATAGGAGAGACTGGTGTATCTGTCTGTCTGAGTCAGGTATATGAGAGACTGGTGTATATGTCTGTCTGAGTCAGGTATAGGAGAGACTGGTGTTTCTGTCTTTCTGAGTCAGGTATAGGAGAGACTGTTGTATCTGTCTGTCTGAGTCAGGTATAGGAGAGACTGGTGTATCTGTCTGTCTGAGTCAGGTATAGGAGAGACTGGTGTATCTGTCTGTCTGAGTCAGGTATAGGAGAGACTGGTGTATATGTCTGTCTGACTCAGGCATAGGAGAGACTGGTGTATCTGTCTGTCTGAGTCAAGTATAGGAGAGACTGGTGTATCTGTCTGTGTGAATCAGGTATAGGAGAAACTGGTGTATCTGTCTGAGTCAGGTATAGGAGAGACTGGTGTATCCGTCTGAGTCAGGTATAGGAGAGACTGGTGTAACTGTCTGTCTGAGTCAGGTATAGGAGAGACTGGTGTATCTGTCTGAGTCAGGTGTAGGAGAGACTGGTGTATTTGTTTGTCTGAGTCAGGTATAGGAGAGACTGGTGTATCTGTCTGTCTGAGTCAGGTATAGGAGAGACTGGTGTATATGTCTGTCTGACTCAGGCATAGGAGAGACTGGTGTATCTGTCTGTCTGAGTCAGGTATAGGAGAAACTGGTGTATCTGTCTGAGTCAGGTATAGGAGAGACTGGTGTATCTGTCTGAGTCAGGTATAGGAGAGACTGGTGTATCTGTCTGTCTGTGTCAGGTATAGGAGAGACTGGTGTATCTGTCTGAGTCAGGTATAGGAGAGACTGGTGTATCTGTCTGTCTGAGTCAGGTATAGGAGAGACTGGTGTATATGTCTGTCTGACTCAGGCATAGGAGAGACTTGTGTGTCTGTCTGAGTCAGGTATAGGAGAGACTGGTGTATCTGTCTGTTTGAGTCAGGTATAGGAGAGACTGGTGTATCTGTCTGTCTGAGTCAGGCATAGGAGAGTCTAGTGTATCTGTCTGAGTCAGGTATAGGAGAGACTGGTGTATCTGTCTGAGTCAGGTATAGGAGAGACTTGTGTATCTGTCTGTCTGAGTCAGGTATAGGAGAGACTGGTGTATATGTCTGTCTTACTCAGGCATAGGAGAGACTTGTGTATATGTCTGTCTGAGTCAGGTATAGGAAAGACTGGTGTATCTGTCTGTTTGAGTCAGGTATAGGAGAGACTGGTGTATCTGTCTGAGTCAGGTATAGGAGAAACTGGTGTATCTGTCTGTCTGAGTCAGGTATATGAGAGACTGGTGTATCCGTCTGAGTCCGGTATAGGAGAGACTGGTGTAACTGTCTGTCTGAGTCAGGTATAGGAGAGACTGGTGTATCTGTCTGTCTGAGTCACGCATAGGAGAGTCTGGTGTATCTGTCTGAGTCAGGTGTAGGAGAGATTGGTGTATCTGTTTGTCTGAATCAGGTATAGGAGAGACTGGTGTATCTGTCTGTCTGAGTCAGGTATAGGAGAGACTGGTGTATCTGTCTGTCTGAGTCAGGTATAGGAGAGACTGGTGTATCTGTCTGTCTGAGTCAGGTATAGGAGAGACTGGTGTATATGTCTGTCTGAGTCAGGTATAGGAGAGACTGGTGTATATGTCTGTCTTACTCAGGCATAGGAGAGACTGGTGTATCTGTCTGTCTGAGTCAGGTATAGGAAAGACGGGTGTATCTGTCGGAGTCAGGTATAGGAGAGACTGGTGTATCTGTCTGTCTGAGTCAGGTATAGGAGAGACTGGTGTATCTGTCTGTCTGTCAGGTATTGGAGAGACTGGTGTATATGTCTGTCTGAGTCAGGTATAGGAGAGACTGGTGTATCTGTCTGTCTGAGTCAGGTATAGGAGAGACTGGTGTATCTGTCTGTCTGAGTCAGGTATAGGAGAGACTGGTGTATCTGTCTGTCTGAGTCAGGTATAGGAGACACTGGTGTATATGTCTGTCTGACTCAGGCATAGGAGATACTGGTGTATCTGTCTGTCTGAGTCAGGTATAGGAGAGACTGGTGTATCTGTCTGTCTGAGTCAGGTATATGAGAGACTGGTGTATATGTATGTCTAAGTCAGGTATAGGAGAGACTGGTGTATATGTCTGTCTGAGTCAGGTATAGGAGAGACTGGTGTTTCTGTCTTTCTGAGTCAGGTATAGGAGAGACTGTTGTATCTGTCTGTCTGAGTCAGGTATAGGAGAGACTGGTGTATCTGTCTGTCTGAGTCAGGTATAGGAGAGACTGGTGTATCTGTCTGTCTGAGTCAGGTATAGGAGAGACTGGTGTATATGTCTGTCTGACTCAGGCATAGGAGAGACTAGTGTATCTGTCTGTCTGAGTCAAGTATAGGAGAGACTGGTGTATATGTCTGTGTGAGTCAGTTATAGGAGAGACGGATGTATCTGTCTGAGTCAGGTATAGGAGAAACTGGTGTATCTGTCTGATTCAGGTATAGGAGAGACTGGTGTATCCGTCTGAGTCAGGTATAGGAGAGATTGGTGTAACTGTCTGTCTGAGTCAGGTATAGGAGAGACTGGTGTATCTGTCTGAGTCAGGTATAGGAGAGACTGGTGTATCTGTCTGTCTGTGTCAGGTATAGGAGAGACTGGTGTATCTGTCTGAGTCAGGTATAGGAGAGACTGGTGTATCTGTCTGTCTGAGTCAGGTATAGGAGAGACTGGTGTATATGTCTGTCTGACTCAGGCATAGGAGAGACTTGTGTATCTGTCTGTCTGAGTCAGGTATAGGAAAGACTGGTGTATCTGTCTGTTTGAGTCAGGTATAGGAGAGACTGGTGTATCTGTCTGAGTCAGGTATAGGAGAGACTGGTGTATCTGTCTGTCTGAGTCAGGTATAGGAGAGACTGGTGTATCTGTCTGTCTGAGTCAGGTATAGGAGAGACTGGTGTATCTGTCTGTCTGAGTCAGGTATAGGAGAGACTGGTGTATATGTCTGTCTGACTCAGGCATAGGAGAGACTGGTGTATCTGTCTGTCTGAGTCAGGTATAGGAAAGACGGGTGTATCTGTCGGAGTCAGGTATAGGAGAGACTGGTGTATCTGTCTGTCTGAGTCAGGTATAGGAGAGACTGGTGTATCTGTCTGTCTGAGTCAGGTATAGGAGAGACTGTTGTATCTGTCTGTCTGAGTCAGGCATAGGAGAGTCTGGTGTATCTGTCTGAGTCAGGTATAGGAGAGACTGGTGTATCTGTCTGAGTCAGGTATAGGAGAGACTGGTGTATCTGTCTGTCTGTGTCAGGTATAGGAGAGACTGGTGTATCTGTCTGAGTCAGGTATAGGAGAGACTGGTGTATCTGTCTGTCTGAGTCAGGTATAGGAGAGACTGGTGTATATGTCTGTCTGACTCAGGCATAGGAGAGACTTGTGTGTCTGTCTGAGTCAGGTATAGGAGAGACTGGTGTATCTGTCTGTTTGAGTCAGGTATAGGAGAGACTGGTGTATCTGTCTGTCTGAGTCAGGCATAGGAGAGTCTAGTGTATCTGTCTGAGTCAGGTATAGGAGAGACTGGTGTATCTGTCTGAGTCAGGTATAGGAGAGACTTGTGTATCTGTCTGTCTGAGTCAGGTATAGGAGAGACTGGTGTATATGTCTGTCTTACTCAGGCATAGGAGAGACTTGTGTATATGTCTGTCTGAGTCAGGTATAGGAAAGACTGGTGTATCTGTCTGAGTCAGGTATAGGAGAAACTGGTGTATCTGTCTGTCTGAGTCAGGTATATGAGAGACTGGTGTATCCGTCTGAGTCAGGTATAGGAGAGACTGGTGTATCTGTCTGTCTGAGTCAGGTATAGGAGAGACTGGTGTATCTGTCTGTCTGAGTCAGGTATAGGAGAGACTGGTGTATCTGTCTGTCTGAGTCAGGTATAGGAGAGACTGGTGTATATGTCTGTCTGAGTCAGGTATAGGAGAGACTGGTGTATATGTCTGTCTGACTCAGGCATAGGAGAGACTGGTGTATCTGTCTGTCTGAGTCAGGTATAGGAAAGACGGGTGTTTCTGTCGGAGTCAGGTATAGGAGAGACTGGTGTATCTGTCTGTCTGAGTCAGGTATAGGAGAGACTGGTGTATCTGTCTGTCTGTCAGGTATTGGAGATACTGGTGTATATGTCTGTCTGAGTCAGGTATAGGAGAGACTGGTGTATCTGTCTGTCTGAGTCAGGTATAGGAGAGACTGGTGTATCTGTCTGTCTGAGTCAGGTATAGGAGAGACTGGTGTATCTGTCTGTCTCAGTCAGGTATAGGAGAGACTGGTGTATATGTCTGTCTGACTCAGGCATAGGAGAGACTGGTGTATCTGTCTATCTGAGTCAGGTATAGGAGAGACTGGTGTATCTGTCTGTCTGAGTCAGGTATATGAGAGACTGGTGTATATGTATGTCTAAGTCAGGTATAGGAGAGACTGGTGTATATGTCTGTCTGAGTCAGGTATAGGAGAGACTGGTGTTTCTGTCTTTCTGAGTCAGGTATAGGAGAGACTGTTGTATCTGTCTGTCTGAGTCAGGTATAGGAGAGACTGGTGTATCTGTCTGTCTGAGTCAGGTATAGGAGAGACTGGTGTATCTGTCTGTCTGAGTCAGGTATAGGAGAGACTGGTGTATATGTCTGTCTGACTCAGGCATAGGAGAGACTAGTGTATCTGTCTGTCTGAGTCAAGTATAGGAGAGACTGGTGTATATGTCTGTGTGAGTCAGTTATAGGAGAGACGGATGTATCTGTCTGAGTCAGGTATAGGAGAAACTGGTGTATCTGTCTGATTCAGGTATAGGAGAGACTGGTGTATCCGTCTGAGTCAGGTATAGGAGAGACTGGTGTAACTGTCTGTCTGAGTCAGGTATAGGAGAGACTGGTGTATCTGTCTGTCTGAGTCACGCATAGGAGAGTCTGGTGTATCTGTCTGAGTCAGGTGTAGGAGAGACTGGTGTATTTGTTTGTCTGAGTCAGGTATAGGAGAGACTGGTGTATCTGTCTGTCTGAGTCAGATATATATGTCTGTCTGAGTCATGTATAGGAGAGACTGGTGTATCTGTCTGTCTGAGTCAGGTATAGGAGAGACTGGTGTATCTGTCTGTCTGAGTCAGGTATAGGAGAGACTGGTGTATCTGTCTGTCTGAGTCAGGCATAGGAGAGACTGGTGTATATGTCTGTCTGAGTCAGGTATAGGAGAGACTGGTGTATCTGTCTGTCTGAGTCAGGTATAGGAGAGACTGGTGTATCTGTCTGTCTGACTCAGGTATAGGAGAGACTGGTGTATATGTCTGTCTGACTCAGGCATAGGAGAGACTGGTGTATATGTCTGTCTGAGTCAAGTATAGGAGAGATTGGTGTATCTGTCTGTGTGAGTCAGTTATAGGAGAGACTGGTGTATCTGTCTGTCTGAGTCAGGTATAGGAGAGACTGGTGTATCTGTCTGTCTGAGTCAGGTATAGGAGAGACTGGTGTATATGTCTGTCTGACTCAGGCATAGGAGAGACTGGTGTATCTGTCTGTCTGAGTCAGGTATAGGAAAGACGGGTGTATCTGTCTGAGTCAGGTATAGGAGAGACTGGTGTATCTGTCTGTCTGAGTCAGGTATAGGAGAGTCTGGTGTATCTGTCTGTCTGAGTCAGGTATAGGAGAGACTGGTGTGTCTGTCTGTCTGAGTCAGGTATAGGAGAGACTGGTGTATCTGTCTGTCTGAGTCAGGTATAGGAGATACTGGTGTATCTGTCTGTCTGAGTCAGGTATAGGAGAGACTGGTGTATATGTCTGTCTGACTCAGGCATAGGAGAGACTGGTGTATCTGTCTGAGTCAGTTATAGGAGAGACTGGTGTATCTGTCTGTCTGAGTCAGGTATAGGAGAGACTGGTGTATCTGTCTGTCTGAGTCAGGTATAGGAGAGACTGGTGTATATGTCTGTCTGACTCAGGCATAGGAGAGACTGGTGTATATGTCTGTCTGAGTCAAGTATAGGAGAGACTGGTGTATCTGTCTGTGTGAGTCAGTTATAGGAGAGACGGGTGTATCTGTCTGTCTGAGTCAGGTATAGGAGAAACTGGTGTATCTGTGTGAGTCAGGTATAGGAGAGACTGGTGTATCCGTCTGAGTCAGGTATAGGAGAGACTGGTGTAACTGTCTGTCTGAGTCAGGTATAGGAGAGACTGGTGTATCTGTCTGTCTGAGTCAGGTATAGGAGAGACTGGTGTATCTGTCTGTCTGTCAGGTATTGGAGAGACTGGTGTATATGTCTGTCTGAGTCAGGTATAGGAGAGACTGGTGTATCTGTCTGTCTGAGTCAGGTATAGGAGAGACTGGTGTATCTGTCTGTCTGAGTCAGGTATAGGAGAGACTGGTGTATCTGTCTGTCTGAGTCAGGTATAGGAGACACTGGTGTATATGTCTGTCTGACTCAGGCATAGGAGAGACTGGTGTATCTGTCTGTCTGAGTCAGGTATAGGAGAGACTGGTGTATCTGTCTGTCTGAGTCAGGTATATGAGAGACTGGTGTATATGTATGTCTAAGTCAGGTATAGGAGAGACTGGTGTATATGTCTGTCTGAGTCAGGTATAGGAGAGACTGGTGTTTCTGTCTTTCTGAGTCAGGTATAGGAGAGACTGTTGTATCTGTCTGTCTGAGTCAGGTATAGGAGAGACTGGTGTATCTGTCTGTCTGAGTCAGGTATAGGAGAGACTGGTGTATCTGTCTGTCTGAGTCAGGTATAGGAGAGACTGGTGTATATGTCTGTCTGACTCAGGCATAGGAGAGACTAGTGTATCTGTCTGTCTGAGTCAAGTATAGGAGAGACTGGTGTATATGTCTGTGTGAGTCAGTTATAGGAGAGACGGATGTATCTGTCTGAGTCAGGTATAGGAGAAACTGGTGTATCTGTCTGATTCAGGTATAGGAGAGACTGGTGTATCCGTCTGAGTCAGGTATAGGAGAGATTGGTGTAACTGTCTGTCTGAGTCAGGTATAGGAGAGACTGGTGTATCTGTCTGAGTCAGGTATAGGAGAGACTGGTGTATCTGTCTGTCTGTGTCAGGTATAGGAGAGACTGGTGTATCTGTCTGAGTCAGGTATAGGAGAGACTGGTGTATCTGTCTGTCTGAGTCAGGTATAGGAGAGACTGGTGTATATGTCTGTCTGACTCAGGCATAGGAGAGACTTGTGTATCTGTCTGTCTGAGTCAGGTATAGGAAAGACTGGTGTATCTGTCTGTTTGAGTCAGGTATAGGAGAGACTGGTGTATCTGTCTGAGTCAGGTATAGGAGAGACTGGTGTATCTGTCTGTCTGAGTCAGGTATAGGAGAGACTGGTGTATCTGTCTGTCTGAGTCAGGTATAGGAGAGACTGGTGTATCTGTCTGTCTGAGTCAGGTATAGGAGAGACTGGTGTATATGTCTGTCTGACTCAGGCATAGGAGAGACTGGTGTATCTGTCTGTCTGAGTCAGGTATAGGAAAGACGGGTGTATCTGTCGGAGTCAGGTATAGGAGAGACTGGTGTATCTGTCTGTCTGAGTCAGGTATAGGAGAGACTGGTGTATCTGTCTGTCTGAGTCAGGTATAGGAGAGACTGTTGTATCTGTCTGTCTGAGTCAGGCATAGGAGAGTCTGGTGTATCTGTCTGAGTCAGGTATAGGAGAGACTGGTGTATCTGTCTGAGTCAGGTATAGGAGAGACTGGTGTATCTGTCTGTCTGTGTCAGGTATAGGAGAGACTGGTGTATCTGTCTGAGTCAGGTATAGGAGAGACTGGTGTATCTGTCTGTCTGAGTCAGGTATAGGAGAGACTGGTGTATATGTCTGTCTGACTCAGGCATAGGAGAGACTTGTGTGTCTGTCTGAGTCAGGTATAGGAGAGACTGGTGTATCTGTCTGTTTGAGTCAGGTATAGGAGAGACTGGTGTATCTGTCTGTCTGAGTCAGGCATAGGAGAGTCTAGTGTATCTGTCTGAGTCAGGTATAGGAGAGACTGGTGTATCTGTCTGAGTCAGGTATAGGAGAGACTTGTGTATCTGTCTGTCTGAGTCAGGTATAGGAGAGACTGGTGTATATGTCTGTCTTACTCAGGCATAGGAGAGACTTGTGTATATGTCTGTCTGAGTCAGGTATAGGAAAGACTGGTGTATCTGTCTGAGTCAGGTATAGGAGAAACTGGTGTATCTGTCTGTCTGAGTCAGGTATATGAGAGACTGGTGTATCCGTCTGAGTCAGGTATAGGAGAGACTGGTGTATCTGTCTGTCTGAGTCAGGTATAGGAGAGACTGGTGTATCTGTCTGTCTGAGTCAGGTATAGGAGAGACTGGTGTATCTGTCTGTCTGAGTCAGGTATAGGAGAGACTGGTGTATATGTCTGTCTGAGTCAGGTATAGGAGAGACTGGTGTATATGTCTGTCTGACTCAGGCATAGGAGAGACTGGTGTATCTGTCTGTCTGAGTCAGGTATAGGAAAGACGGGTGTTTCTGTCGGAGTCAGGTATAGGAGAGACTGGTGTATCTGTCTGTCTGAGTCAGGTATAGGAGAGACTGGTGTATCTGTCTGTCTGTCAGGTATTGGAGATACTGGTGTATATGTCTGTCTGAGTCAGGTATAGGAGAGACTGGTGTATCTGTCTGTCTGAGTCAGGTATAGGAGAGACTGGTGTATCTGTCTGTCTGAGTCAGGTATAGGAGAGACTGGTGTATCTGTCTGTCTCAGTCAGGTATAGGAGAGACTGGTGTATATGTCTGTCTGACTCAGGCATAGGAGAGACTGGTGTATCTGTCTATCTGAGTCAGGTATAGGAGAGACTGGTGTATCTGTCTGTCTGAGTCAGGTATATGAGAGACTGGTGTATATGTATGTCTAAGTCAGGTATAGGAGAGACTGGTGTATATGTCTGTCTGAGTCAGGTATAGGAGAGACTGGTGTTTCTGTCTTTCTGAGTCAGGTATAGGAGAGACTGTTGTATCTGTCTGTCTGAGTCAGGTATAGGAGAGACTGGTGTATCTGTCTGTCTGAGTCAGGTATAGGAGAGACTGGTGTATCTGTCTGTCTGAGTCAGGTATAGGAGAGACTGGTGTATATGTCTGTCTGACTCAGGCATAGGAGAGACTAGTGTATCTGTCTGTCTGAGTCAAGTATAGGAGAGACTGGTGTATATGTCTGTGTGAGTCAGTTATAGGAGAGACGGATGTATCTGTCTGAGTCAGGTATAGGAGAAACTGGTGTATCTGTCTGATTCAGGTATAGGAGAGACTGGTGTATCCGTCTGAGTCAGGTATAGGAGAGACTGGTGTAACTGTCTGTCTGAGTCAGGTATAGGAGAGACTGGTGTATCTGTCTGTCTGAGTCACGCATAGGAGAGTCTGGTGTATCTGTCTGAGTCAGGTGTAGGAGAGACTGGTGTATTTGTTTGTCTGAGTCAGGTATAGGAGAGACTGGTGTATCTGTCTGTCTGAGTCAGATATATATGTCTGTCTGAGTCATGTATAGGAGAGACTGGTGTATCTGTCTGTCTGAGTCAGGTATAGGAGAGACTGGTGTATCTGTCTGTCTGAGTCAGGTATAGGAGAGACTGGTGTATCTGTCTGTCTGAGTCAGGCATAGGAGAGACTGGTGTATATGTCTGTCTGAGTCAGGTATAGGAGAGACTGGTGTATCTGTCTGTCTGAGTCAGGTATAGGAGAGACTGGTGTATCTGTCTGTCTGACTCAGGTATAGGAGAGACTGGTGTATATGTCTGTCTGACTCAGGCATAGGAGAGACTGGTGTATATGTCTGTCTGAGTCAAGTATAGGAGAGATTGGTGTATCTGTCTGTGTGAGTCAGTTATAGGAGAGACTGGTGTATCTGTCTGTCTGAGTCAGGTATAGGAGAGACTGGTGTATCTGTCTGTCTGAGTCAGGTATAGGAGAGACTGGTGTATATGTCTGTCTGACTCAGGCATAGGAGAGACTGGTGTATCTGTCTGTCTGAGTCAGGTATAGGAAAGACGGGTGTATCTGTCTGAGTCAGGTATAGGAGAGACTGGTGTATCTGTCTGTCTGAGTCAGGTATAGGAGAGTCTGGTGTATCTGTCTGTCTGAGTCAGGTATAGGAGAGACTGGTGTGTCTGTCTGTCTGAGTCAGGTATAGGAGAGACTGGTGTATCTGTCTGTCTGAGTCAGGTATAGGAGATACTGGTGTATCTGTCTGTCTGAGTCAGGTATAGGAGAGACTGGTGTATATGTCTGTCTGACTCAGGCATAGGAGAGACTGGTGTATCTGTCTGAGTCAGTTATAGGAGAGACTGGTGTATCTGTCTGTCTGAGTCAGGTATAGGAGAGACTGGTGTATCTGTCTGTCTGAGTCAGGTATAGGAGAGACTGGTGTATATGTCTGTCTGACTCAGGCATAGGAGAGACTGGTGTATATGTCTGTCTGAGTCAAGTATAGGAGAGACTGGTGTATCTGTCTGTGTGAGTCAGTTATAGGAGAGACGGGTGTATCTGTCTGTCTGAGTCAGGTATAGGAGAAACTGGTGTATCTGTGTGAGTCAGGTATAGGAGAGACTGGTGTATCCGTCTGAGTCAGGTATAGGAGAGACTGGTGTAACTGTCTGTCTGAGTCAGGTATAGGAGAGACTGGTGTATCTGTCTGTCTGAGTCACGAATAGGAGAGACTGGTGTATCTGTCTGTTTGAGTCAGGTATATCTGTCTGTCTGAGTCATGTATAGGAGAGACTGGTGTATTTGTCTGTCTGAGTCAGGTATAGGAGAGACTGGTGTATCTGTCTGTCTGAGTCAGGTATAGGAGAGACTGGTGTATCTGTCTGTCTGAGTCAGGTATAGGAGAGACTGGTGTATCTGTCTGTCTGAGTCATGTATAGGAGAGACTGGTGTATCTGTCTGTCTGAGTCAGGTATAGGAGAGACTGGTGTATATGTCTGTCTGACTCAGGCATAGGAGAGACTGGTGTATCTGTCTGTCTGAGTCAGGTATAGGAAAGACGGGTGTATCTGTCTGAGTCAGGTATAGGAGAGACTGGTGTATCTGTCTGTCTGAGTCAGGTATAGGAGAGACTTGTGTATCTGTCTGTCTGAGTCAGTTATAGGAGAGACTGGTGTGTCTGTCTTTCTGAGTCAGGTATAGGAGAGACGGGTGTATCTGTCTGTCTGAGTCAGGTATAGGAGAGACTGGTGTATCTGTCTGTCTGAGTCAGTTATATGAGAGACTGGTGTATATGTCTGTCTAAGTCAGGTATAGGAGAGACTGGTGTATATGTATGTCTGAATCAGGTATAGGAGAGACTGGTGTATCTGTCTGAGTCAGGTATAGGAGAGACTGGTGTGTCTGTCTGTCTGAGTCAGGTATAGGAGAGACTGGTGTGTCTGTCTGAGTCAGGTATAGGAGAGACGGGTGTATCTGTCTGTCTGAGTCAGGCATAGGAGAGACTGGTGTATCTGTCTGAGTCAGTTATAGGAGAGAATGGTGTATCTGTCTGTCTGAGTCAGGTATAGGAGAGACTGGTGTATCTGTCTGAGTCAGGTATAGGAGAGATTGGTGTATCTGTCTGAGTCAGGTATAGGAGAGACTGGTGTATCTGTGTCTGTGTCAGGTATAGGAGAGACTGGTGTATCTGTCTGTCTGAGTCAGGTATAGGAGAGACTGGTGTATCTGTCTGAGTCAGGTATAGGAGAGACTGGTGTATCTGTCTGAGTCAGGTATAGGAGAGACTGGTGTATCTGTCTGTCTGAGTCAGGTATAGGAAAGACTGGTGTGTCTGTCTGAGTCAGGTATAGGAGAGACTGGTGTATCTGTCTGTCTGAATCAGGTATGCGTTAGTTTACCTGTGTGAACAGAATCTCTGTCTGTCCGTCCGTCTCTGGTGTCCCTCTGGGCCATCCTGGATCCTGTTGCAGGAAGGGATGGAGGGAACCTCCACAGAACAGAGACAGAGGAGGAGATAGCCTTTCCCTGGGCCTGCTCCTCATCCTCTCCCTCATCTCCAGCTCCAGGCTCAGCTCCTGCTGCTCCTGCTCCGACCTCCAGGAAGCGGCAGTCAACAGGGGCGAAGAGGAGCAGGGGGGGAGGCCGGGGCTGGGAGTCGACGATGGGGTCAACGCAGGGGCCAGGAAGCCACACTGCTCCCCCACCACACTGACCACTATTCCATTAGGAATACTGTTTGGAATGCCATTAGCAATTCCGTTTGGAACCCCACTCAGAATTCCAGTGGACTGGATGTAGACCTGATGGTTAGGGCTGTTGGTGGGGGAATCAGGCCCAGAGCCGGGGCTGGAGCTGGGGTTGTGGGTGGGGGTGAGCAAGGAGGAGGGGGTGAGGGGTTCCAGGCTCGTACCCAGCTGGCAGAGGGGCACAGGGGTCAAGCAGAGGTGGGGCAGCTGGAAAGGGCGGAGCCTCTGGAGGAGGGAGGGCTTGGTGCCAGAGACAGGGAGACCTCGCTTACGCAGCTGCTGTCGCAACTCAGACACCTGAGAGAGAAGGAGGACGGTGTGTGAGAGAGGAGAGAGTCAGGGACAGCAAATAGAGAGGGATGACAGAAATAGGTCAGAGAATGATGAGAAGCAAGCAAGGACCAAAGAAGGAAGAGGAGGTACAGATAAATAGGAAGTGAGAAGTGCTATAAACATTCAAATGTTCAAGTTATTATTCTGCCCATTTTACCGTGAGGTCGACCAGGTTAGGTGGGAGGAGCTCAGACGTGTGGGAGGGACTTGTGTCCACAGGGGTGGGGTTTGTTGCCTTGGATACAGGCTGAGGGTTCTGGGGTGTGGCTCCAGAGAACCTCATGATTTGGTTGGTGTCTCCACTTTGATAAAAACAAAACATTCATGCTCATTAGTTGCCAGCGCCCATGTAATGGTTAACCAACTTTAAATGGTCTGATGAACAGTATAACATCTGAATGAAACCACAGTTCTTGTGAGAAGGCCCAGGGGGAGGGAGGTTTTTTGTGGTGTGTGTGTGTGTAGTGGTACCTACCTGGGTGTGACGGTGAGCTGCTGCTGTTGCTGCTGGTCCTGTTGCTGCTGCTGCTGTTGGTTCTGGAGGATCTGCAGCTGGAGGAACACCTGCTGTTGCTGCAGGAGGCTGGGGTAGGCGGGGTCTATGGGCTGGGCCGGGATGGGGCTCCTCTGACTGGCCCCTCCCCCTGAGCACAATGTTAATAATGATAAACTTCCCTGCTATGTAGTGGACTCATTTTGACAACATTTGTCATGTAAAGCACATTGGGCTGAAAGTATTGTATGAAAGGTAAAATATACATAAAAGACAATAATGTTTTTAAAAATTGTAAAGAGTATTACCGGCAGTTCCGGTTGTGCCTCTCTGGTCGGGGGGAATGTACTGGTGGTATTTGAGTTTCCTCATCTTGGGCTGTGAGTCCCGTGTTTTCCGCGGGCGGGGGGGACGAGAGGAAGTCAGGGAGGGAGTGAGGGAGGAAGAGTCGGCGGGAGGTGTGAGAGACCGGGCTGTCTGAGAAACGTGGAGAAAGAAAGAGGAAGAGAGGGAGAGACGAAGAATGAATCAAAGTAATATTTCTCAAATCCCATATTCTTATTAGAAATATATTATTCAAGCATTGTCAAAATACAGTACATAAACGATATAACCTGAGAGAGGTCAGATCAATTCTGATGAGTACTGCCAGTTCTGAAAGTACTACCATGTTATGAGTTCCTAAGGCAAAGTTAACAGCAGGAGTGTATACAATATGTCATGTAACATATGTGATCCTTTCAGGTTGAACAGTCAGAATCAAGGGCTGAATCTTAGCATGAGGCGCATTGAGGAGTACACCACATCAGCCACTGGCTTCATCAATAAGTGCATCGATGACGTCGTCCCCACAGTGACCGTACGTACATACCCCAACCAGAAGCCATGGATTACAGGCAACATCCGCACTGAGCTAAAGGGTAGAGCTGCCGCTTTCAAGGAGCGGGACTCTAACCCGGACGCTTATAAGATGCCCTCTGACGAACCATCAAACAGGCAAAGAGTCAATACAGGACTAAGATTGAATCGTACTACACCGGCTCTGACGCTCGTCGGATGTGGCAGGGCTTGAAAACTATTACAGACTACAAAGGGAAGCACAGCCGCGAGCTGCCCAGTGACACAAGACTTCCAGACGAGCTAAACCACTTCTATGCTCGCATCGGGGCAAGCAACACTGAAGCATGCATGAGAGCACCAGCTGTTCCGGATGACTATGTGATCACGCTCTCCGTAGCCAATGTGAGTAAGACTTTTAAGCAGGTCAACATACAGACGGATTACCAGGACGTGTACTCCGAGCATGTGCTGACCAACTGGCAAGTGTCTTCACTGACATTTTCATTTCAGTCCCTGACTGAGTCTGTAATACCAACATGTTTCAAGCAGACCACCATAGTCCCCATGCCCAATGACACTAAGATAACCTGCCTAAATGACTACCGACCCGTAGCACTGACGTCTGTAGCCATGAAGTGCTTTGAAAGGCTGGTCATGGCTCACATCAACACCATTATCCCAGAAACCCTAGACCCATTCCAATTTGCATACCGCCCCAACAGATCCACTGATGATGCAATCTCTATTGCACTCCACACTGCCCTTTCCCACCTGGACAAGAGGAACACCTACGTGAGAATGCTATTCATTGACTACAGCTCAGCATTCAACACCATAGTGCCCTCAAAGCTCATCACTAAGCTAAGGATCCTGGGACTAAACACCTCCCTCTCAACTGGATCCTGGACTTCCTGACGGGCCACCCCCAGGTGGTAAGGGTAGGTAACAACATTTACATTTTTTTACATTTTAGTCATTTAGCAGACGCTCTTATCCAGAGCGACTTACAAATTGGTGCATTCACCTTATAACCAGTGGGATAACCACTTTACAATGTTTTTTTTTTATTTCTTTGGGGTGGGGTAAGGGGGGGTAGAAGGATTACTTTATCCTATCCCAGGTGTTCCTTAAAGAGGTGGGGTTTCAAATGTCTCCGGAAGGTGGTGAGTGACTCCGCTGTCCTGGCGTCGTGAGGGAGCTTGTTCCACCATTGGGGTGCCAGAGCAGCAAACAGTTTTGACTGGGCTGAGCGGGAACTGTGCTTCAGCAGAGGTAGGGGAGCCAGCAGGCCAGAGGTGGATGAATGCAATGCCCTCGTTTTGGTGAAGGGACTGATCAGAGCCTGAAGGTACGGAGGTGCCGTTCCCCTCACAGCTCCGTAGGCAAGCACCATGGTCTTGTAGCAACACATCTGCCAAACTAATCCTCAACACGGGGGCCCCTCAGGGGTGCGTGCTCAGTCCCCTCCTGTACTCCCTGTTCACCCATGACTGCATGGCCAGGCATGACTCCAACACCATCATTAAGTTTTCCGACAACACAACAGTGGTAGGCCTGATCACCGACAATGATGAGACAGCCTATAGGGAGGAGGTCAGAGACCTGGCTGTGTGGTGCACATAACAACCTCTCCCTCAACGTGACCAAGACAAAGGAGATGATTGTGGACTACAGGAAAAAAAAGAGGACTGAGCACGCCCCCATTCTCATCGACGGGGCTGTAGTGGAACAGGTTGAGAGCTTCAAGTTCCTTGGTGTCCACATCACCAACAAACTATCATGGTCCAAACACACCAAGACAGTCGTGAAGAGGGCACGACAAAGCCTATTCCCCCTCAGGAGACTGAAAAGATTTGGCATGGGTCCTCAGATCCTCAAAGAATTCTACAGCTGCACCATCGAGAGCATCCTGACTGGTTGCATCACCGCCTGGTATGGCAACTGCTCGGCCTCCGACCGCAAGGCACTACAGAGTGTAGTGCGTACGGCCCAGTACATCACTGGGGCCAAGCTTCCTGCCATCCAGGACCTCTATACCAGGCGATGTCAGAGGAAGGCCCTCAAAATTGTCAAAGACTCCAGCCACCCTAGTCATAGACTGTTCTCTCTGCTACCGCACGGCAAGCGGTACCGGAGTGCCAAGTCTAGGTCCAAAAGACTTCTCAACAGCTTCTACCCCCAAGCCATAAGAATCCTGAACAGCTAATCATGACTACCCGGACTATTTGCACTGCCCCCCCACCCCCACCCCATCTTTTTATGCTGCTGCTACTCTGTTAATTATTTATGCATAGTCACTTTAACTCTACCCACATGTACATATTACCACAACTACCTCAACTAGCCGGTGCCCCCGCACATTGACTCTGCTCTGGTATCCCCCTGTATATATAGCCTCCCTACTGTTATTTTATTTTACTTATGCTCTTTTTTTCTCAACACTTTTTTGTTGTTGTTTTATTTTACTTTTTTATTAAAAAAGAAATGCATTGTTGGTTAAGGGCTGTAAGTAAGCATTTCACTGTAATGTCTACACCTGTTGTATTCGGCGCATGTGGCCAATAAAATTTGATTTGATTTGATGTGTGAAACCGTGACAACTGACAGTCCAGTCAGTTGTGACATCTAGCAGGTGTGTGTGTGTGGGTGTGTGTTAAGCCATAGGGCATAGTTCCGTTGGTAGTGACTGTTGACACTAATGAATGCGTAACACCAGAGTGAGTGTGTACATTATGCTATGTGGTTGAATAACTATACAGGAGAAGAAGAGTCCCTACTGATCTACTGTACCTGACCCTCAGTCAAAACATGTATTTCTCTCTATGCAGACAATACATTAACATCTGGGATACTGTAATACTGTAATACTGCATATGCATGGGATTATGTTTGATTGACTTTACCACCAATCAATAAATCAATTAATCCATTGTTAATGCTTCTATCAATCTATTCTTAATTTCTATCATGCTTTTTACAGATGCATTTCCACATTATTCTAGATGTGTGTTTGATCTATTTCTGAGTAACCCTGTTCCAGTACCTTTGGCAGCAGGGGCGTGGCATGGGAGGTCAGATACATCCCCTTTAGTCTCCCGGTCGTTGCCATGGAGTTGGAGTCGCCCACAGTCATGCACATTGGCTGCCTGATGCCCTCAGTTGCTGGGAGCAACGCCAAGATAGACTGCAGGAAAGCAGGACAGAAATATAAACAGGTTATAGTAGATGCTTTAACCCAAGCATGACTTGCAGTTCTAAAGGCAGTTTTGTGTTTTCCCTGCTGATGGTTGAGGTTAGGATTTAGGGGAAGTTAATCTCACCCGATGGTTGAGGTTAGGATTTAGGCGAAGATAATCTCACTTGATGGTTGAAGTTAGGATTTAGGGGAAGGTAATCTCACTTGATGGTTGAGGTTAAGATTTAGGGGAAGGTCATCTCACCTGATTGTTGAGGTTAGGATTTAGGGGAAGTTCATCTCACCTGAGCATGGGCGGTACTGTGGGTAAGGGGCGAGACCCCAGGCGACAGGTCACTCAGTGATTGGTCGTCTGAGAGCCCCGGCGATGAGGAGAGTGCAGGTGATTGGAGGACCCGGAGTTGCTCGGGAGACAAGGAGGAGGAGCAGGAAGAGATGTCATCTTGGAAGACATCTGAGGAGAGAGGGAAGGAGACGGGGCCTAAGGGAAGAGTGGGAGAAAGAAGGCAGGGGAAGAAGGAAAAGGTTTATTAGTAATGACATCTGGACTGTTTGAAAACGTCTATAGTTATTTTGTGCGTGTGTGTGTGTTAACCCACGGTTCTCCGGAGGCAGTATGTGTTTGTGCAGTAGCTCAAGAGGTCCTGGCCGACGCTGGATCTTCTCTCCGAGGTCGTCAGCCAGCCGAGCCTTCTTCTGCCTCCCGGCCCCACACACACTCCTGTCTGTTAGAGAGAGAAGCAACACACTCCTGTCTGTTAGAGAGAGAAGCAACACACTCCTGTCTGTTAGAGAGAGAAGCAACACAAGCCTGTCTGTTAGAGAGAGAAGCAACACACTCTAGTCTGTTAGAGAGAGAAGCAACACACTCCTGTCTGTTAGAGAGAGAAGCAACACACTCTAGTCTGTTAGAGAGAGAAGCAACACACTCCTGTCTGTTAGAGACAGAAGCAACAGGAGCTGAGAGCAGATGTGTGTTTGCGTATGCATAACTGTGTTACAGTAGTCACTCAATCCCAGTTCAACCCAGCAGGGGTACCCAAAATGTCTGCCTTAAAGGAAACACATACCCCTGGAGACACACAAAACAACAACAATAACAACAACAACACTCCTGTCTGTTAGAGAGAGAAGCAATACACTCCTGTCTGTTAGAGAGAGAAGCAACACACTCTAGTCTGTTAGAGAGAGAAGCAACACACTCCTGTCTGTTAGAGAGAGAAGCAACACACTCCTGTCTGTTAGAGACAGAAGCAACAGGAGCTGAGAGCAGATGTGTGTTTGCGTATGCATAACTGTGTTACTGTAGGCACTCAATCCCAGTTCAACCCAGCAGGGGTACCCAAAATGTCTGCCTTAAAGGAAACACATACCCCTGGAGACACACAAAACAACAACAATAACAACAACAACAACAACACCAGAAATGCAACAATAATAGTGGTCTTTTAATCACAATGGACAAGGGGATAAATACAAGGGGAAAGGTTACAGAGAAGAAGAAGGGGAGAGGATAGAAAGGAGAAGAGAGAGGAGGAGAGGATAGAGGAGAAGAGAGGATAGTGAGGATAGTGAGGAGAAGAGAGGATAGTGAGGATAGTGAGGAAAAGAGAGGAGGAGAGGAGAAGAGAGGATAGTGAGAAGAGAGGATAGTGAGGAGAAGAGAGAGGAGAAGAGAGGATAGTGAGGAGAAGAGGATAGAGAGGATAGTGAGGAGAAGAGAGGAGGAGAGAGGAGAAGAGAGGATAGTGAGAAGAGAGGATAGTGAGGAGAAGAGAGAGGAGAAGAGAGGATAGTGAGGAGAAGAGAGGATAGAGAGGAGAAGAGAGGATAGTGAGGAGAAGAGAGGATAGTGAGGAGAAGAGAGGAGGAGAGAGGATAAGAGAGGATAGTGAAGAGAAGAGATGATAGTAAGGAGAAGAGAGGAGGAGAGTGGAGAAGAGAGGATAGTGAGGAGAAGAGAATATAGTGAAGAGAAGAGAGGAGAAGAGAGGATAGTGAGGAGAAGAGAGGAGGAGAGAGGAGAAGAGAGGATAGTGAAGAGAAGAGGGAGGAGAAGAGGGTACAGAGGAGGAGAGGAGGAGAGGATAGAGAGAAGAAAAGAGAGGAAGAGAGAGAGGAGGAGATGATACAGAGGAGGGGAGAGAGAGATGTGAGTGATGGAGAAAACGACAGTTCTCCATCCCTCGATGGGTGGGGTTTTGTGTTCTGTCCATCATTGCTTGGCTGACTTGTTTAATCCAATGAAACCTGCCTGTTATGGAGAGCAACATGGTTCATATCTACGTGTGATTGACAGCTAATGGAATTCCAATTCCATCATAGGGCTCTGAACCTTCATTTCCTCATCACTCTACAGGTAAAGAGGAGTGGAGGAATTAGAGTAGATAAGAGAAAATGGATTGAGACAGAGAGAAAGAAACACAGAGAGAGGTAGTGAGAGAGTGATAGAGGGAGAGTGAGAGAGAGAGAGAGAGCTAGTGCGACAGAGAGAGAGAGCTAGTGCGACAGAGAGAGAGAGCTAGTGCAACAGAGAGAGAGAGCTAGTGCAACAGAGAGAGAGAGCTAGTGCAACAGAGAGAGAGAGCTAGTGCAACAGAGAGAGAGAGAGAGCTAGTGCAACAGAGAGAGAGAGCTAGTGCAACAGAGAGAGAGAGAGAGAGAGAGAGAGGTAGTTAGAGTGGAAGAGAAAGACAGAGTGACAGAGACAGAGGTAGATGATGAAGAGTGTTATGCTTTGCTGGGAGCATACTAAATGAGTCAGACAATAGACAGCAGGAATACAGTGGACAGACAGACGGGGCATCATCACCTTGTGCAGTTTTAGTGTTCAGACCACACCGGCGCGACTTCTGAGTGGCACCATTGTCAGTTAGACGCTGCATTGGGAGATAGCAGGTCAAACCAGCAAAACAGTTTTGGGGTCAGTTCCATTTCAATTCAATTCATTCAATTTAGACCACATATTAAAAATGATATGGCCTAAATTATCATTATTTCTTTATTAAATTGATTTTCAGTTTAAATGGAATTGACCCATCAACAATAGCAGTAGAGACTCTGTCATGAATACATAGGGTTTTCTTATCGTTGAACAATATCTGTATTTATACTACTTGCATTTACTTTAGCCTACTGTCGGATATATTGTCAGCGACTTGTCTAAGAGGTGAAGAAAGGAGACAACAAGTATCGTCTTTAGGTTGAGAGAAACAGTGAGCTACTCACCAGAGCTTTACTCTGATCTTTATCTCCTTTGTGAGAGGGACAGAGAGAGAGAGAGAGAGAGAGAGAGAGAGAGAGAGAGAGAGAGAGAGAGAGAGAGAGAGAGAGAGAGAGAGAGAGAGAGAGAGAGAGAGAGAGAGAGAGAGAGAGAGAGAGAGAGAGAGAGAGAGAGAGAGAGAGAGAGAGAGAGAGAGAGAGATTGAAATAATCTTTATTGGGTCTGGGAGCCCACCACACAAATACTCATACAAAACCGTATTTACACATCAATTAAAAACACAACTCCAATTCCTCCTCCACAGTAACTGAACACAACAGCCTCTGAATACCCCATATAGTCATAAACAGATCAATATTGTTGACAAGTTTATAATAGGCAAACTCAACCCTTAGTCTTGCTGCCAACATTCCCTCCAGCATTCCCACCACATCCACAGACCCCTGTCCCCGAATACTGTTCTTTCGGGTCTTCCATATGGCTAATTTTGCTGCCCCTAACACAAAATTAAGCAACACAACTACACCTTTCTGACTAAACCTGTACTTTGGCCCAAATATATACAGTTGGGAAGAGAAAACCTCTCCCAGAGCTGAGAACCAATTAGTGATCAGGTCAATCATCCCGACCAACCTGGGACACTGTAAAAACAGATGTGCCAGAGTTTCAGACTGAGCACAGAATGGACACCCCTCCCCAACAGTAGGATCCAGGTGTACCAGATACATGTTGGTGGCTATGGCTCCATGTATTATCCTCCATTGGAGGTCAGCTGTCCTCTTATCAATAGGCAGTTTGTATAATGTTCGCCAACAGCCTTTTGGGGAGGCACCTGGACCAAGCACACCCGCCCACCTCGTCGATGATTTTACCCCTTCCAGGGAAGAGGCATGGGACACCTTTACACATATTCTGTACATGGCCTTCTTTCCCACCTCCTTGAACTCCCCCAGCTCCGGGGTATCGAAGGAAAGCAGCATCCCCACGTCCTCCTCGAATGCCCCCGCCGCAGCACTAACAATCAGTGCAGGGAACACATAATCCAGACCCTCCTTCCACCGATCAGAATTGGAAGTGTCAGTCACATACTGCAGATGAAGTACTGGCAAGGAATCACAGACCTCAGCGACGACCTTCCTCAGTAGGCGAGACGATCGGATCCCCGCTCTTTCTCCCAGCTCCTCCAACGACCTATTCCTGTTCCACATCAGATGACCCAGCTTAGTACACCCCACGCCTAACAGGCATGAACGTAGGCTAGCTGAACCCAGAACACGGGACTGGATGGCAGTGTTGTGAAAAAGAGGCTCTTCAAAAAGCCACATCCCTGGTGGCGTGCAGGCCTTACGGGACTTGACCAGAACTCTCCAAGCCTGCATAACAGACTCATAAAATGGAGTCAGGCCAGGCAACTCACCCCCCTCCAGCTTTAAGAGGAAAAGGTGCTTGTCTAAGCCCAAACAGCCCGCTCTCCTCATCAATGCGTAGGCTGTGTCAACCCAGCTAGAACCGTCACTGTACAACAGTCTCTGGGCTGCTTGAAGCCGGAAAGCCATGATCCTGGAAGAAATGTCCACCAGGCCTTGCCCACCCTCGTGCAGTGGCAGGTACAGGGCTGAATTTAATCCAATGTTGTCCAGACCAGAAGAAGTTGACAAGGGTCATCTGAAGCTCTTGTATCAGACCCTTTGGTGGCTGTAAAATCATTAGTCTGTGCCACAGGGTAGAGGCAGCTAGGTTATTAGCTACCAGTACCATTCGCCTATAAGACAGCTGGGGCAGCACCCATTTCCATCTTGACAGTCTGGCACACACTTTCTCCACTACACCCTCCCAGTTCTTTTTCTGAAAGACATCGGAGCCTAGAAAAAACCCCAAAGTCTTCATCCCATCTCTGCCCCACTGAAGCCCCCCTGGTAACCGTGGAGCGGACCCCATCTGAAGCTGGCCTGCCCACAGCGCTTCACTCTTTCCCCAATTGACTCTAGCTGAGGAGGCCCCCTCATACACCTTTAAGGCGTCTGAGAGAACCTTAACATCCTCACCCCCTGTAATAAAAACTGTCACGTCATCTGCATACGCAGACAGTGCTATCGTGGGACCCTTCATTACACCTGGCACAGAGAAACCAGTAAGCTTCGCTCTTAAAAAACAAAGCATTGGTTCAATCGCCAGACTGTATAACTGCCCTGAAATTGGGCATCCCTGCCTGATGCCCCTTTGGACAGGGATGGGACAACTCAAACCACCCCCCACCTTCACCATACACGAGGCCCCAGCATACAGTAAATTCATCCAAGACAAAAAAACATCCCCAAACCCAAAGGCTTTCATTGTTTTAAACAAGTACTGGTGGTCCACACGATCAAAAGCCTTCTCCTGATCCAAAGAAAGTAAACCCACATTTACATCAGACAGTTTACAAATGTCCAAAACATCTCTTATTAGAAACAAGTTGTCAACAATAGAGCGATCAGGTACACAGTAGGACTGGTCCTTGTGGACCAACAATCCCAGATACTCTTTCAACCTGTTTGAGAGACATTTAGAAACAATTTTATATTCTGCACACAGCAAAGCAACAGGTCTCCAATTTTTTATGAGAGCCAAATCCCCCTTTTTTGGCAACAGTGAAAGTACCGCACGTTGACAAGATACAGGAAGAGAGCCCTCATGAAAAGATTCACACACCACTTCATAAAAATCCTCCCCAATAGACCCCCAAAAGTGCTTATAAAACTCAGATGGTAAACCATCAATGCCAGGGGCTCGGCCTGTTGAGAGCTCCATAACTGCTGTGGACAGCTCTTGCAGTGTAATGTCAGAGTCCAATGCGACTCTTTGCTCAGGTCCCAATTGAGGAAGACTGTGTAACAACTGTTCAGTACACAGAGAGTCACAATCCTCCGCCTTATAGAGGGCAGAATAGAAATCCACGGCATGTTGACGCATTTCACTGTCATCCGTGGTCACCTTCCCATCAGGGAGACGAAGGCAGACCATCTGTTTACGTTGCAATGTCGACTGTCCTAGGTTTTAAAAAAAAGCACTAGGAGCATCCATATCCTTGAGGGAAGCGAAACGAGACCTAATCAAGGCACCCTTCACTCTTTCATGCAGAAACGACCTCAATTCATGTTTCTTGTCCTGTAAATTCATGACTAGTCCGGGGTCATTCTGAGTGAGCAACTTCAATTCAATAGATTTAATGTTCTGCTCAAGGGCCCTGATAGTCTCTTTAACTTCAATTCGAGACAGAGCAGTATACTGTTGACAAAATAATCGTATTTGGGCCTTCCCAACCTCCCACCATTGTCTCAAGGACTCAAAATTCCCTTTTGTAACCCTCCATTTTTCCCAAAACAACAAAAACCTTTCACAAAACATGACATCATGTAACAATTTAACATTAAAATACCAATAAGATGATGACCTTCGTGGACAGGACAAGTGAATATCAACAGTGACAATATGGTGATCAGAGAAACCCACAGGAGTAATGTCACACCTTCCAACCCTACTACAGTATTGCTCAGATACATACAACCTGTCTAACCTTGCTGCACTGACATGACCTTCATTAACTTTTAGCCATGTGTACTGCCTAACTTTTGCATTCCTTACTCTCCACACATCAGAAAGCTCAAACTCAGTTAATAGACCAGACAGACAAATTGCTGACCGCAGGTGAGGTTCTTCAGCGGTGCGATCAACAGTAAAATCCACTGTACAGTTCCAGTCCCCCCCTAAAACCATACACCCCTCTTGGTCACACTGTCTTAAGGTTTCCTTTATTTTATCAAAACCAACAATACGCTCTGTACCCTCATTAGGAGCATAAACATTCAAAAAAACAAACAAAAACCCCATAACATCCACCTTGACCAATAAAACCCGACCCTTGACAATCTCTGTTGTAGATACCACAGTCACCCCTAAGCCTGAAGAAAACAAGATTGCCACCCCAGCACTGAAATTAGTACCATGACTGAGTATATGCTGCCCCTCCCACCACATACCCCAGTCAGCCGCATTTTCCTCATCACTATGTGTCTCCTGTAGGAAAACTACATTAAGCCTTTTCTGTTTTATTACTTCTAATACCCAAGCCCTCTTATTCCTGTCCCTTCCTCCATTAATATTGAGAGAACCTACCCTTAGTACCTCCATATAGAAAAGAAAAAGGAAAAGCAGAAGATACCACAGAGAAACCAGACAAAGAGAATAGAACACCCTATGAGGCATAATCATCATCATTATTTAAATTTTCTCTTAACCTGACCACGTTTCCCACCACCTTTTGCTGCTGCAACAGCAGTAACAAATTTCCTCAAGCGAAACCGCTTCTTCTCACTCAACTGGTCTAACCCCACCGTCTTCTGTAACATCACAGCTGACCTCACAAACTTATCAACATCAAAATAATCTGCCAATTTGACAGATTTCCCAAAAGTCTGATCCAGAAACCCATTTACCTCCTCTAGATCGTAAATTGAGTCCTCACCAGCTGATATCGTATCAAGAGAGATATCCATATCCTTCTCCTGATCCTCCTCAACTGAGGCCACAGACCACTGACTCCCCTCTACCACATCCCTTTCAACACTCCCCACTTGCACCCCATCACTCGTACCAGGCATCTCCTCCACTACCTGGGAGACTAGCCCCACCTGAACCCCATTACTCGTAGTGGGCATCTCCTCCACTACCTGGGAGACTAGCCCCACCTGAACCCCATTACTCGTAGTGGGCATCTCCTCCACTACCTGGGAGACTAGCCCCACCTGAACCCCATTACTCGTAGTGGGCATCTCCTCCATTACCTGGGAGACTAGCCCCCCCTGTAACCCAGCACTCATAGTGGGCATCTCCTCCACTACCTGGGAGACTAGCCCCCCCTGTACCCCAGCACTCATAGTGGGCATCTCCTCCACTACCTGGGAGATGAGCTCCACATGAACCCTCTCCTGTAACCCATTACTTGTAGTGGGCATCTCCTCCACTACCTGGGAGATTAGCTCCACATGTACCCCCTCCTGTACCACAGCACTCGTACTGGGCACCTCCTCACCAGTCTGAGGAAATGGCCCTTCAGATCCATCCTTACCTTCTACAACAAAACATTTCCGCTGCATAACATTTCCCTCTGGTACAAGTTGCACCTCTGTGCCCTCAACACGGACAACTTGTTCCTCAGCAACAGATGCGTGTGGCTGCTCTACCACTGTCAGCCCACCTCTTCCTACATCAGTGGGCCCAGGCGTTACGAGGACCACCTGCGCCCCTCTATCTGCCTTCTCCCTTTTCGGGCAAGCATGTCGCTTATGACCAACATCCCCACACTCAAAACACCGTTGACTACCTGTACTAGCATAAGCCATATACAATATATTGTCATACTTGACTTTAAACGATAACTCCAAAGTCTGCTCCGGTGAGTCCAAAAACATAAACACCTGTCGCCGAAACGACATTACCTGTTTCAACGCCGGGTGTTTGCAACCCAATGGGACAACCTTAATTGAACTTGCAAACTTCCCAAAGCGCAATAACTCGCGCTCCAATAGCTCATTTGGAATGAACGGCGGTACATTTGAAATCGTTACCCTTGTTGACGGAGAAAAAAGCGGCGTAACTTGAATAAACATTCCTTTAAGAAGTATGCCATGCTCAACCATACGATCAACAAGGCGCTCTTCTTTAAGAAATACCACCACCGCTTTATTCATCCGTGACGCATAAGCAACATTCTCATATCCTACCTTCTCTCTTACGGCGACCAGAACCTCTTCCACCGTGACAGTAGCTTCAGTAACACACCTAAAGCCGTGCCGAAGTGACAGGGACGGCGTCCCGATTCGGGCCGCCATCCCCACCAAAATCAGGGTAATTTCGACACGAAAAACAATATACTTAATTCTACCACAACAAAAAAATAGAAATAATAACCTTAATCATGCATAGAAGAAAACAGGATATCACCAAGAAAAGGAAAACCCAGGATATCTAACTCTACACAACACTCGCACTTAGCACTCACTCAAACAATTCCCAGCACGCACCAAACACTCCCAGCATGCAGAGAGAGAGAGCTAGTGCGACAGAGAGAGAGAGCTAGTGCAACAGAGAGAGAGAGATAGTGCAACAGAGAGAGAGGTAGAGTGGAAGAGAAAGACAGAGACAGAGGTAGATGATGAAGAGTGTTATGCTTTGCTGGGAGCATACTAAATGAGTCAGACAATAGACAGCAGGAATACAGTGGACAGACAGACGGGGCATCATCACCTTGTGCAGTTTTAGTGTTCAGACCACACCGGCGCGACTTCTGAGTGGCACCATTGTCAGTTAGACGCTGCATTGGGAGATAGCAGGTCAAACCAGCAAAACAGTTTTGGGGTCAGTTCCATTTCAATTCAATTCATTCAATTTAGACCACATATTAAAAATGATATGGCCTAAATTATCATTATTTCTTTATTAAATTGATTTTCAGTTTAAATGGAATTGACCCATCAACAATAGCAGTAGAGACTCTGTCATGAATACATAGGGTTTTCTTATCGTTGAACAATATCTGTATTTATACTACTTGCATTTACTTTAGCCTACTGTCGGATATATTGTCAGCGACTTGTCTAAGAGGTGAAGAAAGGAGACAACAAGTATCGTCTTTAGGTTGAGAGAAACAGTGAGCTACTCACCAGAGCTTTACTCTGATCTTTATCTCCTTTGTGAGAGGGACAGAGAGAGAGAGAGAGAGAGAGAGAGAGAGAGAGAGAGAGAGAGAGAGAGAGAGAGAGAGAGAGAGAGAGAGAGAGAGAGAGAGAGAGCAGTCGTTAGAAGGCAATGTAAAGAAGAGAGAAGACCCCAACCCTGTCAGTAGACATAAACAGTAACTCCACTCACCAGAGTCGATTTCATTTTGCCTTCGGTTCTGAATCCTCAACTGCAAGACTGAAAGACAAGCAGTAGAAATGTGGTGAATTAGATGTATGAGAATACCTGGAATAACCTGCAAGGTAACTATAGGTAAAAGGTTAACTATTGTTATATGTTCTGTAGTACCATATTGCTCTGGAATAGTATAGTAACATGTGACTTAGCAATCTTAGTACATCTCTGCACACACTCCATCATAAAGTAATGTGTCACATATGGCAGCAAACACACAGTCATGAAGTCATACACACACACACACACATACACTGCACACACGTCTTCACACTAAGAGGTTTATTGGGGGAGGGGCCGATAGGTTGGGTGACATTTCCCACAATGCATTTCAGTGCTGAGTTTTGAGATCTGGGAGGGAGGGAGGGAGGGGACAGCAGGATGAGAGGGGTTTGGGGGGGCTGTAACTATTTATCTGTCAGTATGTCTATTTCTGTCGCCCCCATCCCCCCTTCAGCTGTCCTTCTCTCTTCAGCACTCTCCACCTCCCTCCCTTCGTCACTGTCATGCACGCTAAGTAAATTCTTCCTCCCCTCTTTTCTGTCAGCTGACCGCTACTCGAAAAGAGACCCCATTACATTACTTCAGTAAAAACACCACTTAGCCTGGTTCTACAGTAACAGCTATATCTTAGCCTGGTAACAGCTACCTCTTGGTGCAGTATTGGACTGGGCACCCTGATTGACTCACATAAGCCTCCATGCTCACTCGGTCATGGTCCTGTATGTGGAATGGATTGTGAGGTGGAATAATGGATTGGACTCTCAGAGGTGAGATTACAGGACCCACCTAAAGTTACAGATAGGCCCTTGACCCGCTCCAGGTAACTAACACATTTAATAATCATTTAAAAGGTACCCATAAGAGTTGATTGACTACTTATAAACCATTTATAAGCCATATACAGATGGTAGCTCAATTCAGTTTACCGTTAACAATTAACAGTCTGTAACTGAGTGGAAACAAATGAAGCAAGAATCTTGATGACAGATAAGAGCAGGAAGGTGACAGTGTAAACTACTGAAGGTATGAATGGATTTAGCTCAGTGAGATTATCTTCCTGCTTTGGGCAAGCATTCATGGACAGAGAGAGATAACAGAGATTGGATGGAGATTATAATTGTCTCCTCAACTGTCTATAATGTGAAGTAATCTCATACTGAACCTTACAGGTTATCAACGATAATTTATCATTTAGCAGCTACCAAATGCAGCATTATCATTATTATGATTTCACAGCTGAAGTACATATGTAAAATCTTAATTTGATCACCCTGTTGTTGCATGAAATGTCCTGCACAACAGGAAATGCAAATTTGTAGTGTATTCAAGGTTTAAAAAGGCTTCTAAAGTTTGTAATTTCCACTTTAAAATGTCAGACTTGATTTGCCCTAACAAAAAATGTATCAACCCCTACAAAAATTTCAATGTATTATCATCCACACAATAACACACATTTCCTTTTACTGCAGGATTATTTTCCTGCCGTGAGAAACTGGTCAAATTAAGATCCTTGACTAACACCACCACTGTCCACAGGCACAGCACATCCTACCACTTTTCTTCTTGAACACAAGTTACACAACCCATATTGCCATCCTTCCATCCATAGGCTATTAATTAAACATCAACCAATCAGACAACATTCACCTATAGACAAAAGTATTGATTGGTCGATTGGTCCTTCATAGCCTACAACCATTTCCTCCATAGCTGAATAGAGAGTAGGTTCAAAGCAGCAGGGCAGCTGATACTTAGTTAGCGAGTCTAACTCATTTAAATGTCTCTTCTAATGAATCCAATCTGGAAACCTCAAAACACTTCCTGGTATTTAAATAAATAAATAAACTCATCAAATCTAATCTGAACCTCCAGCTGCCCAAGACAGGCCTGGTAATGAACAGCTGGTGGAAAAAAACAACAGCAGGAATGTCTCTATGACCTCATTTCCTGTCCCTACCAAGCCTCTTTATGACAGCAGCAGACCGATAACAACAGCGGCGGCCATTTTTAAGGAGACACGTTCCAATTCTAGAACACAACTGCTGCTAGTTAAAGGACAGTAGCCTATGGCTGATGGCCCAACACAAAACATTGTAAAGAAATCCAACGTGCAAAAGGATTCAGTAGCTTTACACATTTCTTGCTACAGATGTAGGATCTTCATTTGAGCCATTTTGCTACACCAGGAAAATAATCCTGCAGCAACAGAAAATGTGAATTGTTATGTGGATTAAAATTTGTAGAGGTTGATACATTTTTCTTTAGGGCAAATCAAGTCAGAAATGTTTTAAGTGGAAATTGCAAACTTTAGAAGCCTTTTTAAAACTGCAACTACAGGATGATCAAATTTAAGATACGGCATCTGTATAATGTCATCCAAATATTTTCCAATCTTATAACTGTACCTCCAATGCTGTTTTACTTAATTTGTTATATGTTTGAATTTGCCAGAAGCCCTAAGAGTTTTTAGTTCACTGTGTACTGAGCCCTCAGTGTAAACAAACAGAACTTCACATCATTATGGTTGGAAATAGAGACAGAAAGTAGCTATATTCCATTTATCTCTCATGACAGATTAAAACATAGCTAGCTGTAAAACTTGGTTCTGGGTTCTGAGATTAATATGCTACAAATACTGTCATTGGGAGATTAAAAGGTTTGTGGTGAAGCTTCTGGTATGTCTATTCAGGAGAGCTCTGTGGTATCAATCAATAAATAGATATACAACGATCAATATGTTTACCCAGGGGCGCAACTTTCACTGGTCCCCCCCACATTCTGAAATTGCATTTTTGTCCCCCCCCCCAGTTTTACCATTGGAATGTGATACAAAACGAGGCAACGGTGTGCTTTAGGACCATGCGTACACCTCCGAGCGGTTGTGTAGGCTGTTTGGAGTGTTTATCTGACTGAAGAAAAAAATATATACATATATTATGTCGCCCCCAACCTCTAAAACCAAAGTTGCGCCCCTGTGTTTACCTGATTAATCATCCTCATGATTAATGTAACCAAGACTAGATTTATCTGCCAATATCCTTCACAATCATTCCAGAATAACTTCTATGCTAATGTTATAGTCATCAATCATTACTAGTTATCATAGTTTCAGCAATGGGCTCGGGTGACTGAGAGAAACAAGAGGCTGAGTGACACTTTATGACTTAATACAGACAGTACTGTATATATGACCCAAGATCAGCCTAAGGGCAACTTAGTCCCACACCCCAGGCCTAAGTACCCTCCCTTCCCTTCCCTGCCAGCCCCACCCCACCCGGCCCGGCCCGATCTATCCCCACTCCAACCGGCCCGGCCCGATCCTCACCTGAGCGGAATTTGTTCCGGATGAGAAGCGACCTCTCAGAGGCCAGCAACGTCATGACGGAGAGGAGGGGAACGAGGGATGAGAGGAGGAGCAGAAAGAAAGACTGGAATCCTGTTTTTATTCCCACTTGGGTGGGAATCAGGAGGAATGGACTCTTCCGATTCTGTCTCTCTCTGTGTGGAAAACAGAGAAGAACAGAGAGAGGGAGAGAGGGAGAGAGGAACAGGGGAAATTTATGCTTTTGCTTATCCCTTGAGAAAAATATACTGACACTTAGTACAGAACACAGAGACCAGAGCAGTAGAAAGAAGAGAGAGATAGAGTGGACAGCAGTGAAGAGACACAAACTATCTGACACACACAGGATAGAGTGGACAGCAGTGCAGAAACACAAACTATCTGACACACACAGGATAGAGTGGACAGCAGTGCAGAGGCACAAACTATCTGACACACACAGGATAGAGTGGACAGTAGTGCAGAGGCACAAACTATCTGACACACACAGGATAGAGTGGACAGTAGTGCAGAGACACACTATCTGACACACACAGGCACAAACAGTCTCATGAGAAACATCGACATTGACTTGACCAAACTTCTCGCGGCAGGCTGCCACAATCAGAGAGAGAGAGGAGGGACTCACACACAGACACACACTGAGATATAAGGAGAAAGAAAGAGGAAGAGACAGAGTAGGAAGCATTTAGAACGACAGAGGAAAAGGAGGAGAGGCGAGGAGAGGAGAGAGACAGGGTGAGTCAGGCCATATGAGTGACAGAGACAGAGGTAGTGACAGACACCCAGACTCCAAACAGTGAATGCACAGGGGACACTGATTATAATGGACACGTAATGAGCCACAACACCTATCACAGAGGACACAACTATGCAGAGGAACGTGCTCTGATGGCTGGATGCACAGATTTAGAAGTGAAAGAAAGAGAAAACTGCCACAGAGCAATAAATGGTTTTATCTACACACAGAGAACTGGGGGGAGAGAGACAAAGAGGTTATTACTACTAATTCACACACACTTCATTAATGCACACACACCATTTATTGACTATATTGACTATGCCGCTAGCCACCCATAAGACAAATTGGGAACGCCTAAACAGCATGAAAGTGGACACACACAGAGTGACTGAGATTATTTACACAAAATCACTGAACAGGTGTTCATTAACACACAATCACACATTCACACACACACACACACACACACACACACACACACACCACACACACATTTATTTAAAAACTATATTAGAGCACTACCCATACAGTAGGACATTGATGAGTCCTCATATCACACAGTAGGGCACGGAGACGCAGAAAGAGAGAGAGAAAGAGAGCGAGGAAGAGAAACAGGAAGAGAGAGAGAGAGAGAGAGAGAGAGAGAGAGAGAGAGGAGAGAGAGAGAGAGAGAGAGAGAGAGAGAGAGAGAGAGAGAGAGAGAGAGAGAGGGTGAAAGAGGGAGAGTAAATGAGGGAGAATTAAAGAGAATACTTACTGAAACAGAGAGAAGTCCCTCTGGGGAACTTGGAGTGGGTTTAAGATTAAATTAGAGAGAGGTGCGAGAAGGAAGAGATAACTTCAAGTACGTCTAATGATGATTTCTTTCATGTTCCTTTTCTTGTCATAAAAAAAAAAAAATCTCTCTCTTCGCACTCGTTAATCCCCTGGAAAAGGGTTCTAAAGGTGAACTTGGGGAGGAAAGGATCTGATGTTCCTTCCTTCCTTATCATAGAACTAACCTTATCCTTCTCTCTCGTTTTCTCTAACCCTCTCTCGCTCTTTCTCTCTGGCCCTCTCCTGTCCAGCCTAAAGCGTCTGGATCCTTGGTGCCAACTGTGGGGGACTGTCAAAGTTGTCACTCCTCCTCTCCCCTGTCTCTCTCTCTCCCCCTCCCTCACCCCTCTCCCCCTCCTTCAACCGTCCCAGCAACATACTGTACAGTCGTGGTCAAAAGCTTTGAGAATGACACAAGTATTGGTCTTCACAAAGTTCGCTGCTTCAGTGTTATGAGATATTTTTGTCAGATGTTACTATGGTATACTGAAGTATAATTACAAGCATTCCATAAGTGTCAAAGGCTTTTATTGACAATTACATTAAGTTTATGCAAAGAGTCAATATTTGCAGTGTTGACCCTTCTTTTTCAAGACCTCTGCAATCCGCCCTGGCATGCTGTCAATTAACTTCTGGGCCACATCCTGACTGATGGCAGCCCATTCTTGCATAATCAATGCTTGGAGTTTGTCAGAATTTGTGGGTTTTTGTTTGTCCACCCGCCTCTTGAGGATTGACCACAAGTTCTCAATGGGATCAAGGTCTGGGGAGTTTCCTGGCCATGGACCCAAAATGTCGATGTTTTGTTCCCCGAGCCACTTAGTTATCACTTTTGCCTTATGGCAAGGTGCTCCATCATGCTGGAAAAGGCATTGGTCGTCACCAAACTGTTCTTGGATGGTTGAGAGAAGTTGCTCTCAGAGGATGTGTTGGTACCATTCTTTATTCATGGCTGTGTTCTTAGGCAAAAATGTGAGTGAGCCCACTCCCTTGGCTGAGAAGCAACCCCACACATGAATGGTCTCAGGGTGCTTTACTGTTGGCATGACACAGGACTGATGGTAGCGCTCACCTTATCTTCTCCGGACAAGGTGTTTTCCGGATGCCCCAAACAATCGGAAAGGGGATTCAGAGAAAACGACTTTACCCCAGTCCTCAGCAGTCCAATCCCTGTACCTTTTGCAGAATATCAGTCTGTCCCTGATGTTTTTCCTGGAGAGAAGTGGCTTCTTTGCTGCCCTTCTTGACACCAGGCCATCCTCCAAAAGTCTTTGCCTCACTGTGCGAGCAGATGCACTCACACCTGCCTGCTGCCATTCCTGAGCAAGCTCTGCACTGGTGGTGCCCCGATCCCGCAGCTGAGACGGTCCTGGTGCTTGCTGGACTTTTTTGGGCGCCCTGAAGCCTTCTTCACAACAATTGAACCTCTCTCCTTGAAGTTCTTCATGATCTTATAAATGGTTGATTTAGGTGCAATCTTACTAGCAGCAATATCATTGCCTGTGAAGCCCTTTTTGTGCAAAGCAATGATGACAGCATGTGTTTCCTTGCAGGGAACCATGGTTAACAGAGGAAGAACAATGATTTCAAGCACCATCCTCCTTTTAAAGCTTCCAGTCTGTTATTCTAACTCAATCAGCATGACAGAGTGATCTCCAGCCTTGTCCTCGTCAACACTCTCACCTGTGTTAACGAGAGAATGACTGACATGATGTCAGCTGGTCCTTTTGTGGCAGGGCTGAAATGCAATGGAAATGTTTTTGGGGGGATTAAGTTCATTTTCATGGCAAAGAGGGACTTTGCAATTAATTGCAATTCATCTGATCACTCTTCATGACATTCTGGAGTATATGCAAATTGCCATCATCAAAACTGAGGCAGCAGACTTTGTGAAAATTAGTATTTGTGTCATTCTCAAAACTTTTGACCACGACTGTACATCTGTTGACTGATTTGCTGATTAGTGGAGAGATCGAGTGACAATAAGTGGTCGTGTGTTTATGTGTCTTTGTCAAAAGTCCCCACAAAATGGATGACTCATGTCAACATGCACTTGGCATTGTTACCAACTTTGGACAGATACACTACACTAGTTTGAGGCCTATACTTTTTTGTCCCTTATGTTTTTTAAAGCAAATAATGATTTGGGATATTGGATATTGCGTAGGTGTGTTCTGGTGTGGTAGGTAGGTATTACTGTATGACTGTGCGGTAAGTACTACTGTATGATTTGATGTGTAGAGTTTCATCTGACAATGTTTTGTGTAAATCAAGGAATGCAACTTTAGTAAGTCAGCGTCCCTGTCTAAATACCTACGTCATCCTCTTACACGTGATGTACTCTGTGTGTGTGTGTGTGCGCGTGTGCGTGTATGAAACATGTGGCAGGCACAGAAACCCAGGCCAAGTCAGTTTACACCAGTGTATATATCCGAATATGAGGTGATACTCTACCTGACTGTTTCCAATCCATTTTATAAACTGTCAGTATGCTAGAAAACAGTGTGTGTGTGTGTGTGTGTGTGTGTGTGTGTGTGTGTGTGTGTGTGTGTGTGAGAGAGAGTGGACTTAGCAGGGGGAGAGGGGGACATGGGGGAGGGGAAAAGTGGTCTTTGCAGGAGCACCTGTTCTGTTAGTTTGACAGACAGGCCGGTGTGTGCTGGTTCAGCAGGTCAGAAAGAGAGAGAGAGGGGGGAGAAGGAGAAAGGGGGAAGGAGAGAGATAGAATGATGGAGTGGTGGGAAGAGAGGGAAGTAGGGGGAGAGAGTGGACGAGAGAGAGGTAGCGAGAGAGAGGGAGAGAGAGAGATGTAAGAAGTCAGGACTACAGGAATAGAGGGGGAGAGGAATGGAAGAGAGGAAGGGAAGACAGGAGAGGAAGTTACAGCTAATTAATTATGTTATCTGTACGGTAGATCCAGCTATAGGCTATATGCCTCAGTCCCTTTAATTATTTTTTCATTGGCAAGATTCGCAAACTTAGGCATGACATGCCAGCAACAAATTCTAAACCTAAAAATCCATGCATAACTGACCAAATTATGAAAGACAAGCATTGTAATTTTGAATTCCGTAAAGTGAGTGTGGAAGACGTGAAACAATTATGGTTGTCTATCAACAATGACAAGCCACCTGGGTCTGACAACTTGGATGGAAAATTACTGCGGATGATATTGCCACTCCTATTTGCCATCTCTTTGATCTAAGCCTACAGGAAATGTGTGCCCTCAGGCCTGGAGGGAAGAAAAAGTAATTCCGCTACCCAAGAATAACAAAGCACCCTTTACTGGCTCAAACAGCCAACCAATCAACCAAATTGTGATTGACCAGATACAATGCTATAATTAACAACAGATTTTCCGCATGCTTATAGGGAAGCGCATTCAACATGCACGGCACTTACACAATTGACTAATGATTGGCTGAGAGAAATTGATAATACAAAGATTGTGGGAGCTGTTTTGTTAGACTTCAGTGCAGCTTTTGACATTATCGATCATAATCTTCTGCTGGAAAAACATGTGTTATGGATTTACATCCCCTGCTATATTGTGGATCAAGAGTTACCCGTCTAACAGAACACAGAGGGTGTTCATTAATGGAAGCCTCTCCAACATAATTCAGGTAGAGTCAGGCATTCCCCAGGGCAGCTGTCTAGGCCCCTTACTTTTTTCAATCTTTACTAATGACCTGCCACTGGCTCTGAGTAAAGCCTGTGTGTCTATATATGCGGATGACACTATACACATCGCTACTACAGCGAGTGAAATTACTGCAACACTTAACAAAGAGCTGCAGTCAGTTTCAGAATGGGTGGCAAGAAATAAGTTAGTCCTAAATAATTCAAAAACTAAAAGCATTGTATTTGGGACAAATCATTCACTAAACCCTAAACCTTAACTAAATCTTGTAATGAATAATGTGGAAATTTAGCAAGTTGAGGAGACTAAACTGCTTGGTGTAACCCTGGATTGTAAACTGTCATGGTCAAAACATATTGATGCAACAGTAGCTAAGATGGGGAGAGGTCTGTCCATAATAATGCGCTATTCTGCCTTCTTAACAACAATATCAACAAGGCAGGTCCTACAGGCCCTAGTTGTGCCACACCTGGACTACTGCCCAGTCATGTGGTCATGTGCCACAAAGAGTGTCACGATCGTTCATGAACGAGAAGGACCAAGGCGCAGCGTGATATGCATTCATATTTATTTCACGAATAAACGCACAACCAAAACAACAAACGAAACGTGACGTCCAAGGTAGACAAATAACATACCTCACACGGAACAAGATCCCACACCCCACTAGTGCCAACAGGCTACCTAAGTATGGTCCCCAATCAGAGACAACGAGCTACAGCTGCCTCTGATTGGGAACCACCCTGGCCAACATAGATCTAAACGATCTAGAAACGAACAGACAAACCCAACACAGAAAATACACACCCTGACTCAACCAATACAAGTCCCTAGAGTCAGGGCGTGACAGTACCCCCCCAAAGGTGCGGACTCCGACCGCGCCACATAAACCTAACAGGGTAGGGGCCGGGTGGGCATTCCGTCTCGGAGGCGGATCCGGCTCTGGAGTGGAGCCGCTGGCCGGAGCTGGACTGGACTCCGGTGAAGCGGATTGCTCTGGCTCCGGAGTGGAGCCGCTGACCGGAGCTGGACCAGGCACCGGTGGAACAGGCACGGGCCGTGCCGGACTAGACACACGCACCACTGGCTTGGTACGGGGAGCAGGAACGGGCCGGACTGGGCTGATGACGCGCACCCCTGGCTTGGTGCGGGGAGCAGGAACGGGCCGGACTGGGCTGACGACGCGCACCACTGGCTTGGTGCGGGGAGCAGGAACGGGCCGGACTGGGCTGACGACGCGCACCACTGGCTTGGTGCGGGGAGCAGGAACAGGCCGTACCGGACTGGCGACGCGCACCACTGGCCTGGTGCGGGGAGCAGGAACAGGCCAGGCCGGGCTGGCGACGCGCACCACTGGCTTGGTGCGAGGGACAGGAACAGGTCGGACCGGGCTGGCGACGCGCACCACTGGCTTGGTGCACGGGGCAGGAGCAGGCCGGGCCGGGCTGTCGACGCGCACCACTGACTTGGTGCGAGGGACAGGAACAGGCCGGACCGGGCTGGCGATGCGCACCACTGGCTTGATGCGAGGAGCAGGAACGGGCCGAACCATACTGGGAACACCCACCACTGGCTTAGTGCGGGAATCAGGAACGGGCCGGACTGGCGACACGCACCACTTGATTGGTGCGAGGAGCGGGACTGGGTTCCTTCATTAACCCCCGCTCCTTCTGCTGCCTAACCAGCTCCTCTCGCCGTGCCTCTACACTTTCCTTCTGTTCCCTCTGAACCAATGACCCCCTTAATCTGGCGGCCTCCTCTGCTAAACGGCTGAACCGCTCTATCGTGGCCTCCTGCTGCCTCGTCGTCCACGGCGTGAGCCCCCCCCCTAAAAAATGTTTGGGCTTGTCTCTCCCCTGTGATCATGGCCTCCATCCCTCTTGCCAGACTCTCTCTCATCTCCTCCCAAGTCCATCCTCTCTCCTCGTCACGCTGCTTGATCCAGGATTGGTGGGATCTTCTGTCACGATCGTTCATGAACGAGAAGGACCAAGGCGCAGCGTGATATGCATTCATATTTATTTCACGAATAAACGCACAACCAAAACAACAAACGAAACGTGACGTCCAAGGTAGACAAATAACATACCTCACACGGAACAAGATCCCACACCCCACTAGTGCCAACAGGCTACCTAAGTATGGTCCCCAATCAGAGACAACGAGCTACAGCTGCCTCTGATTGGGAACCACCCTGGCCAACATAGATCTAAACGATCTAGAAACTAACAGACAAACCCAACACAGAAAATACACACCCTGACTCAACCAATACAAGTCCCTAGAGTCAGGGCGTGACAAAGAGGGACTTAAGAAAATTACAACTGGCCCAGAACAGAGCAGCACAACTGGTCCTTAAATGTACACATAGAGCTAACATTAATAATATACATGTCAATCTCTCATGGCTCAAAGTAGAGGAGAGACTGACTTCATCACTACTTGTTTTTGTAAGAAGTATTGACATGTTGAATGCATCGGACACCGATGCATACCCCACAAGACATGCAACCAGAGGTCTCTTCACAGTCCCCAAGTCCAGAACAGAGTATGGGAGGCGTACAGTACTACATAGAGCCATGGCTACATGGAACACTATTCCACATCAGGTAACTGATGCAAGCAGTAAAATCAGATTTAAAATCCAGATAAAAATATACCTTATGGAACAGCAAGGACTGAAGAGTCACACACACAGGTACAAACACACACAACATGCACACTATACACACACGTATACCTGGATTGTGTGTTGTAGTAGAGTAGTGGCCCGAGGGCAGACACTTAATGTATTGTGAAATCTGTTGTAGAATGTATTTTAATGTTTACAGTTTTTATTATAGTGTATATTACTACCTTAATCTTTGATGGACCCCAGGAAGAGTAGCTGCTGCCTTGACAGGATGTCACGGTCGTTATGAGAAGCGGACCAAGGCGCAGCGTGATAGGCGTACATACTTTATTAAAGTGTACACAACACAAACAAAAACAACAAAACGATATGTGAAGTCCTAGGTAATACAACAAATCATACGGAACAAGATCCCACAAAACTAAAATGCCAAAAGGCTGCCTATGTATGGTCCCCAATCAGGCTCAACATTTAAGAGTCCCCAGAGCCAGGGCGTGACACAGGAAGAGCAGCTGCTGCCTTGACAGGAAGAGTAGCTGCAGCCTTGACAGGAAGAGTAGCTGCTGCCTTGACAGGAAGAGTTTTTTTATTATTTCACCTTTATTTAACCAGGTAAGCCAGTTGAGAACAAGTTCTCATTTACAACTGCCACCTGGCCAAGATAAAGCAAAGCAGTGCGATAAAAACAACAACACAGAGTTACATATGGGGTAAAACAAAACATACAGTCAAAAATACCCCAGAAAATATATATACAGTGTGTGCAAATGTAGCAAGTTATGGAGGTAAGGCAATAAATAGGCATAGTGCAAAAATAATTACAATTAGTATTAACACTGGAATGATAGATGTGCACGAGATGATGTGCAAATAGAGATACTGGGGTGCAAATGAGCAAAATAAATAACAATATAGGGATGAGGTAATTGGGTGGGCTAATTTCAGATGGGCTGTGTACAGGTGCAGTGATCGGTAAGGTGCTCTGACAACTGATGCTTAAAGTTAGTGAGGGAGATAAGAGTCTCCATCTTCAGAGATTTTTGCAATTCGTTCCAGTCATTGGCAGCAGAGAACTGGAATGAATGGCGGCCAAAGGAGGTGTTGGCTTTGGGGATGACCAGTGAGATATACCTGCTGGAGCGCATACTACGGGTGGGTGTTGCTATGGTGACCAATGAGCTAAGATAAGGCAGGGATTTGCCTAGCAGTGATTTATAGATGGCCTGGAGCCAGTGGGTTTGGCGACGAATATGTATTGAGGACCAGCCAACAAGAGCGTACAGGTCACAGTGGTGGGTAGTATATGGGGCTTTGGTGACAAAACGGATGGCACTGTGATAGACTACATCCAATTTTCTGAGTAGAGTGTTGGAGGCTATTTTGTAAATGACATCGCCGAAGTCAAGGATCGGTAGGAAAGTCAGTTTTACGGGGGCATGTTTGGCAGCATGAGTGAAGGAGGCTTTGTTGCGAAATTGGAAGCCGATTCTAGGTTTAACTTTGGATTGGAGATTCTTAATGTGAGTCTGGAAGGAGAGTTTACAGTCTAACCAGACACCTAGGTATTTGTAGTTGTCCACATACTCTAGGTCAGACCCGTCGAGAGTAGTGATTCTTGTTGACAGGAAGAGTAGCTGCTGCCTTGACAGGAAGAGTAGCTGCTGGGGATCCATAATAAACACAAAAACAAATGGAAAAGAAAGGCATGGTCTAAGTTGCACCATTTTAATGATCACTTTCATGTTCAAGAAAGCATGTCAGAGTGCTCTGGTCTGTCTCTCTTTATCACTCACTGTCAATCCTGTGACAAACACACACACACACACACACACACACACACACACATACACACACACACATACACACACACACACATACACACACACACACACACACACACACACTGATGGCATTGGAAGAGAGATTATGTAATCGTTGTTTCCTCTGGTTGCCCCCTCCCCCCGTCCGGGACTCCCTTTCTGATTAGCACCTGTTACCCTCCTTCTTTTTCTCACTCCCTCGCTCCCTCCCTCTCTCTCACATTCTGAGTGTTAATCCTATACTGTGTCTGGTGCAGGCTTGGTGCAGGACGTAACCTTTCTCTGTTACTGGTGACGTGAACCTTCTCTCACACACACTAACACACACACTGACACACTGACACACACTGACACACACTGACACACTGACACACACTGACACACACACTGACACACACTGACACACACACTGACACACACTGACACACACACTGACACACACTGACACACGCACTGACACACACTGACACACACACTGACACCACACAGACACACAATCAGAATCACACACACTTAATCAGACATGCATGTGCACAGACCTAATTGTGCACTGTGGCAACCTTGTCGTGCCTCTGCATACAGAAAGGCCTTCTCCACCGTCCCCCGTCCCCCCTCACACACACACACACACAGTCTGCAGATGTAAAGGAATCCTGTCCTGAAGCCCTCACTGTCCTTAGCAGAGTAATGCATAATGTGGGTACAGCACAGTGCAGTATCAGAATAATTGTCTTCTACACAGTGCAGTATCAGAATAAGTGTGTGGCCACAGTCTGCAATGACAGGTATTGCCAATATGCTATCACTGTGGCAACCTAGACCAATTCTGAAGGCACTGAGTAGAAGACAATCAGCTAAACCTTGCCCATTCTAACCTCAACCACATGGCCGTTAGTGGACTTTAATACATAGTAACAGACAACCTTCCATCCTGTGAGTTCTATCCATAGAGCCTGGTCCTTCTGTTCATATATTTCATGTGGAAGAAGATAAAGTAACAGTCAGAGGAGGCTGGTGGGAGGAGCTATAGGAGGATGGGCTCATTGTAATGGCTGGCATGGAATCAATGGAACGGAGTCAAACACGTTGTTTCCATGTATTTTATGTGTTTGGTACAATTCCATTTATTCCATTACAGCCATTACAATGAGCCCGTCCTCCTATAGCTCCTCCCACCAGCCTCTTCTGGTAACAGTGTATGTGCTGCTGCTAAATCTTTTAAATGTTATTTTGTTTGAGTTTGTGAGTGGTAACATAAAGAGCTTTAAAAGGCAACTCTTTCATCCTCCTCTTCCGCCATGTCTACCTCTTCAATCGCTTGGCTTTGAGCCCTGGGCCACTCAGAGGCCACAGCCTGTGCCACTTCACACTCCCTCCCTCTCTCCCTCTCCCTCTCTCTCTCTCTCTCTGTCGCACACACACACACACACACACACACTAACAAAGACACACACACACCACCCCCTCAGCTCTCTGTGTCCATCAGTCCATCTGTCTGTCACTTCTCTTTGAAGCTCTGTCCAAACTGGATGGGGGGACCAGACGCACACACACCCACGTGCGCGCGTGTGCATGCACGCACATGCACACAGCTGCACTGAGGCTTTCACACACCCACCCAGCAAAAAAATAATCTTCATCATCTCCATCATCATCATCATCAGACTTTATAAACTGTCTGATTAATTCAAAAGCGTTGCAACAGCCCAGTGGCATCAACAAAGGGAAAGAGACTATTTTGAATTAATTAGTCATTTTTATGGTAGAGTCACATTGAATTAATGACCACATATGACCTCAGTTACTGTACCTCACAGTGGCCTAACATCAGAGAAACTGCAGTACAGCGTGTCTCCAAAATGGAGGGTCAGGAGTCAGGACCCATCATTGGCTCGTGCCTTGTGGGTAAATACAGGGTCATGACTCGAACAACATTGATTCTGTACATTGTACATTTGGTGAATCACCAGAAAGGTTAAGGTGGATCGCAGAACAGAACACACATCAAAAGAACACTGCTGTAATGTAATAATCTAGTAGTAATACAGTATTGGAGAACAGTACTGTAGTATAATAATCTAGCAGTAATACAATATTGGAGAACAGTACTGTAGTGTAATAATCTAGCAGTAATACAGTATTGGAGAACAGTGCTGTAGTGTAATAATCTAGCAGTAATACAGTATTGGAGAACAGTGCTGTAGTGTAATAATCTAGCACTAATACAGTATTGGGGAACAGTGCTGTAGTGTAATAATCTAGCAGCAATACAGTATTGGAGAACAGTGCTGTAGTGTAATAATCTAGCAGTAATACAGTATTGGGGAACAGTGCTGTAGTGTAATAATCTAGCAGTAATACAGTATTGGAGAACAGTGCTGTAGTGTAATAATCTAGCAGTAATACAGTATTGGGGAACAGTGCTGTAGTGTAATAATCTAGCAGTAATACAGTATTGGAGAACAGTGCTGTAGTGTAATAATCTAGCAGTAATACAGTATTGGAGAACAGTACTGTAGTGTAATAATCTAGCAGTAATACAGTATTGGAGAACAGTGCTGTAGTGTAATAAGTATTGGAGAACAGTGCTGTAGTGTAATAATCTATCAGTTATACAGTATTGGAGAACAGTGTTGTAGTGTAATAATCTAGCACTAATACAGTATTGGTATTAATAATGAACCAGTAGCTAGCACTGTAACTTGCTACTAAGGCCATTCATATGGCAGGTTCCATACTCACATACAGGACTCTGGCCTCTGGCCTCTCCTCTCTCTCCCTTTTCTTCTCCTGCACAAGAGTGTTAGGGAGATCAGTGAGATCAGCCTAGAGATCAGTGGCAGCGGCCAACCCTGGGCCTGGAAGGCTGCCATGTGTGCAGGTTTTTGTTCTGGCCAAGCTCTAACTTACCTGTTAGTGCTGGGCTGGAACAAAAACCTGCACACGTGGCAGCCCTCCAGGATTGAGATTGCTAGCCCCTGCTACAGAGCAATGCATTATACATCCAGAGCCTGTCAGACTGTCATATGATATCCAGTAACACTGTGGTATGTCTAGTCAGCAGTAATGGTATGGTCCTGGTCAGTAGTAATAGTATGGTCCTGGTGAGTAGTAATGGTATGGTCCTGGTCAGTAGTAATGGTATGGTCCAGGTCAGCAGTAATGGTATGGTCCTGGTCAGCAATAATGGTATGGTCCTGGTAAGTAGTAATGGTATGATCCTGGTCAGTAGTAATGGTATGGTCCTGGTCAGTAGTAATGGTATGGTCCAGGTCAGCAGTAATGGTATGGTCCTGGTCAGCAGTAATGGTATGGTCCTGGTAAGTAGTAATGGTATGGTCCAGGTCAGCAGTAATGGTATGGTCCTGGTCAGTAGTAATGGTATGGTCCAGGTCAGCAGTAATGGTATGGTCTTGATCAGTAGTAATGGTATGGTCCTGGTCAGTAGTAATGGTATGGTCCTGGTCAGTAGTAATGGTATGGTCCTGGTCAGTAGTAATGGTATGGTCCAGGTCAGCAGTAATGGTATGGTCTTGATCAGTAGTAATGGTATGGTCCTGGTCAGTAGTAATGGTATGGTCCTGGTAAGTAGTAATGGTTTGGTCCTGGTCAGCAATAATGGTATGGTCCTGGTAAGTAATAACGGTATAGTCCTGGTCAGTATTAATGGTATGGTCCTGGTAAGTAGTAATGGTATGGTCCTGGTAGGTAATAATGGTATGGTCCTGGTAAGCAGTAATGGTATGGTCCTGGTCAGCAGTAATGGTATGGTCCTAGTAAGTAGTAATGATATGGTCCTGGTCAGTAGTAATGGTATGGTCCTGGTCAGTAGTAATGGTATGGTCCTGGTCAGTAGTAATGGTATGGTCCAGGTAAGTAGTAATGGTATGGTCCTGGTAAGTAATAATGGTATGGTCCCGGTCAGTAATAATGGTATGGTCCTAGTCAGTAGTAATGGTATGGTCCTGGTCAGTAGTCATGGTATGGTCCTGGTCAGTAGTAATGGTATAGTCCTGGTCCGTAGTAATGGTATAGTCCTGGTCAGTAGTAATGGTATGGTTCTGGTCAGTAGTAATGGTATGGTCCTGGTCAGTAGTAATGGAATGGTCCTGGTCAGTAGTAATGGTATGGTCCTGGTCAGCAGTAATGTTATGGTCCTGGTCAGTGGTAATGGTATGGTCCTGGTCAGTAGTAATGGTATGGTCCTGGTCAGTAGTAATGGTATGGTCCTGGTCAGTAGTAATGGTATGGTCGTAGTCAGTAATAATGGTATGGTCGTAGTCAGTAATAATGGTATGGTCCTGGTCAGTAGTAATGGTATGGTCCTGGTCAGTAGTAATGGTATGGTCCTGGTCAGTAGTAATGGTATGGTCGTAGTCAGTAATAATGGTATGGTCCTGGTCAGTAGTAATGGTATGGTCCTGGTCAGTAGTAATGGTATGGTCCTGGTCAGTAGTAATGGTATGGTCGTAGTCAGTAATAATGGTATGGTCCTGGTCAGTAGTAATGGTATGGTCCTGGTCAGTAGTAATGGTATGGTCCTGATCAGTAGTAATGGTATGGTCCTGGTCAGTAGTAATGGTATGGTCGTAGTCAGTAGGAATGCTATGGTCCTGGTCAGTAGTAATGGTATGGTCCTGGTCAGTATTAATGGTATGGTCCTGGTAAGTAGTAATGGTATGGTCCTGGTCAGTATTAATGGTATGGTCCTGGTCAGTAGTAATGGTATAGTCCTGGTCAGTAGTAATGGTATGGTCCTAGTCAGTATTAATGGTATGGTCCTGGTAAGTAGTAATGGTATGGTCCTGGTCAGTAGTAATGGTATGGTCCTGGTCAGTAGTAATGGTATGGTCGTAGTCAGTAATAATGAACATTACCCTGATGATGCAGAGTACAGAGCCAGGCAGTTCATTTAGGAGATGCACTATTTAATGATGTATCATCAGCAAGGTTCTGCTGGCCTAAAGAAGGCTTCATGGGACAGAAAATGGTTGAAAGGAGAAAAAAACTGAAGCCTGCCTTACAAACCCAATTAGACCCTGGAGACATTCCAACTCCGCAGGTCACAAACCTAGCACATATATCAGCTACCATAGAGACCAGGACAGAAAGACCTGAGTGGATTTCACTGTGAATGATGTCAACGTCATAAAAAAATAAAATGCATTATCTTAATAGATTGACAATTGGCCTGAAAGTATTCAAGTTAATCAAGTATTAAACTTGTATTTAACTTGATTAACTTTATGACCTTGTTTCCATTTCTCCATGACCACTGATCTGACGGGCTTGATTGATAGTCCTGAAGGAAAGGAGACTAGTGAAGGATGCCAGAAGGATGCCAGGCACACCATGTACAAATCTTGTAATATACAGTGTAGGTACAGTGCATTCAGGAAGTATTCACACCCTTTCACTTTTTCCACATTTTGTTGTGTTACAGCCTGAATTTAAAATGGATTAAATTGAGATTTTGTGTCACTGGCCTACACACAATACCCCATAATGTCAAAGTGGAATTGTGTTTTTAGATTTTTTAAAAAGTAATTAAAAATTAAAAGCTGAAATGTCTTGAGTCAATAAGTATTCAACCCCTTTGTTATGGCAAGCCTGTCACACCCGGATCTGTTTCACCTGTCTTGTGCTTATCTCCACCCCCCACCAGGTGTCTCCCATTTTTCCCATTATCCCCTGTGTATTTATACCTGCGTTTTCTGTTTGTCTGTTGCCAGTTCATCTTGTATTGTCAGGTAGTCCCAGCGTGTTTCCTGTTTTTCCCTGCGCTTCTGTCTGCCCTGACCCTGAGCCTGCCTGCCATTCTGTACCTGCCTGATTCTGACCTGGTTTATGAACTTCTGCCTGCCCTGACCCTGAGCCTGTCTGTCGTCCTGTACCTGTCCAACTCTGATCTGGTTACGAACCTCTGCCTGTCCTCGACCTGCCCTTTTGCCTATTCCCCGTGTTATAATAAATGATCTGAGAACTGAACCATCCTCCTCTGGGTCATATCCTGAGTCGTGATAAAGCCTACGTTCAGGAGTAGAAATTTGCTTAGCAGGTCACTAAATAAGTTGCATGGACTTACTCTATGTGCAATAATAGTGTTTTACATGATTTTTGAATGACTACCTCATCTCTGTACCCCATACATACAATTATCTGTAAGGTCCCTGAGTCGAGCAGTGAATTTCAAACACAGATTCAACCACAAAGACCAGGGAGGTTTTCCAATGCCTCACAAAGAAGGGCACCTATTGGTAGATGGGTAAAGCAGACATTGAATATACCTTTGAGCATGGTGAAGTTATTAATTACACTTTGGATGGTGTATTAATACACCCAGTCACTACAAAGATACAGGCGTCCTTCCTAACTCAGTTGCCTGAGAGGAAGGAAACCGCTCAGGGATTTCACCATGAGGCCAATCGTGACTTTAAAACAGTTACAGAGTTGAATGGCTGTGATAGGAGAAAACTGAGGATGGCTCAAGAACGTTGTAGTTACTCAGCCTGGTCTCATAGACTAGACGTAACATAGTAAATGTATATCCGGGACACTCACAATAGTATGATATGTTACGTTTGGTATGGTTACATAAGACAGAAGGTTACTGAAGGCAAAACCAAAAGGAGGGTGGTTGGTCGGGGTGGATGGGTAGGCATACAATGCGAACGTCTAGCAACCCAAACGTTTCGGTTTCGAATCTCATCACGGACAACTTTAGCATTTTAGTAACTTTTCAACTACTTACTACTTTTTAGCTACTTTGCAACTACTTAGCATGTTAGCTAACTCTTCCCCTAACCCTAACCTTAACTCTTTAACCTAACTCCTAAACTTAACCTTAACCCTAACCCCTAGCCTAGCTAACGTTAGCCACAACAAATTAGAATTCGTAACATATACGTTTTGCAAATTAGTAACATATTGTACGTTTGCAAATCCGTAACATATTGTACATTTGTAAATTCGTAACATATTATACGAATTGTAATTCGTAACATATCATACGAAATGGATGATGGACATCCACAAATGTATACATACCATACGAACGTAACATATGATACTAAATGAGAGGGGCAGATTTACGTACATAATAATACGAAATGCTCTGAGACCGGGTTGTCTAAATGAGTGGGAGAAAAGGAAGCCTGTACAGAATAAAAATATTCCAAACATGCATCCTGTTCGCAAATAAGGCACTAAAGTAACATTTTAAAAAATGTGGCAAAGAAATTAACTTTATGTCCTGAATAAGAAATAACGTTATGTTTGGGGCAAATCAAACACAACACATCAGAGTACCACTCTTCATATTTTCAAGCATGGAGGTGGCTGCATCATGTTATGGATATGCTTGTTATCGGCAAGGGCTAGGGAGTTTTTTAGGATCAAAATAAACGGAATAGAGCTCAGCACAGGCAAAATCCTAGAGGAAAATCTGGTTCAGTCTGCTTTCCAACAGATACTGGGAGACAAATTCACCTTTCAGCAGGACAACCTAAAACACAAGGCCAAATTTACATTGGAGTTGCTTACCAAGACAACATTGAATGTTCTTGAGTGGCCTAGTAACCGTTTAGACTTAAATTGGCTTGAAAATCTATGTCAAGACTTGAAAATGGCTATCTAGTAATGATCAACAACCAACTTGACAGAGCTTGAAGAATTTTTTAAAGAATAATGCGCAAATGTTGTACAATCCAGGTGTGCAAAGGTCTTAGAGACCCAGAAAGAGACCCAGAAAGACTCACAGCTGTAATCACTGCCAAAGGTGATTCTAACATGTATTGACTCAGGTGTGTGAATACTTATGTAAATTAGATATTTATGTTTTCCATTTTCAATAAATTTGCAAACATTTCTCAAAACATCTTTTCACTTTTTCATTATGGGGTATTGTGTGTATGAGAAAAAAAATCTATTTAATCCATTTTCAATTCAGGCTGTAACACAACAAAATGTGAAATAAGTCAAGGTGAATAGGCCTCCTGTAGCTCAGTTGGAAGAGCATGGCGCTTGCAACGCCAGGGTTGTGGGTTCGATTCCCACGGGGGGCCAGTATGAAAAATGTATGCACTAACTGTAAGTTGCTCTGGATAAGAGCGTCTGCTAAATGACTAAAATGTAAATGTATGAATACTTTCTGAAGGCACACAGGGAGGTTTAATTGAAATAAATTAACATTTATCAAAACCTTGAATTGAGTATCATCAATGGTGCAATCAACAACAAAAAATTGGTCAGAATTCTGTTGTATGCATTTAACAAATTAGGGCACCTTGTTTTGAAGGCTTAGGCAGCATAAATCACAATGTAAAAACCATGTAAAAAGGACAAATTGGAGGCTATTGTTCTCAAATTTGAACACAAAATCCAAACTACTCACAGTGTCTTTAATAGTAAGAAAGTTAAATTATCTCACTTAATTATAAGTACAGCTCCCACAAGAGAAGAAATAAATGTAGTAATAAAGAACAATGTTACAATAAAACATAGTGACAGCGCTTTTTACAACATCATTTTTAGTACTTTGGTAGTGCTAATCTATTGTTATAGCAGAATGTCAAAGGGTGACCTTTTTAGAATGTCCATGAACATTTTCCGCCCTATAGTTGTGAAAATGACGAAAATCGAAGGAATACTTGATGGGAAATGGTTTGTGAGATCAGTGATCATTTTCGGACCATGTAAGGGAATGGAAATAAAATACATTCAAGAGAAATGTATAAATACATATAACCAATGTTCTCATTGGGAAGTACCATTCACATACTTATCATTAAAAAGTCTGTTTCAGTCCCTTTCAGTGTCAGAGTTGTCCAAGTTGGACACAGTGAAGCTACACCACCTTTGCTCTCCTCCTCCTCCTCCTCCTCCTTTCCTCCTCCTCCTCCTCTTCTCCTTCCCTTTATTCAAGAGGATCAGCATCAGGAAATGACCTCAGAATCTGGTTCAGAGTCAGAGTTGTCCAAGTTGGACACATTGGAACTATACCACTCTTCTGTACCCTCATCTTCATCCCCTCCTCCCCCCCCTCCTCCTCCTCCTCTCTCTGTCAGCATCTCCATAGCTGCCTGGTGGTAAGGGTGTTTGCGTTTGGTGTGTCGACGCAGGGTGTTGCGCTCGGCGAAGCGTGTGTGGCACAGCGGGCACTGGTAGGGCTTCTCTCCTGTGTGTACCCTCTGATGGCGCTGCAGCTCGCCCGCCTCCCTGAAGCGCTTGGAGCAGATGGGGCACACAAAGTTCCTCTCGCCCGTGTGAATGTGCTTGTGTCTCTGTTCAGGGTCAAAGGTTGAGGGTCACATTTGTTAGATAATACTATACATTCATGTTCATATATTATGATATGTTTATACCTACTTATTACATAGCAGTCATAACAACATGAAATCTGACACAAAGGACCTAGTTCCACTTCAAACACAATCAAAACAATATGTCATCATGAGCCCACCAAATCACCACACCACAATTCAAACATTTATGAACAACTGAGCTCACCTGCAGATGGCTGGAGCGTTTGAAGGCCTTGCCACACTGCAGGCAGACATGGGGCTTGTTCTGAGAGTGGGTGATGGAGTGACGCTCCAGGTCAGACAGGTAGTAGAAGATTCTGGGGCAGAGAGGGCAGTAGAGGACCCTTCGTGGCCCAGAGGATGGAGAGGAGGCTGGGGACAGGGGGTCCAGAGGGTCCAGGGGGTCCAGGTTACCGGGTCCGCTGGAGGGGAAGATGGGGGCGAGGGGAGGGGAGGGAGGAGCGGTGGAGGAGGAGAAGTAGAGATGGTCGTCCCATGGGAGGGAGGTGTGCTTTGACTCTGGGGCTTTTGATTGGTCGGATGCCTCCAAACTGAAGTCAAAGGACAGAGAAGGGGATTGCGGGTGTGTAAGGGCTTTAGTAGGAGATGACCCATTTGGAACAGACTCCATTTGAGTTTCTTCAGTAGATAGTGACTGATGATCAGGGTTGGGGTCACAACAGTTTGGTTCAGTGTGTTTGTGAGGAGGTGAGCTGAGTGGAACTGCTTTAGAACTGCCATCAGCACTGGACTGCTTGTAGGGAAGGGAGGAGACCACAGAGGGGGAGGTCAGGGGGGCGGGAGGGTTTACGCTGGGACTCTCTCTTGATAGGATGGTAGGGGAGTTGTTGGGTGTCAATCTAATAACTGGGTGGGAGGGATTGGAAGGGAGGGATGACCTTGATGTGGCGATCTGACCAGAAGAGAGAGAGAGAGAAAGAGAGGATGAAAGAGAAAGAGAGCATGAAGAGGAGGCAGTGATTTGGGAGAGCTGACCGGTGGAGGGGTCAATGAGAGCGATGGGTGTGGAGGTAGAGAAAGACTGACCGGAGGAAGAGGTAGTGGAGGAGGAGAGGAGGAGTAACATAGAGGTGGAGGTGCTGGGGGAGTTCTGGGTGAGGGAGGGGGGGAGAGAGAAGGCCAGGAGGCCTGGGTTGGTATCAGTCTTGGTTAGGGTAGTGGAGGAGAGCTGGGGGGAGGAGGGGAAGAGGAGGATGGGGGTGTTGGAGGAGGGGTTAGTCAGGATCTGGATGGGCTGAGGGGGTTGGAGGGGTACAGCAGAACTAGAAGGTTGGGAAACAGCAGCACTAGCCTCACTGACAGCTTTCACACCTGAATCTAGAACCTTAGGGGGTTCCACATTCTGTAAGAGTTCTGGGTTCTTTGAGTGTTCTTTATTTTTGAGAAGTTCTGACTTCTGTGAAGGTTTCATAGACGTAACAGGAGCGGGACATGTGTTTTCCTTGTGTGTGTGTGTAGTTTTTACTAAACTTTGGCTGAGGTAAGTGACCCCTGCTGTGGTTATATGAGACAACCTGTCATCCTCTACCGCCAATGAGCTGGACTGCACCATTGGCTGGCTTGAGGGGGGGTTGTCTGGCCTGGAAGAGTCTATTTGGGGCACTTTGTGCCCTTCAGGGGTGAGTGTGTATGGAATACCCTGGTCATCTATCAGGAGAAGACCTTCACTGTCACAGTCTATGGAAGAGAGGGAGGTGAAAACGGAGGTAGAGAAGAACGAGGGAGACAGGAGAGGTCCCCCAAAAATGTCAGCTCCATCCCCTCTCAATATAGAATCCTCTTCATCATCACCATCATCTTCCTCTACTATGTCCCTATCTCCATCCCCCTCTACCTCATCTACCTCCATAAGCAGTGAGCTCTCATGCCAAAGGCTCCTCTCCTTGATCTCTCTCTTTTTAGGCAAGCTCAAATCCAATACTTCTCCCTCCTCTTCCTCTCTTCTCTCCCCTCCTCCTCTCCCTGCCTCTTCCTCTCTTCTCTCCCCTCCTCCTTTCCCTGCCTCTTCCTCTCTTCTCTCCCCTCCTCCTTTCCCTGCCTCTTCCTCTCTTCTCTCCCCTCCTCCTTTCCCTGCCTCTGCTCTCCCTTCTCTATCCTCTCTTGGTCTCTCTTTTCCACCATGACATCGACTAGGGGGCAGGAAAAGAGGGATCACTCTCTCATCCTCTCTATCTTTCCTTTCTTTCTCCCCCCTTATCCCTCCATCCCTCTCTGCCTTGGCTGTGTCGGAGATGAGAGGCGCTTCAGGGACAATGGGACTACCATTCCTGTCCTGTGTTACATCCCTCTCTCCATCTCTCCTCTCATCCCTCTCTTCTGTCTTCATCCTGTGGAGAGGCTCTTCACTGTGTTCTATCTCTTCAACACACACATCCTCCATCTCGCCCACACCAGTCACCGTAGTGGAGGTTAGGGCATTTGAACTGGTCCCAGACTAAACAGCTCTGGGTTCTAACCTACTCCCTTTAGAATCAGAGTGAAGCACGTCTTTGGTAGAGCTGAGAGCTGCAGAGTCTGTGATTGGCCTGTTGCACAATCCAGGAACGTCTGATTTGATTCTGATTGGTTGATCGCACACACCAGGAAGTCCAGTCTTGACTGCGATTGGTTGGTTGAGCCCGCAGGGTTCAACTGCTTCCTGTAATGCTGGCTGTGTCCCGCCCACATCTGGCGCTCTCCCAGCCCCTCCTCCTTGTTTGGCCTCAAAAGGTTTTGATTGGACACCTGTACTGGAGTACACCTGTTTAAGGGAGCATTATTGGAGGTTACCTGGTGGGCAGGATAAGATCAAGGAGTCCACTGGTTCCTCATGGATCTCTAGCACAGTCCCTGATCTCTTCAAGGATTGGCTGACGCTCCTGTCATCTGAGCCACCATTGGTCAGAACCCCCGTCTGTTGAGAATCCATTTTGGAACATGCCTAAATCTGTAAAATAGGGATGAAATATTGTATAATCTTAACAAGAGATGAATTATTCAAATCAAATAATAAGAGGACTATAGGCTTCATTGATAAGGAAGATGTCCTGAGGTGGGCAGGTGTCTTTATGCTATTTCACAAGATATCAGAGCAGCAACATTAGGAAGTTGATTCAATTAGTGTTATGTTGTTAGAATATCTTCCTTGTTCTTTCATTGTGCATAATGATATATGCCTAGACTCAAACTATTCAAATAGACTAAATAGGCTATTATGAATTTATTAAACTCCTATTCTTGTTTTACTATAAAAACAGTGCCTTCAGAAAGTATTTACACCCTTTGACTTTTTCCACATTTTGTTGTGTTACAGCCTGAATTAAAAATTGATTAAATATTTTAAAAAAGAGTCACTGGCCTACACACAATACCCAATAATGTCAAAGTGGATTTTTTTTTTTCAAAATGTTTACGAATTCATTAAAAATGTCTTGAGTCAATAAGTATTCAACCCCTTTGTTATGGCAAGCCTAAATAAGTCCAGGAGTACAGGTCACATAATAAATTGCATGGACTATCTCTGTGTGCAATAATAGTTTTAAACATGATTTTTGAATGACTACCTCATCTCTGTACCCCATACATACAATTATCTGTAAGGTCCCTCAGTCGAGCAGTGAATTTGAAACACAGATTCAACCACAAAGAAAAGGGACGTTTTCCCACACCTCGCAAATAATAGCACCTATTGGTAAATGGGTTTTATTTAAAAAATCCCTTTGAGCATGGTGAAGTTATTAATTACACTTTGGATGGTGTATCAATACACCCAGTCACTACAAAGATACAGGCGTCCTTCCTATCTCAGTTGCCGGAGAGGAAGGAAACCGTAAATGTAAAATGAAACCGCTCAGGGATTTCACCATGAGGCCAATGGTGACTTTGAAACAGTTACAGAGTTGAATGGCTGTGATAGGAGAAAACTGAGGATGGATCAACAACTATGTAGTTACTCCACATTACTAACCTGATTGACAGAGTGAAAAGAAGGAAGCCTGTATAGAATAAAAAATATTCCTGTTTGCAACAAGGCACTAAGGTAATACTGCAAAAAATTTAGCAAAGCAATTCACTTTTCGTCCTGAATACAAAGTGTTATGTTTGGGGCAAATCCAATACAACACATTACTGAGTACCACTCCCCATATTTTCAAGCATAGTGGTGGCGGCATCATGTTATGGGTATGCTTGTAATCGTTAAGGACTGGGGAGTTTTTCAGGATAAAAAAGCAACAGAATGGAACTAAGCACAGGCAAATTCCTAGAGGAAAACCTGGTTCAGTCTGCTTTCCACCAGACACTGGAATATGAATTCCCCTTTCAGCAGGACAATAACCTAAAACACAAGGCCAAATCTACACTGGAGTTGCTTACCAAGAAGACAGTGAATGTTCCTGAGTAGCCGAGTTACAGTTTTGACTTACATCTGCTTGGAAATCTATGGCAAGATCTGAAAATAGTTGTCAAGCAATGATCAACAACCAATTTGACAGAGCTTAAAGAATTTTGAAAAGAATAATGGGCAAATGTTGCACAATCCAGGTGTGGAAATCTCTTGGAGATTTACCCAGAAAGACTGTAATCGCTACCAAAGGTGATTTTTAACATGTATTGACTCAGGGGGTTGAATACTTATTTAATCAAGATAGTGTTTTATGTTTCATTAATTTGTAAAAAAATTATAATAATACAAAAATGTTAGAATTTTTCTTCCACTTTGACATTACAGAGTATGTAGATTGTTGACCAAAAAAAAGACAATTAAATCCATTTTAATCCCACTTTGCAACACAACAAAATGTGGAAAAGTCAAGGGGTATGAATACTTTCTAAATACACTTTAGGTTAAATCATCCTATCCCCTTCATAACATCCCCACCACCACCTTCCACATCATCATCGTCATCATCATCACCATTACATTGTCATCATCATCAACAACATCATCATTCAAACGGGTTCCAATTCCTGCTATTATCTCAATAACCTGAGGCGAGATTTTTTTTAAAGGCTATAGTATGTGGTTTCATGCTCTACAATCAGTGATCACCTGATATGCTTAATTGCTATGATTGTCAATCTTAAAAATGTAATGCAGCATGAGTAAATGACGCACATATTTGCATTACATTTGCTGTTATTATGGACTTCACTGGTTTTATATAATTTGCTTACCGGGCTCTAAACAAAGTCGCCAATTTAACACAGCATCAACGCGACAGTCTGCAGCGGAGGGTTCAAGAGAGCATGATATCAGCGAAATCAGACTATCCATTTTTCTTTCGATTAAAAAATGTCGTTTGTCTGGCATAGTCTAATACAAAATAAGACATTCGTTAAATATCTGGCAACGGGTTTGGGTCGATATCATATTGACAGTATTTGTTTTCCTCCATTCGAACCTTTATCCACCCTTGTACTGTATTTATGTTGGAATAACAAGTGTCGCTGTTCATGGGAGACGCCATTACGCGCAGTCCGAGGTCCGAATAGCCAAACCCTGTTTCATATCTGTGGATGAACTGCGCATCAATGGACACGACACTCGAACCTGGGACAATGTTTGTTAACGGCATATAATGTAATATATTCAGCTCCCTTATTTTAAAAAGACGCCGCGGTATTTGTCTAAATTATGTTGATATTTTTGACATAATAACTGCCCTTGCTGTCTATGAACCCACAACCAGCCATTTTACAAGTCGAGGGTTCGAGCCCTGTAGGGAGCGCAGCCCGACAGCTGGCAGGAAAAGCGATGTAGGAAACTTTACCGCCATATTGTAATTTATTTCACTAACTTAATTGTATGGACATACGCATGTCAATATAATAGGTGTGGGATGCGTCCGGTATACTGTCCATACATTTAAAACTGGATAATAAACTACATACTCCACCCATAAGACTCACTCGCTGCATAGACACTGGCTTACCCGAGCTGTGGATACTTCCGGATGACCAAATATGAATGAGAGGCGGAGAAGATAGGAGGCGAGATTCTGCGCTCAGCCTGCTGCGCGAGCAGAGAGAGGGGGGAGCTCATGGTGTCGCAGCATTCTGGGTTGGTTAATGCTATCAAGGATTCTTGGGACGTCCCTACCCTAACTTTAACCCCTACCCATACCATAACCCTTACTAAACCCTAACCTTAACCCTTACCTTAATCAAATGTAAACTTCAATGGGGTAGGGACGTCCCAAGGATTCCGAATAGCAATGACATTCTGGGTCCGACTAGAATCAATCCATGTTGAGTAAACAGTGGGCAGCTACTGTATACGGTATGAGATCAGATCAGATCACCATTTAATCCAAAGACATGTAACCTTAGAAAATGTAAAAGATGGATGTGTGTGCGTGCGCGTGCGCGAGCAAGATATCAGGGTGTCCTAATTGTTGTGAGAATCAAGTGTTCATCTCTATTTCATTTCAATTACATGAAATATCACAATCATTACATCACAAAAAAACTTTGTTTTTATTTCAAAACCTTCACATCAATAGAACTTCCAAGCCTCAGAGCTTGGTGTGTCAACAACATAAGGAGGAGGAGTATCCTGAGGGCCACCTTGGGGCAGGGACACACTATGTAAAAACAAAACAACAGGTAAGGTCAGTCAGATCCCACAGTGGGAGGAGTCAGAGTCACACCATAACAACACATGAAGTGAACATTTGAACACAGGAGGCTGCTGAGGGGAGGACGGCTCATAATAATGTCTGGAACCGTGCAAATGGAATGGCATCGAATGGAAACCATGTGTTTGATGTATTTGATACCATTCCACCTATCCGCTCCAATCATTAACATGAGCTTGTTCTCCCCAATTAAGGTGCCACCAACCTCCTGTGCATTTGAACTATATGAATGATTATTATGACTATGTTTTACTTCTGTATTAATGCATGTATTATCATGAACACACATATTATTAAGACATGTAGAGCCTATCATTGGTACAGGCTGAGAGAGAGGGGGACAGTAGATAGGGATAGGGCTGTTGGGGTATTACTCCAGGTCTGCAGGGGAGCAGGCTTCGATCTCCGACACCAGCCGATGAGGGAACAGTTTGTACTGCAGCCAGGTGGGTTCTGGGACACAGAAGGAGGGAGGTGCCAGACATGTTACATCAAATGAAGACAATACAAACATACTGTCTCTGACTGAACCCTGAGGTCTCCTGCCCACTGAACAGTCACATAGAAAGACGAGGAAGGCACCAAGGGTTTACCATAGATAATGGCACCAGTTCTGGGGTCCCAACTCACCCAGGTAGCAGAAGGGGGGGTTGAGCCTGCCGTCGAAGCAGGTCTGTGTGTATGGGAAGCTGCACTGCTTCCTTGAGTGTTTACAGTAGAACGTCACCCTCTCCCCGTGAGGAACCACAGAGTCTGTCACGTCATAGGGCCAACGCTTCAGCCCACCAATCAGAACACGGCTCCGCTCCGCTGGGATTGGACAGCGCGCTAAGAACAGGAAGTACAGGATGAAGAACAAATAAAGAAGAAGAAAGGTCAATATTCTATCTACTCTCTCTCTCTCTCTCTCTCTCTCTCTCTCTCTCTCCCTCTCTCTCTCCCTCTCCCTCTCCCTCTCCCTCTCCCTCTCCCTCTCCCTCTCCCTCCCTCCCTCTCTCTCCCTCTCCCTCTCCCTCCCTCCCTCTCTCTCCCTCCCTCTCTCTCTCTCTCTCTCTCTCTCTCTCTCTCTCTCTCTCTCTCTCTCTCTCTCTCTCTCTCTCTCTCTCTCTCTCTCTCTCTCTCTCCCTCTCTCTCTCCCTCCCTCTCTCTCCCTCTCTCTCTCTCTCTCTCTCTCTCTCGCTCTCTCTCTCTCTCTCTCTCTGTCAATTCAATTCAATTCAATTTAAGGGCTTTATTGGCATGGGAAACGTGTGTTAACATTGACAAAGCAAGTGAAGTAGATAGTAAACAAAAGTGAAATAAACAATAAATATTAACAGTAAACATTACACTCAGAAGTTTCAAAAGAATAAAGACATTTCAAATGTCATATTATGTATATATACAGTGTTGTAACAATCTCTCTAACAACCCCTCTCTCTCTCTCTCTCTCTCTCTCTCTCTCTCTCTCTCTCTCTCTCATACACACACACACACACACACATACAGTGGGCACTGTGTGTATCAGGTAGGTCTCACCTCTGCAGTAGGGCACTGCGCTCCAGGTGCCGTTGGACTGGCAGGTGACCCGGTTGGGTCCATCCAGCAGGTGGTTCTTCTTACAGAGGTAATAAATGGCATCGCCCACATCGTACTCAGTCCTCTGTACCGCCACCAGGTACCCCTGGTTCACCTCCTGGGGGGGCGGGCACCACACCCCTGGAACAGGAGAGAGAAGATCACTGTATATGCACATTTACCAGACCAGGTTTGAAGAACATTGCTGAATGAATTTGCAAGAGATGTTATTCTCTGTTTAGGCCAGAAGGTGGCAGTAAAGTACTATGAAACATAACAACTGACCTTACAGTCTCTCACTCACACACATAAAAAGACACACACACACACACAAAGTAGAACGATTTAGAAGTGCAGAGTACAATAACCTCCTCCGCAAAATACACACACACAAACACACATACACACACTCACACTCAAAAGTCCCAATCCATCCACCCACACGCCAACCATCATTTTCCATGGCTCTGATGCTCTCCCTCTGCTTGCCTGCTCACGCTCTCTCTATCAAACACTATACACTATAAAACACACACACTTACTTTGACAGATGGGGTGAGGGTACTGCCAGGTCTGGTCAATATTACAGAGATTCTCACTGTTTCCCACCAGCTCCCTGGAGAGGGGGGGGGGGGGATGAGCAAGAGAGACAGAGATAGAGGGAGGAAGAGAGAGGGAGAGAGAGAGAGACAGAGAGCAAGGGAGAAAGAGAGAGAGCGAAAGAGAGAGGGAGAAAGAGAGATACAGAGTGAGAGGGAGAGAGGGTGGTTATATGACTAATTGACTGGTAATAAACTAAGTGGTTCACCTCTCTGTTGGCTCTGTCTCAGAAGGTGTGTGTTTTGAATACGATACATGATTCCAACTGACATACGCATTCGGATGTGATACATTATTAGATGTGAGTCAGTAAAAAGTGCATTAATGGCCTAGTTAACAACAGTAATGTAGAAAGCCCAGTCTCGTACATAATGAAGTTCCTCCATTACCACCCATCTCTCTCTCTCCTTTTTCTGCCATCTGTCTTTCCATCTCTCTCTCTCTCTCTCTCTCTCTCTCTCTCTCTCTCTCTCTCTCTCTCTCTCTCTCTCTCTCTCTCTCTCTCTCTCTCTCTCTCTCTCTCTCTCTCTCTCTGTCTCAAACCTCTCATCCTGTCTCTCGCTCTCCCACCGTGCCTCTTCCAACCGCTCTTGTTCTCATCCCTACCTTCTCTCCCTCCCTCCCTCCCTCCCTCCCTCCCTCCCTCCCTCCCTCTCTCACCCAGACAGACAGGTGTAGCGAATGGTTGTTCCAGCGACTGCGGATCCATGGATGCTGAAGGTGTCGGTCACCTCCTCAGGTAAAGGACATGAGACCTGGGGGGAAGTGGGGGCTACAGAGGGGGCAGATGTAGAAGCACATGAGGGAGGGAGGGGGGAAGAGAAGGGTGGAAGAGAGGGGAAAAGAGGTTAAGAAGAAATGAGAGAGGATCAGAGAGAGGGGGAGGAAAAGGGAGCACAGCATTTTCACATGATTAAGGACAAAACATCTGTAACAAAACACATTTGTACATTCTGTTCAATTGAGTCAATAGGTTCACACACACACACACTCAGACACACACACCCACTCAGACACACACACACACACACACACATACACACACACACACACGGTGCTGATGATGTTTTGCAGTGCCTTCAGAAAGTATTCACACCCCTTGACCTGTTATGTTTCAATTAAAAATTTAAAATTGATTAGATTTAGATTTTGTGTCACTGATCTACACACAATACCCCATAATGTCAAAGTGGAATATGTTTTTAGAAATGTTTGCTAATTAATTTAAAAAAATCTAAGCTGAAAGGTCTTAAGTCAATAAGTACTCAACCCCTTTGTTATGGCAAGCCTAAATAACTTCAGGAGTAAACATTTGCTTAACAAGTCACATAATAAGTTGCATGGACTCACTCTGTGTGCAATAATGGTGTTTATTAACATGATTTTTGAATGACTACCTCATCTCTGTACCCCATACATACAATTATCTGTAAGGTCCCTCAGTCGAGCAGTGAATTTGAAACACAGATTCAACCACAAAGACCAAGGAGGTTTTCCAATGCCTCACAAAGAAGGGTACCTATTGGTAGATGGGTAAAAATGAAAAAAGCAGACATTTAATATTCCTTTGAGCATGGTGAAGTTATGAATTACACTTTGGATGGTGTATCAATACACCCAGTAGCTACAAAGATACAGCAGTCCATCCTAACTCAGTTGCCGGAGAGGAAGGAAACCGCTCAGGGATTTCACCATGAGGCCAATGGTGACTTTAAAACAGTTACAGAGTTAAATGGTTGTAATAGGAGGAAACTGAGGATGGCTCAACAACATTGTAGTTACTCCACAATACTAACCTAAATGACAGAGGGAAAATAAGAAAGCCTGTACAGAATCAAAATATTCCAAAACATGCATCCTGTTTGCAATAAGGCACTAAAGTAACACTGCAATAAATGTGGCAAAGAAATTACAATTTTGTTATGAATACAAAGCATTATGTTTGGGGCAAATCCAACACAACACATCACTGAGTACCCCTCTTCATATTTTCAAGCATGGTGGTGGCTGCATCATGTTATGGGTATGCTTGTCATCATCAAGGACTAGGGAGTTTTTTAGAATAAAAAGAAAATGAATAGAGCTAAGCACAGGCAAAGTCCGAGAGGAAAACCTGGTTCAATCTGCTTTTCAACAGACACTGGGAGACAAATCCACCTTTCAACTGGACAATAACCTAAAACGCAAGTCCAATTATACACTGGAGTTGCTTACCAAGACGACATTGAATGTTCCTAAGTGGCCTAGTTACAGTTTTGACTGAAATCGGCTTAAAAATCTATGGCAAGACTTGAAAATGACTGTCTAGCAATGATCAACAATGAAGTCGACAGAGCTTGAAGAATTTTAAAAATAATGGGTAAATACTGTACAATCCAGGTTTGCAAAGCTCTTAGAGACTTACCCAGATTTGCAAAGCACTTCGACATTACAGAGTATTTTAAGTAGATCGTTGACAAAAAATGACAATTAAATCAATTTTAATCCCACTTTGTAACAACAAAATGTGGAAAAAGTCAAGGGGTGTGAATACTTTCTGAAGGCACTGTATGTCATTCACTGCTGGTGCCTATAATGCGATTCATAGCCTACACACATACAGAAACACACACATTGTTGAAAGACACACACACACGCACATATCAGCATGTAACTAATGTGCATAACAGAATTAATAGAAAAAACAGGAACACAACACAACAACACACAAATACACACACAGACACACAGCCACACACACACACACACACACACACACACACACACACACACACACACACACACACACACACACACACACACACACACACACACAGAGCAGTGTGTAGCTAATGTGAATTATGGGATTGAGAGAAGGAAACACAGTAAACAGGGATTAGTGGAATGGGGGGGGGACTCCTCTTCAGGATACATAGCGGTCAACACCTCACATGTCCCTTTAACTGGCCAGGTCACTCATATAACAATAACCTCTGTAGGTTATAGGTGTTGCAGGTAGTCGTAGCTATGAGTCAGGAAAATGAATATCCTCCGTGGAAAAAAGGAATCTGAAAATAGATGATTGTAACTAG